>NC_090278.1:48277103-48591924 GCF_040414725.1 Anabrus simplex | reverse complement strand
TCTTCAGGGCTGCCGACAGTGTGATTCGAACCCACTATCTCCCGGATGCAAGCTCAGGGCCGCGCGCCTCTAACCGCATGGCCAACTCGCCCGGTGGGAAAAGACGTAAACGCATCACCATGTTTCGTGTTGTAAAACGAGTTTCCCCCAGAAGTGTTATCAAATACAGTAGAGACAATACGCGACACTGAGCGAGATATCGAGGGACAGCTACTGGAGCTCACTCTAGCGGATAGACCTGAACAGTACTGATTCTCTCATAAGAGCACGTGTATTTTTGTGTGAAGTTTTTGGTGTTATTTATGCGTTTTCAGTGAGTTGACATAATTGAATAGTAGCGTGTGTCATTCCTTGATATCTCCTCTCAACATGAGCGGAAAGGTATGTGCTGTGTTTGGCTGCAGCAGTTACGAAGTAGAGAAAAATGCGTGTTCGTTCTTCAGGTTACCTCGTGACAAGAACATGTAAGTAATACTGTGTTTGCATATATATTCTTCCAGTGACAGAGATTTTTATAGTACTTCATAATCTTCTGACCTGCTCGACCCATATTTTAACTGGCATAAAATGTAATACGCATATTTTATTGTATAGTGCAGCAGTTAACCTTCAATACCGATGTGTTGTTGTAGGTGTGATCTGTGGGTTTTGAAATGTCACAGAAGTCATTTGGATAAGGTGTACAAGAAAGAAGGGACGTTACGCTTATATAAGAATTATAAGATCTGTTCAGATCATTTCCGGGCCAGCGACTTTAAAAATCCTCGACTATACAGCCAAGGGTATGTTACATGTTTACTCTAATTGTACGTAAATATTCCTCAAAGCATCACTATCGACAACATTTCCATACTTTTCTTTCTTTAATCCCTCTTCTGAGATTAGAGCCGGAATTTTATAGATTTTCTTTCTGTTAGTAGGCTTCATATTAAGAGGAAAATTGTCCAGCTTTTAAATGTTAATTCATTGCATCATGTGTGTAAGGAATGTGCCGATATTTTTATTGACAAGTGTCTTAATGTGATCATACAATGTTTTTTTAAAATGAGAAAAAAGACAAATCCAACCGTAAAAGTTCAGGCAAGAATGCTAAAGCTAAAAAAGTAATGCATAAATGAAAGATCAAGCCATTTCACAGCAGCCCATTTCATATCTTGTTTATGTGTCTAATTTCAGTCTTTGAGTAATAACCTTTTAAATAATTATTCATTCATTTATCCAGAATTGCTTTAGCAACTTCGAAGTTAATATCTCAATACCACTTTCTTTCTAGACGTAATTTATTTATCCATTTCCGTATATACATTTCCATTGATATTTGAATTTAGCGCGATTTGTTCAGGTCAAGTCACTAGGAGCGCCACCGTCGAATTGTCTCCCGTTTTAGCAAGGCGAAATCCGTAAGTGTCGCGTATTGTCTCTACTGTATTTAGTGTTATGTAAAGTAGGGGCAGTAGCTGCTTATAGGACTTCCTGAAATGGCATTGCACTTCGTTTAGCTTACCTTATCTTGGGTGATGACAACTTTTCAAATGACAATTTGCTTGTCAATGCCGGTCGCATCCGGCACGGTTACAGATTATGCGGTCGCTAGTGGCACAGGTCGCATCTGGCACGCCACCGTGGTAGAAAAAGGTAAACTGCTAATCTAAGCACGGCCGACTTGATGCATCGCTCTAGCTAGCTCCTTACGGAGCGCAGGGAGGGATCCAGTCGGCCATGATATAAGCCGACCGGATAACGATGATTAAGAGTAGGATTGTAATTTTTAGGAATAAATAAAGAATATATTCTCATAATCTATTATATTTTATTTACCTAAAATTCGTAGCTCATATCGCTAGGATATTTTCAATATTGAGTTGCTTGCCTGAAAGGCTAGACTGTGGATTTTTTCACAAGCGCAATTAATTTTCACCATTATTTCGTGGTGCGATATGACAACACAGTAGTACCCGGCGTTGCCTGGGCAAATGTATTAAATGCAATTAACTGCATGCCGAGTCTATAACAATTCTCTGTTGTCTGTTTTCTCCCCCAGTTTGCCTTGAATTTGCTGTAAAAACCTAAACCCTAGATTTCATTTTTAAAAATTGGAGCTTAGATTCTTCCCCTTCTATTTTGAAATTAAGTATAGAATTTCACCAAGAGCAATAATGTTTTCTTTACCTATAGGTGAATGCAATAAGGGAATCTTCCGCCTGAGTGATAGCGCTAAATACAGAAAATGATGTAAGTTAAAGAAATACCACGCTCAGATAGTACCCTGTGTGGTTGACAGCCCACACTTCCAAGTTGAAAGCGCTTGGGTTCCCCTTTTAGCCGTCTCTTACGACAGGCAGAGGATTTGTGGCCCTCGAAGGTGACCTCAAACACGCTGGCTGGACATGGTGAGAGAGTAGACATGCAGCTCACCAAACTCAGCCTCGGGTCGGTATGGATCGATTGTGAAGTGGAGGAAACACTGCAAGAAGTCACACCCCACATAAATGGGAAAATGCTCAGAAGATAAATGATTCTACGGCCGCCACTGACAGGGAGTTACAAGAAAAAAATAATTCCATGGAATGAAGCACTGTTCTCATCTCTGTGTCACTAAATAATCAATACAACAGTCTGAGAAGCCAGGCGCCAAAGACTGCAGTAGCCATACGCAGCCAAGTAGGACATAATAGGACAGCCTCTCGGGAGGAAATTGTCCCACTTTGAGGCCAGGAAAGTACAAGGTTGTTGATATCACTGAAAGCGAAACTTAACGTTTAGTTGACACTCAGAGTTGGAAAGTACTTCAGTAAACGTAATCGAATTAACTGTAACAATTACATTCTTAGTAATTTTTACTTGTAATCGTTACATCGCACGGAAGCTGAAATGTCAAAACATAAATTCCAATGTTTCTCTCTTTTAACGTAGACTTACGTTCCTCTACAACGGGCACATGAAAATAAAAATTTAAGACGTGTTTGGGTAGAACACGTATATCATCGAGAGTATTTAACTTACGATTATGTTTAATGTCTCAATTGACAGGTAAAAGAGGAGGCTACCTGTTGCTAAATAAATAAATAAATAAATAAATAAATAAATAAATAAATAAATAAATAAATAAATAAATAAATAAATAAATAAATAATAAATAAATAAATAAATAAATCTGAAACGTACTTGTCATGAAATAGCGCTTCGAATAAGGCAAAATCTGTGTGCCATATTTAGCTAGTTTAGGTCATATTTAGCTAGTATCGGTCATATTTAGCTTGTTTAGGTCATACTTAGCTAGTTTAGGACATATTTAACTAGTTTAGGTCATATTTAGCTAGTTCTAGGTCATATTTAACTAGTTTTAGGGCATATTTGGCTATTTTAGGGCATAAGCTAGTTTTAGGTCATATATTTAGCTTATTTAGGTCATTATAGCTAGTTTTAGGGCATATTTGGCTATTTTAGGGCATAAGCTAGTTTTAGGTCATATATTCAGCTTGTTTAGGTCATTATAGCTAGTTTTAGGGCATATTTGCTTGCATATTTCGTACTTCTTTAGGCCACAAACTTCCGAAACCTACTTATTTCTCAACGTGTTGTCATCCATTCTCATCAAATGTCCCACGTAATGCAGTTCTAGTTACAGTCAAAAAAGTTAAAGAAAGAAACAGTCTTCTACAGTTTGCTTTACGTCGCAGCGACACAGATAGGTCTTACGGCGACGATGAGACAGAAAAGGGATAGAGTGGAAAGCAATCGATCCTTGCCTTGTTTAAAGTTCTTCCACGGTAGTTGCCTGGTGTGAAAATGGGAAAGCACGGAAAACCATCTTCAGGGTTGCCGACAGTGGGGTTCGAACCCACTATCTCCTGAATGCGATCTTAAGGCTACGCAACATATACCGCGGGGTAACAAAGTCATTAAAAACAGCTCGAGTTTCTTCACATTTCGGAGAAAGTTCGAATCAATATCAATCCAAAACTGAACCATCCCTACTTCTTGAAAGGGGTCACTCAATGCACATTCCAGCAGAAATGTTACTAAATTAGTAAGTACTCTTAAAGTGAGTCGGTGCATGTAAACAAGTCCTGTTTCTCAGTGTACCTGTCTGCAACAACATCTCAAATGAAACGTAATATTTGTTAACTGGTGCCGTAATTACTGTATACTGTATTTTACTGTACTTCAAGGTTAGTCACGTCGTGGTACTGGTTTCCTGGTAGGTTCTTTAACTCTGTGCACAAGGCCTTTCTTAACTATCAGCATGAATTATGTCTAGTGTTACGTAAAAATAATATGATTCCGATTCTGTCGGAATTCGAATTGAATCGTTCATTTGGAAAAGGGCACACGTCCATTTTTTTTCAAATGCTTATTTTTTCATATTTCTGTAGTTGAAACGTGGATGCGTTGATCCACACGAAAGAATCAGTATTATCAACTAATTGTTTTGGAATAAGCATAGCTAGAAAGGACAACATTTCTTTCCGGATTTCTGTGTACAATGAATTTCAATATGATTAAGCAGCTCTCGGAGTTCTAACAGTGCCTAAGTGGATCTCGAGAAATGTCAGAAACGTTTGCTATGTCCAAGGCGACTGGATTTCGTCCTGCTTTACCGGCACTACTCGGCTTTCAACTCTATAATGGAAACCTTCCCATTAATATTAAAAAGATCAACGACATAAGGAAATTGATACAGTATACTGATGATGAATGTATAAGTTTCTACCATGACATTGTGAACAATTGGCCAATACTGAGCAGGAAGCACTGCAAGAAGAAGCTCCAGAGAGTGGACGTAACCTACTACGTAGTAGATGGCCCGCACCTCCCCTTCAAGGAGAGGAATTAAAGTTTGAAGCAGAAGCATTCTGATCCTCTTATAGATAAGCTATTAAAAGTTTTCTTTTCTTTTTTTATTCTTAATGTACAGTTAGTGGCTATAATCTATTAATTATAATGGTTATAAGATTCGTTCTCAAAGAGGCAATATAAAAGTTGTGAAAAATATAAGATTTAATGAAAAATATTATGGTTTTTGTTTATCAGAAACGATTTATGTACATTATTTGCGATCCTTTCGTAATTCTCTGATTTCTAAATACTACAGGTTGACTGAAAAGAGACGTTGTACTGGTAAAGTTATCACAACAGTAATTCCACAGAACACCTGTATATTCTTCTTCTTCGTGAAAGATTTTCTGGGCTTTCTTTAATTTTTGTCCAGTCAGATATCTTGAGATAATGTAGAACACTATTTATATATCCAAGGATAACACTGCTTTATGCACCAAATAATGGGGCCTGTGTATACGGATACGAACTATTGACTTGATAAAAGATTGTAACTGTATGTGATACGATGGGTAAGAGACTTGTAGTGGACATCTCCAAAAGCTAGTGTGAAACATATCATAATTGGCAGATAGTCACCAGAAATATTTAAAAAAACATTATGTTGTATACACAAAGGGAGTCAGGAACGTACAAAAACACGAATAATTGAAAGATTAATAGTTTAGAGATTTATAATGTGAGGTTCGATTCATCAAGGAATGTGTTAATTGTAGTAATTAAATTAGGTGCCAGGTTATAGAGTAAACAAGAAACACTGGTAGGCAAAGAAAATTTGAGCTCTTCAAGGCGATGTAAAAAGCTTTGTCGTGATGAATGATATCATGGACACTGGAAAAAAATATGATCGGCATCTCCGTCGGGGCTACCACATTCACAAAAGGGCTGAGGGGTCAGATGAAATCGGTATTTGTGTTAAGGAGTAAGTACATGGTTAAAACGTAGACGGATAATATTGGTAATATGTCGTCGGGAATACTGACCTGTCATAAACCAAGGTTTTAGAGGAATAAGAGGTGGCAGTTGATAGTACGATCTTCCTTTGTATTTTGTAGTACTGTACCATTCTGTTTGCCATTCATGATGGGCCGTATCTTTAATATGTGAGACTGAAGACTGCTGCAGCTTTTGTCGACCTTACATCACCCTATGACACGGTCTGGAGAGAGGGACTGTTGCTCAAGTTTGTTCAAGTCATCCCTTGTCAGAAGCTAGCATGCTTACTAAACAACATGTTATCCAACCGTCGACTTGCTGTATTTCTGAATGGTGAAAGAAGCATGTGGAGATCTCTAAATAATGGTTTACCCCAAGGGTCAGTTTTATCTCCCATTCTATTAAATCTTTACATCCATGACCTGCCAAGAATAACTTCAAAGAAGAAACAGTTTGCAGATGATCTAGCTTTAATTACTCAGAGTACGGATTTGGCACACTGTGAGGATGTACTTACAGAGGACCTAGCTATCATGTGCGACTATTTTCATAAATGGAGACTCCAACGAAATCCTAGTAAAACGGAAGTAACAGCATTCCACTTGCATAACATGGAAGCTAATCGGAAGCTACATGTGCTTTTTAACGGAACAGAAGTCTCCCACAACTTCTTCCCAAAATATCTGGGTGTCACACTGGATCGGTCCTTGTCGTTCAAACAGCATTGCTCGAATCTGTCAAAGAAGCTGAGTACAAGAGTAAATCTACTGCATAAACTAGCGGGCAGCAACTGGGGTGCAGATGCAAACACTCTTCGCACTGCTTCACTTTCTCTAGTATACTCGGCTGGTGAGTACTGCGCTCCTGTGTGGGAAAACAGCGTACAGATTGACGTACAGCTCAATGAAACCATGAGAGTTGTTACTGGTACAGTGAGGTCCACTCCTACTCAGTGGCTGCCTGTTTTAGCAAACATTGCTCCTCCAGATCTGAGGAGAAAAGCAGCAAAAGTACAGTTGCTCAAGAAGACCTTTGCACACAGGAACTCACTTTTGTTCAATGCCTTACGAGATCCACCTGTGATTAGGTTAAAATCCAGGAATCCACTCTGGACTGATCTACACTCCGATGAAAAATTCAGTGTAACAGCAGAATGGAGACAGTGATGGGAACAATGTCCACCCACCAACGCCTTTCTGATTAAAGACCCAACGAAGAAAGTGCCAGGTTTCGATCTTCCTCGACATGAGTGGTCAAAACTCAACCGTTTGGTGGTGGTGGTGGTGATTATTGTTTCAAGAGGAAGTACAACTAGGCAACCATCCTCTATATAACACTAATCAGAGGGAAAAAATGGAAGGGATGCGACACTTCGAAAAATGAAGATATCGGTCGAAGAAAGGCAAGGGCCACGAAGGGCGTGAAAATGAAAGACTCCCTAGCCCTCGCAAACCTAATAGCGTCGGGGTCGGAAAAAACAAGAGTTGACCAAGGGAGGTCGGATAGGATAGATGAAAGTGAGGAGCCTGGCACAAGTAAGTGGAAGGAATGCCACGACTCAGCTAGGGGCCCCGTGGTCGCCAACCCACGCTCCAAAGTTCAGAGCCCCTGGGGCCTCTCAACCGTTTCAGAACAGGCCACGGCAGGTGCCGATATATGATGAAAAAGTGGGGATACTGTGAAAGTGCTGCGTGTGAGTGTGGTGCTGAGAAGCAGACATTGCTTCATGTTGTTGAGAGCTGTCTACTGTCAGCATTTAAGGACAGTTTACGGACTCTGCATGAATTGACACCAAGTGCAGTGGACTGGTTGTCGAAGCTGGACATTCTAGTTTAATTACCTCTATATTTTAATTTGTATGTTAATTGTATATTTTTACAGATTATGCTTGTAAATGCCATACGATAATAATAATAATAATAATAATAATAATAATCTGGTGGGGTGGGGGGATAGCTATATGAAAGGCGGAAGGTGGAAGTCGTGCTGCTTGCGGTATATAAGTATCTGCCTGTTCATTTCCATGGATGCCATTATGCGCTGGCACCCAAACGAGCGTGAGATATACACCTGAGTGGTCCAGTGTATAGATAAGATGTTTTACGTTATAAAGATACCAATTGAATGAGGAGGAGGAGGAGGAGAGTGATTTTAAGACGCTCATAACATCAGTGTAAATAGTTGCTTTTGCAAAAGTGTGTTGTTTGATATAAATAAGGGCTTGACGTATCGCAAAAAGTTCAGCGTAATAAACGGAAAAGGTGTCGGGTAATCTAAATTGATGGGAAAACTGGGTTTGAGTGACATAAAGCGCCGCTCCAATTCCATTCTGTGACTTGGAGCCATCTGTGTATATATCAGTATCACTTTCGAAAGTGGTAACACGTAATATATAACAGAAGTGCACGGTCCATGTTAGAGCTTGAAAACAGAGATGACTGCAGCGCTCCTAGTGTCTGGTTGCTAAGTGATAGCACGGCCGAATGGATCCCTTGCTGCGCTAGCGAGAGCGACGCATCAGGTTGGCCAAGGTGATAGGTATGTGAATCTTAGCTTGCAAAGTACCTCCTGGTACGAAAACTTTCGTTTTGTTGTATAGGATATCCCGCCTCTCCACACTTTTCTCAGTATTTTAACATATTGAATAACATTTCTCTCATAATGAATATGGCATGACTGCGCAATATGTTTTACTACAGGTTCATATATTACTTTGTATTTTCAGACTTTCATATACATAATGAAGCGAAATTCAACTCTGATTGTGAACTAGAAGTTAAAGTGTCGGTTTGAGTGATATCAACAATCTTGTATTTTCTTGGCCTCAAAGTGGGACAATTTTCTCGTAAGAGGCTGTGCGATTATATCCTACTTGGCTTGCGTGTGGGCTGTGCAATATTTGGCGCCTGGCTTCTCAGACTGTTGTATTGATTATTTAGTGACACAGAGATGAGAACACTGCTTCATTCGATGTAATTATTTCTTTCGTATAATTCCCTGTTGGTGGTGGCGGTAGAATCATTTATCTTCTTAGCATTTTTCTATTTATGTGGGGTCTGCCTTCTTGCAGTGTTTCCTCCACTTCAGTCGATCCATAGCGACCCGAGGGCTGAGTCTGGTGAGTCGCATGTCTACTCTCATCCTGTCCAACCAGCGTGTTTGAGGTCACCTTCGAGGTCCAGAAATCCTCTGCCTGTCGTAAGAGGCGGCTAAAAGGGGAACCCAAGCGCTTTCAACTTGGAAGATAATGCAAGTGTAATGGACTAGTATAATTCGGAAACAAGTTTCCAACCCATGGGTAAATAATGAAAATATTGAGCTCGATTTTTATTATTATTATTATTATTATTATTATCATTATTATTATTGCTAGTTGCTTTACGTCACACCGACACAGATAGGTTTTATGGCGACGATGGGACAAGAAAGGCCTGAGAATGGGAAGGAAGCGGCCGTGGCGTTAATTAAGGTACAGCCCCACCATTTGCATGGTGTGAAAATGGGGAAACAACGGTAAACCATTTTCAGGTCTGCCGACAGTGGGGTTCGAACCCACTATCTCCCGGATGCGAGCTCACAACTGCGCGCTCCTAACCACACGGCCAACTCGCCCTTTTGTTATTATTATTATTATTATTATTATTATTATTATTATTATTATTATTATTATTATTTGCGTATGGACCCTGTTGGATCACGCATTACATTTATGATTCGCCTTTCTAACAGACCATATTGCTTTCATTCTTTCACTTTGTGCCTGTTTCCTTTCTTCTAACCACTTAGTCCCCGATCTTTTAGCGACTTCATTCTCTGGCTTTACTACCCATCTATGTAGCTTCTGACGGTAAATGTTTATGTCCAGTATTTCTGATGTTTCTATCTGGGCCTTTTCCAGATAATTTTTAACATCTTGTATCCATGGTACGTTCTTCAGTTTTTCAGTATATGTCAAAATTTTGTGGGTTAGCCTTGAAGACGATAGTCTGTGAACGTGTTCATAGAATTTCAGTCTTCGTTTCCTGACGTCTACGGCAAGGTTGGACAGTCTTTCCGTAGCTTTGCGTGATTTGAGTTTATACCCTTCTTCTTTTTTCTCTGGGCCCAGAATTTTCCTCAAGATCTTCCTTTCCTCCTTCCAGCTATTTTCCGGATCACCTTTGTTATTAAGTACCAAGATTTCACTTGCATACAGCACTTCAGGTTTAATCACCGTATAATAATATTTGATTTTTGTATTTTTTTAAAAATTTTGCTTTTTGCTTTACGTCGCACCGACACAGGTAGGTCTTATGGCGACGATGGGATAGGAAAGGGCTAGGACTAGGAAGGAAGCGGCCATGGCCTTAATTAAGGTACAGCCCAGCATTCGCCTGGTGTGAAAATGGGAAACCACGGAAAACCATCTTCAGAGCTGCCGACAGTGGGGTTCGAACCCACTATCTCCTGGATGCAAGGTCACAGCTGCGCGCCCCTAACCACACGGTCAACTCGCCCGGTAATTTTTTTATGTATGGACATGCATTTCTTGTTTTAGTTGTCACGGGTTCTCCAATATGCTCTTTTGAGTGTTTGTAATCGAACTTTCTGTGCTTCCTTTTCTATGATCTCACCGAGATACTTAAAGTATGGAACTCGTTTGATCTGCCTATCTTTTGTTTGTAATTCCTGAATGTCGAATTTAGTGCAAATCAACTTCGTCTTCTCGAATGAGATTTTTAGTCCAGTATTCTCAGCGCATTCCTTGAGGACTGACATTTATGTCATCGTTCTTTCGGCCAAGTTGAATGGGTTTCCAGAGCTTCTGAACTTTATTATTATTATTATTATTATTATTATTATTATTATTATTATTGGACATGAAAAGACGCGTGAACTTAGCAGCTACAAAATAGCTCAAGAAAGCGGGTTTATATTGTGAAGGCACTTACCTAAACGAGCTTGTATGGTTATTTTAAGCCCCATTTCATGGTAGATGTGTTTGTTTACAACTGGAACGACAGAATATTAAGTGAAATATTGAAAAGTTTGCGTTGAAATAATCCTGTTGTGAGCAGCCATCTTGTCAAAGATCAAAATCACGTCGAAGGTGCACTGCGGTAGATAGACGATCGTTTTCTAGTGTAAGCGCTCCCAGCGCCCACTCACAACTTCATCTCCTTGACTTAACACACGGCCAACTAGACTCCCTCATTGGCATGATGGCAGAAGCAGGCGTGGAGCTCCCTGGTGTATCAAGGGAAAGTATCCACAATGGCCGAAATGGTAGGAGTATTGACCTAAATCTGACTGATGATATCAGTCGTCAGATAATAGAGAATCAATACAAAGAAGAGGTGCATCTTGAGACTGCAAGATCACTGTTGAAGAAGATAATGACTATTCCTCTCAAAAACCTAAAAACGGAAATAAAGAATGGCCTCATGAAGCTGGAAGAAGCTTTAGAGGCTGGAGCAACATGCAGGATGTCGTGGAAGAAATCTGCAGAAGAACTAAAGCAGAGACCAACTACCACGGAGAATAAGGAATTGTCCAACACATCACCAGTGACATATGACTCGGAGGAAGATCAAGGAAAATGGGAAACGTTTCTGTCCAAGAAGAAGAGAAAGAAGAAGAGTGAGGATAGGAAGCATGAAGATATCCCAACGAAACAGGACAATAATAATCCTGAAAGTACAGTGCTTAGCGAAAGTGGGAAACGACCTCATTCTAAATCTAGGAGTTGTTCAGAAGCCGTAATCATCAAACCAATGAACGGTAAGACTTTCGCTGATGTTTTGAAGGATATCAGGGACAGGGTGAAGCCGGAAGACAGTGGAGCAGGCATTCGATCTATCCGTAAAACAAGAGCGGGAGCTGCTCTTCTTGAATTTAACAAAACAACTAAGATTGAAAATAGGGAGGTATTCAGTAATTCTCTGAGAGATGCCCTCGGACGAGATGGCGATGTAAAGGCTTTAATCCCCCGAACTACACTGGAGATTCGAGACATGGATGGTGTCACTACCGCCGCAGACGTGGAGGAAGCTGTAAGACGAGATTCCGGCAATCCCCATGAAGAACTGAAAATATCGGTCTCGAAACCAAACAGCTGGGGACAGAAACTTGCCATCTTCGAAACCAAAGACGAGGACGCTCAGAAACTACTGGAATCTGGAAGAATCAAGATAGGATGGCTATACTGCAGAGTACGAGCTAGAACCATGCTACCTCGCTGCTTCCGATGCCTATCATATGGACACCTGGCAAGGAACTGCACAGGCCCCGACAGAAGCAAGCTCTGTTTTAAGTGTGGAGAATCTGGCCACAAGGCAGTAGACTGTAAAAAGAACAATCCACGATGCATGCTTTGTACAGACAAGGGTGGCAATGAAGCTGAACGGAATCATATTCCTGGATCGGGAGCATGTGCAATATTTCGTGAAGCTCTGGAAAAGGCAAAAAAATCATAGTAAATGATGCGAATACTTCAAGGAAATTTGCACAGGAGTCAAACAGCTAACGATCTTATGACACAGCTGATTTACGAGATGGAAGTAGACATTGTTATTATTAGCGAACCATATCAAGAGAGGGACCATCCAGGGTGGTTTGTGGATAACCTCGGAACAGCTGCAATTTGGATACCAGATCTAGGAAAAGTCCCAGTAACACAGCATGGATGCGATGACGGTTTTGTTTGGGTACAGACTGGGGGAATCACTATTGTAAGCTGTTATTTTACGCCAAATGAATCTGTTTCCAACTTTCAGATGAAACTTGATGGTCTTGAGAACGTAATACGCAGAATGGAAAAAAACTAGTGGTCGCTGGTGATGTAAATGCTCAAGCATTGGAATGGGGCATGCCACAAACGGACTCCAGAGGATGTCGTATAATGGAGATGGTAGCCATAACAGGTTTGGTGGTCAACAACATTGGAAATGTGCCAACATTTCGACGGCCAGGATGTCAGGGAACAATACCGGATGTAACCTTCTCATCAGAGGATATTGCGCCTAAGATTTCTGAATGGCAAGTGATCGAGAACTACACGGGGAGCGATCATCAATATATCATCTTTCGACTGCTCCAAGAATCTCCTCAAGAAAGAAACATCTTGCGTAGGCCAGCGCTGTGGAACGTAGCCGGTATCGACCAGGAAAAGTTTATTGATGTAATTCGGAATGGAATGGACAACATAACTGAAAAATGTTTTGCTCGTAGAGGGAAAGAAGCAGCTGGTGTATGTGTTGAACTCACTATGCAGCTAATCCATCAAGCATGCAACGCCTCAATGTCCCGAAGGAGACCGCGAAACAGCAAGCGCCCAGCGTACTGGTGGACCGAAGAGATTGCTGAATTGAGAAAGAATTGTCTGCGTCTTCGACGCAGGGCTCAGGGGATGAGAGGCAATCAAGAGAATACCTCAGTCACAGCGGAGTACAAGTCAGCGAAGAAGGAACTCCGTAATGCAATCAGAAAAAGTAAAGCCAATAAAGGGTGGGCACTGGCTAAAGAAGTAGAAGATGATCCATGGTGACAAGGTTATAAGATTGTCATGAAGAAACTCGGGACATTTTCAACCCCGAGTGCGGATCCGCAAACAATTAGACAAATTGTGGATACACTATTCCCAGACCATCCAGAGAGGATTGACTGTGAAGATGAAAAAGAACTGAATGATATACCCCTCTTCACTGTAGAAGAGCTGAATAGAGCTATTAGCTCTCTTAGAAACGAGTAAACTCCAGGACCAGATGGTATACCTACAGAAGTGCTAAAGATAATATCAGTACTTTGTCCAGAACTGTTGCTGAATATGTATAATCATTGCCTGCAGACGGGTGTTTTTAGTCCCCGATGGAAAATGGCTCGTTTGGTTCTGATCAGCAAAGGAAAACTTGGTGGTTACAGACCTTTATGTATGCTGGACACAGCTGGAAAAGGCCTGGAGAAACTTCTGCAGCCCAGAATCCTCTCAGCAGTCCAACTAACAGGGGATCTATCTGTTCGTCAACATGGATTTCAGAGAGGACACTCGACGCTAGATGCAGTGTGGGAGGTGGTGAATACAGCAGAAAGGGCACAAATGGGCAACCATCATTCCCGTAAATTGACACTTCTTGTGACCCTGGATGTGAAGAATGCCTTCAATTCGGCAAGATGGAACGACATGTTGGTAGCTCTTGAAGAAACTTTCAAGCTACCACAATATCTTATGCGCATAATGAGAGATTACTTCAAAGATCGCACTCTGTTGTATGATACGGAAGATGGAGAAAAGACAAAGCGTCTGACGGCTGGTTCAGCGCAGGGATCGATCCTTGGACCAGATCTATGGAACATAATGTATGATGGCTTGTTACGTCTGGAGATGCCAGAGGACACGAAGCTTGTGGGCTAAGCTGATGATGTGGCCGCCTTGATAGTAGCTCGTAATGTTGAAATGGCTCAAATTAAACTGAGTCAGGTGATGCGGCGCATAAAAGAATGGATGATGAGCCATAGTCTAACATTAGCCGAACACAAAACGGAGATAGTTCTTCTGACGAGGAAAAGGATCGAAACTCTTGTACCAAAGACTGTTGGAGAGTTAGTGATAGAAACATCTGCGAGCACAAAATATCTAGGAGTGACACTTGACTCCAAGCTCACATTCTAGAATCATATTCAGAGAGCGACAGACAAAGCAGTAAAATACATGACTGCACTTAGCAGACTAATGGGAAATATTAAAGGTCCGAAATTCAGTAAACGACGTCTTCTCATGTCGACGGTTCAGTCAGTGCTCCTATATGGCTCTGAAATCTGGGCTGAATCCTTGAGATTTGCTTGGTATCGAAGAAGGATAGCTGCCGTACAACGGAGAGCGGCTTTACGTATTGCATGTGCATACCGCACGGTTTCCGAACCTGCAATCCTCACGGTGGCAGCAATAGTCCCAATAGACCTACTCGCATTGGAGCGGCATGAAATCTGGCGTACCAAAGGAGAGCTGGGAAAGAAATGTGCAAAGAAGCGTGCCTTCAGTCAACTGATGAGGCGATGGCAACTCAGATGGGAAAGTGACCCTCGAGGCAAATGGACCAAGCGACTGATACCACGCTTGGATATCTGGGTTGAAAGGACCCATGGTGAAGTAAATTACTACCTCACGCAACTTCTAACAGGACATGGATATTTCCGGAAATTCCTGCATAAATTGGGCAGAGCGAGTGACGGAGCATGCATATACAGTGATGACATTGACGATGTATTTCACACCTTTTTTGTATGCGGCCATTGGACGATTCAGAGAAGATTTGTGGAAACTGAACTAGGAGAATTGACAACAGATAATATTATTTCGGTGATGTTGCGAAATCAGGAATCCTGGGATCGCGTGGCAATGCATGTGGCGGACATCCTTCGTCAGAAGAAGAAGGATTTGGAAGCATACGAACGTTCGTAAAAGAGAAATGAAGAAAGAAGAGGTCTGAAAGACAAAGCACGATATCACCCTGAAGTAATGCGAGAGCGGTTCCGGGGTGATGACACACATCGTGGGAAAAGGGTGTGTGGTTTTTAGTGGGTAAGAATCCCACACACTTGTGGAGTGCGGACCCTTCACAAGTGTCTTTTGAAGATTTTCCACAATCCCTCGTAAAAAAATTATTATTATTATTATTATTATTATTATTATTATTATTATTATTATTATTATTATTATTATTATTATTATTATTATTATTATTATTATATGTTGGTGTTCTGGGGCTGATGGCGTAATGTTCTGCCGAGTTTCTGCGGTAGAAATGCATACTCCTCTGTTGAAAAGATATTGACTTTGATTGACTTTGATTGTCGATTTATCTTAATGGAGAATGTTACATTGCAGCAGTCCAACTGACGTTCTGAGAGTGACTTTGATTATCGATTTATCTTAATTCAGAGGTATGGAGAAGCATGTTACATTGGCTAATACTGTTAAAATGATTAATCCTAATAGCTACTTTCGTTTATATTTTCCAAAATAGTGTCGTGAAATAAAACTGCAGAGAGATGGAATAGTCTTGTAGACTCTGATGCGAAGTATTGATGGATGGCCATGTCTTATAGACATATTATCAAAGAAGGGCGTTAAGAGTATAGATGGTCGATGTGAAGTATTGATGGATAGCCATGTCGCGTAGACATATTATCAAAGAAGGGCGTTAAGAGTATAGATGGTCGATGTGAAGTATTGATGGATAGCCATGTCTTGTAGACATATTATCAAAGAAGGGCGTTAAGAGTATAGATGGTCGATGTGAAGTATTGATGGATGGCCATGTCTTATAGACATATTATCAAAGAAGGGCGTTAAGAGTATAGATGGTCGATGTGAAGTATTGATGGATAGCCATGTCTTGTAGACATATTATCAAAGAAGGGCGTAAAGAGTATAGATGGTCGATGTGAAGTATTGATGGATAGCCATGTCTTATAGACATATTATCAAAGAAGGGCGTTAAGAGTATAGATGGTCGATGTGAAGTATTGATGGATAGCCATGTCTTGTAGACATATTATCAAAGAAGGGCGTTAAGAGTATAGATGGTCGATGTGAAGTATTGATGGATAGCCATGTCTTGTAGACATATTATCAAAGAAGGGCGTTAAGAGTATAGATGGTCGATGTGAAGTATTGATGGATAGCCATGTCTTGTAGACATATTATCAAAGAAGGGCGTAAAGAGTATAGATGGTCGATGTGAAGTATTGATGGATGGCCATGTCTTATAGACATATTATCAAAGAAGGGCGTAAAGAGTATAAAATGGTCGATGTGAAGTATTGATGGATAGCCATGTCTTGTAGACATATTATCAAAGAAGAGCGTTAGAGTACAAATAGTCGATATGATCTTGCAGACTGTGTTGTGAAGTCAGCTACAGTATTTGCCGATAGTGTTGAATAATTAAGAGTTGTACAATATTTCTTTGCCATACCTGCAAATAACGCAGATAACTAGAATAATCTTTCCTAAATCCGAACTGCGTTCTATCAAATCAGGTGGCGAAATTACTCACTGGTTTGATGGAAGGCAGTTCGGGTTTAGGAAAGATTATTCCAGTGAAGCTTGGCTTGTAAGATTCCAGCAAGATATAGCACATATTTTAGATTCGGGAGGTCAAATGTATTTTATCGCTATTGATCTATCCAAGGCTTTTAATAGGGTGGATCATGGGAGATTACTGACGGAATGAGGGCTATTGTACTAGACAAAAGACCATTTGGATAGATGGCTATATTTCTAGAAAATAGAACTCAGAGAATTATAGTAGGCGAAGTGTTACCTGATCCTGCAATGAATAAGAGGTAGGTCCCACAGGGCAGCATTATTGAACCTTCATGTTTTCTCATATATAAATGGAGTAGGGCCGAGGCAGACAGGGATTTGTACGTAGATGAAAGAAACAGAGCGAAACAAATAATAATAATAATAATAATAATAATAATAATAATAATAATAATAATAATAATAATAATAAAGGTAATAACCTGGAAAGGCTAGGTCAAGCATCATGGAAACCTTTGTGGACAGTAATAAAGAATCTTAGGAAGGGAAGGAAAAAGGAAATGAACAGTGTTTTGAGTAATTTAGGTGAACTCATAATAGATCCCAGAGAATCACTGGAGAGGTGGAGGGAATATTTTGAACATCTTCTCAATGTAAAAGGAAATCATCCTGGTGGTGTTGCGAACAGCCAAGCTCATGGGGAGGAGGAAAATGATGTTGGTGAAATTATGCTTGAGGAAGTGGAAAGGATAGTAAATAAACTCCATTGTCATAAGGCAGCAGGAATAGATGAAATTAGACCTTAAATGGTGAAGTATAGTGGGAAGGCAGGGATAAAATGGCTTCATAGAGTAGTAAAATTAGCGTGAAGTGTTGGTAAGGTACCTTCAGATTGGACAAAAGCAGTAATTGCACTTATTTATAAGCAAGGGCACAGGAAGGATTGCAACAACTATCGAAGTATCTCATTGATGACTATACCAGGCAAAGTATTCACTGGCATCTTGGAAGGGAGGGTGCGATCAGTCGTTGAGAGGAAGTTGGATGAAAACCAGTGTGGTTTCGGACCACAGAGAGGCTGTCAGGATCAGATTTTCAGTATGCGCCAGGTAATTGAAAAATGCTATGAGAAGAATAGGCAGTTGTGTTTATGTTTCGTAGATCTAGAGAAAGCATATGACAGGGTACAGAGGGAAAATATGTTTACTATCCTGGGGGACTATGGAATTAAAGGTAGATTATTAAAATCAATCAAAGGCATTTATGTTGGCAATTGGGCTTCAGTGAGAATTGATGGTAGAATTAGTTCTTGGTTCAGGGTCCTTACATGGGTTAGACAAGGCTGTAATCTTTCACCTTTGCTGTTCGTAGTTTACATGGATCATCTGCTGAAAGGTATAAAATGGCAGGGAGGGATTCAGTTAGGTGGAAATGTAGTAAGCAGTTTGGCCTATGCTGACGACTTGGTCTTAATGGCAGACTGTGCCGAAAGCCTGCAGTCTAATATCTTGGAACTTGAAAATTGGTTCAATGAGTATGGTATGAAAATTAGCCTCTCGAAGACTAAATTGATGTCAGTAGGTAAGAAATTCAACAGAATTGAATGTCAGGTGGGTGATAAAAAGCTAGAACAGGTCGATAATTTCAAGTATTTAGGTTGTGTGTTCTCGCAGGATGGTAATATTGTAAGTGAGATTGAATCAAGGTGACGTAAAGCTAATGCAGTGAGCGATCAATAGTATTCTGTAAGAAGGAAGTCAGCTCCCAGACGAAACTATCTTTACATCGGTCTGTTTTCAGACCAACTTTGCTTTACGGGAGCGAAAGCTGGTTGAACTCAGGATATCTTGTTCATAAGTTAGAAGTAACAGACATGAAAGTAGCAAGAATGATTGCTGTTACAAACAGGTGGGAACAATGGCAGGAGGGTACTCGGAATGAGGAGATAAAGGCTAATTTAGGAATGAACTCGATGGATGAAGCTGTACGCATAAACCGGCTTCGGTGGTGGGCTCATGTGAGGCGAATGGAGGAGGATAGGTTACCTAGGAGAATAATGGACTCTGCTATGGAGGGTAAGAGAAGTAGAGGGAGACCAAGACGACGATGGTTAGACTCGGTTTCTAACGATTTAAGAGGTATAGAACTAAATGAGGTCACAACACTAGTTGCAAATCGAGGATTGTGGTGACGTTTAGTAAATTCACAGAGGCTTGCAGACTGAACGCTGAAAGGCATAACAGTCTATAATGTTAATGTATGTATGTATGTATGTATGTATGTATGTATGTATGTATGTATGTATGTATGTATGTATGTATGTATGTATGTATGTATGTATGTATGTATGTATGTATGTATGTATGTATGTATTAAATGGAGTAAAGAACTGAAATAAGGTTATATGCGAATGATGTTATACTGTATAGAGTGCTAAATGAGTTGCAGGATTGTGAGCAACTGCAGGGGGAGATGGACAGCGGATAATGGTATGATGGTGAATGGGATGAAAAATCATGTTGTAAATTTCACCAAGAAGGAAAGTTGTCCCAGTTTTAATTACTGTGCTGATTGGGTGATAATACCAGATATAAGGAACGATCTTCGTTGGGCTAATCATATTAACGAGGTTTAAGAAAGGTTACAGATCTCTTCACGTGGTTGTGAGAGTATTTAGGGGTTTTAGAAAGGATGTAAAGGAGAGGGCGTATAAGTCTCTTGTAAGACCCCGATTAGAGTATGGTTCCAGTGTGTGGGACCCTAACCAGGATTATTTGATAGGAGAACTGGAAAAGATCCAAAGGAAAGCAGCACGATTTGTTGTGGATGATTTCCGACAAAGGAGTAGAGTTGCGAAAATTTTGCAAACTTTGGGCTGGGAAGACTTGGGAGTAAAGAGACAAGATGTTCGAGTATGTGGTATGTTCCGAAGTGTCAGTGAAGAGATAAAGTTCAATGACATTATTAGACGAATAAGGTTAAGCAGAGGTTTTAAAGGTAGGCAAGATCATAATATGATGATAATTCAGGAGGACAGATTGGGGGAAATATTCATTTATAAGACGAGGAGCAAGAGACTGGAACACATTATCAAGGGAAATGTTCGATTAATTTTCAAGTTATTCGAAAACGTTGAAACAAAGGCAAGGAATTTGTTACTTGGGCGATCACCCTAAATGCAGATCGTTGATTATCGATTGATGAACGCAGCTGTAGAAAGAATATTTTCTCTTCTTAATTTTCAGTGGACGGGCAAGCAAACACCATATTTCCCGGCATAATCGTCGCCACAGCGTAATCGTCTCATCCTTTATTTTCAATACAAAAATCGTTGTAGCTAATTTCCTGTTGCCCCCTTATCCTGAAAGTGAAATAAATGTTACTAAATAAAGTTAGTAGTATTATTTATATGTACAAAAATGTTACATTCTTCACATAATATGTAAAATAACTAACGCTCATTTATAAAAATAAGGGTCACAGAAAAAGAGAGAAATAACGAAAATCAGTGTCTACTCTGTGGAGAAGTGCATCTATGAAGAGTTTGTAGGGCAACCGAAGCACTTAGAGTAAACTATCTGGGAAGTCTATGACCGGGTCAGGGATGTAATGAATGAACCATATACTGTATAGGCTCTTATTACGATGGAGTCGCCACTCCCAAAGTGATGTATATTAATGACTGATAGATGCTATGAAGTGAAAATGGAGAGTGTTGCTGGAATGAAAGATGACAGGAAAAACCGGAGTACCCGGAGAAAAACCTGTCCCGTCTCCGCTTTGTCCAGCACAAATCTCACATGGATTTGAACCACGGTATCCAGCGGTGAGACAGTATATTGCGTAAAATACTCTGCGAGTTACAGCGCAGCCCGCCTCGTGGCCATGGTCGTTAAGGTGTAGAAGTGTAAACGGTCTGACACCGAGGTTAGCCAGTTCGAGTCCCGTTGCTCGAAAAAAATTCACCATCAGAATGTTGGCCGGCAGGGTAGGGGAGGTGCTGGTAGACAATTTCTAATCACTAGAATGCGTGCCAAAATCCTGGTTTAAATTCCAAACCTCTCCGCAGTGCTCATATGGAGTGAGGGTCTATGGCGCTGTTGATGGTGATGTTAAGCCTTGGTGCTATTCGACGGTAGTCTTAAGTGCCGGCACCGGCCTTCATCCTCTCCCTCCCTACTATCATATATCACGTCATTCATCTCATCCCATTAATTCATCCGATGAAGTTAACGCCAGGAAAGGCACCCGGTCATAAAAACCGCTACCAAGATCCATCACTCTTCATACCTGACCCCGTAGAGAAACGAGACAAGGGTTGGACTTACACTCCGCGATTTACTGCATAGCATTGCATTTAAATTTTTGAAGTGTTTAGACTATACGTTTAATACATACATACATACATACATACATACATACATACATACATACATACATACATACATACATACATACATACATACATTAACATTATAGACTGTTATGCCTTTCAGCGTTCAGTCTGCAAGCCTCTGTGAATTTACTAAACGTCGCCACAATCCTCGATTTGCAACTAGTGTTGTGGCCTCATTTAGCGCTATAGCTCTTATCTTTAAATCGTTAGAAACCGAGTATAACCATCGTCGTCTTGGTCTCCCTCTACTTCTCTTACCCTTCATAGCAGAGTCCATCATTCTCTTAGGTAACCTATCCTCCTCCATTCGCCTCACATGACCACACCACCAAAGCCGGTTTATGCGTACAGATTCACCCATCGAGTTCATTCCTAAATTAGCCTTTATCTCCTCATTCCGAGTACCCTCCTGTCATTGTTTCCACCTGTTTGTAACAGCAATCATTCTTGCTGCTTTCATGTCTGTTACTTCTAACTTATGAACAAGATATCCTGAGTTCACCCAGCTTTCGCTCCCGTAAAGCAAAGTTGGTCTGAAAACAGACCGATGTAAAGATAGTTTCGTCTGGGAGCTGACTTCCTTCTTACAGAATACTGTTGATCGCAGCTGCGAGCTCACTGCATTAGCTTTACGACACCTTGAATCAATCTCACTTACTACAGTATATTACCATCCTGCGAGAACACACAACCTAAATACTTGAAATTATCGACCTGTTCTAGCTTTGTATCACCAATCTGACATTCAATTCTGTTGAATTTCTTACCTACTGACATCAATTTAGTCTTCGAGAGGCTAATTTTCATACCATACTCATTGCACCTATTTTCAAGTTCCAAGATATTAGACTGTAGGCTTTCGGCACAGTCTGCCATTACGACCGAGTCGTCAGCATAGGCCAGAGTGCTTACTACATTTCCACCTAACTGAATTTGATTAATTTGATTAATAAATAAGTAACTATACTTACTGTCAAAATCAGAGAACAATACACTATGTAAATTATTCAAAGCAACAACAACAAGTTTGTCATAAAATACGGAGGCATTTAAGCCAAATTTGTCGTCTCATATCATATCATAACTGTAACTGACACTAAAAGGAATATACGGACATTTTTGTAATTTTAATGCAATATTTTAGGAATATTACTTATTCATTACACATAGTATGACAATTACGTTTTTTTTACATTTTTGATTTACGCCGCATCGACACAGGTAGGTCTTATGGCGATGATGGGATAGGAAATGGCTACGAGTGGGAAGGAAGCGGCCGTGCCCTCAATTAAGGTACAGCCCCAGCATTTTCCTGCTATGAAAATGGGAAACCACGGAAAACCATCTTCAGGTCTGCCGACACTGGGGTTTAAACCCATTATATCTCTTATAGTCGATTATTGCCGCACTTAAGCAACTGCAGCTATCGAGCTCGGTAATGAAATGAAATGTCGTATGGCTTTTAGTGCCGGGATATCCCAGGAAGGGTGCGGCTCGCCAGGTGCAGATCTTTCTATTTGACACCCGTAGATGACCTGCGCGTCGTGATGAGGATCAAATGATGATGAAGACAACATATATACCCAGGCCCCGTGCCATTAGAATTAACCAATTAATGTTAAAATCCCCGACTCGGCCGGGAATCGAACCCGGGACCCTCTGAACCGAAGGCCAGTACGCTGACCGTTCAGCCAACAAGTCGGACATCGAGCTCGGATATAATTTTTTAATTTACCTATCCGAGATAATATTATTACTATTATAAGACAGACAAAACCTCAGGAAAATCTTAGGACTAAAATGCGAAAATGGAATTTGGATGAAAAAGAAATCGCATGAAATATATCAAGTTACACAAAAAATCGCACATACCATCAGGAAAGGCCTTTTATTATTTCGTGATCATTTATATAGAATGAATAATAACAGGGTCACAAAGAAAATTTTAAACTTAGCCTTATCAATGAAAAATCACAATGACTGGCTAAAAGAAATCAGTGAAATTGGCTCGCAGTTGAGAATGTTAATTTGTTGTAAATTAATTGTACTACAACAGGGCTGTTCACTGGAGACCATGGGAACACAAGAGAAGGAATAGGATGACCCCAGAAGAGATTGCTGGATGTTGGCTGGAGCACGCTGGTTCGAAGTGGCTCAAGACCGAAGGCGATGGAAGAGGCTTACATCCAGCAGTGGGTTGAAATAGGCTAGAAAAGAAGAACATGTGTACAGTACTATGACAGCCAGTGGCGGCCGTGCCTTATGTGCTGAAGTGCTGCAGCACGTTGCCAATTGGAAAAATATTATCTGCAATCAAATACAGTACATTGAAAAATACGTCAGCCAAAGAATAGGAAATTATTCAACTCCACTCACAACCAGGTAGCTAGTCGTGTGCTCCACGCAGGGTGGCTGTGCTGGGCTGTGCGATCACAGCTCAGCGTGAATTTCTAAGCTTTTTGCCAGAAAGCCGGAACTGTGCGTTTTGCGCATGCGTGCCCAACTTTTCCGATAGGCTGTGGAAACAACAGCCAAGACCGTCAAGACATCACTCCACAGCGATTCTTCCTTCGACCACAGAGAGGCAGCACTAGTCACACTTGCATTAGGACCGAAATGATAACGTGACAGGTGGCACCCTCTTGACTCAGCCGCAGTATTTAAGAGGGATAGCTCAAAGCAAACGGGAAAAGAAAATACTGTAGAGCTGTTTCCGCGCTAGGTCTTTTAATACCAAAGAGGATAAAATACTCCCAACTTGGTTATTCCATAGCCACCTTTGTAAATCAATGAACTAAAAGAATGTACTTCTTATGTTACCAAAATAAGGACATGATATTGAGATTTTCTTTAATAAAAATGTCTAGTTTATAACTGTCACTATAAGAACATAACACGTAATTTTGCATTACGACGTTGCTGTTTTTTTCAATGATTTTGGTAACATTGGGAAGTTCTGTTTTTGTGCGCTCACACCAAGTGTTTGAGTTCGTGAATATTTTGCCATTGAAGGTGTTATTGTGTGTTCAATTATATAGTTTTATAGTTTTTTAATGAGGAATGTGTATATGTGTTGGGTTTATTTGCGTTTATGTTCCGTGTGGAAAACCCAGTGGAGAGCCGCTCAAGAACCAGATACCGGTATGTTTCTCAATATTTTTATTTTTTGGAGGGGGGATGGGTTACAGCACACACCTGATTTTCTGCACCAGGCGCCACTGATGACAGCATTATCTCTGAAGTAGGTTTTCTTTTTGTTAAGTCCAAGACAGAGAAAAATACGTGAAGTAAAACCACTGGTATTTTTCATTTTCACATACAGTAATCTTGCTGTAACTTGCGAAACATGTTTGTCTCCAGGCACCATCTGTTAGAGGTCTGCACGTGCTCGTGACAAATCCTTGTGTACTTCGGACTTGCTATTTACGAGCGCTTTAGCAATCATTTCCGTGTATGAGGTGGTGTGGGTTATTTCTTAAAAGTGCTCCTTGATGACAAAATCTAAGGACATGAGCAAGGGTTTCAGCCTTTCTGCAGCCGTGGCTTCGCCCACGAAGAGCTCTTAGTGGAGCACAGCATTTTGCGGGCTTCCCTCCATTCAAGTGCTTTAAAGTCCCACTTTAATCGTAAGACATCTGCTGGCTGGAAGTACAATTCGGCAAGGCTAGTCACCAGGGCCCGGATTTTAATTATTTAATAAATGCCGAAGAATGACCTGTAACATGACCAAAAACCCTCGAAAAGGAGTTAAAATGAGCGACAAAATGGCCAAATAATATGTAGGACGATATATATCTACCCAAAATAACACATATATGCATTGTCCGCATTACCTTCAATTCGTAACGGAGTGAATACAATACAAAATCACATATAATAATGAAATGAAATGGCGTATGGCTTTTAGTGCCGGGAGTGTCCGAGGACAAGTTCGGCTCGTCAGGTGCAATTCTTCTGATTTGACACCCATAGGCGACCTGCGCGTCGTGATGAGGATGAAAAGATGATGAAGACGACACATACACCCATCCCCCGTGCCAGCGAAATTAACCAACGATGGTTGAAATTTCCAACCCCGCCGGGAATCAAACCCGGGACCCCGGGGACTAAAGGCCAATACGCTAACCACTTAGCCATGGAGCTGGAAACATATAATAATAATAATAATAATAATAATAATAATAATAATAATAATAATAATAATAATAATAATAATTCCTGTGGAGAAGTGTATGAATAATAATAATAATAATAATAATAATAATAATAATAATAATAATAATAATAATAATAATAATTCCTGTGGAGAAGTGTATGAATAATAATAATAATAATAATAATAATAATAATAATAATAATAATAATAATAATAATAATATTTTTTATTCGTTATGCCCAACTAAGGAGGGTGTTTGAACTTATTAGCACTTTTTCTTTTTCTTCTTCTCTTCCCAATATCTCTTCCTCCTCTCGCTGTGTTCCTTCTTACGTTGTTCAGTCCATCTCGTATTTAGTCGGTAGGTTTAACAGAAAATTTGTGTTTGCGAATTAAATTTTTGAATATTCTATCTTGAATGGTTTCTTTATTAATGCCAGTTTCATTGAGATCTTCACTGATTTCTTTTAGCCAATTATTGTGACTTTTTATTGATAAGGCTAAGTTTAAAATTTCCTTTGCGAACCTGTTATTATCCATTCTTTATAAGTGACCATAAATTGTAATCACCGTTTCCTGATGGTATCTGTAATTTTTTTTCTATAACTTGATAGATCTCATGTGATTTCTCTTTCATCCAAATTCCATTTTCGCATTTTGGTCTTAAGATTTTCCTGAAGATTTGTCTGTCTTACAATAATAATAATAATAATAATAATAATAATAATAATAATAATAATAATAATAATAATAATAATAATAATAATAATAATAATAATAATAATAATAATAATAATAATCATCATCATCATCATATCTCGGAACGCTCAATTAAAACACTGTAACCGAGCTTGATAGCTGCAGTTGCTTAAGGGCACCCGGTAGGCTCTATATCTATAATGTTAAATTGACTCTTTTTAGGTACATTTATCTCAGAAACGGTTCATACTAAAGGCTTCATTTTTTTCTCATGCTTTCTTTATACCTTCTTGCGTGTTTTAACAGAGGGCTTTATTCGTTAGAGATATTCGTCCATTTTTAATTTTTTTTATTCAGTGCAACATTTTTTTGGGAAAAAATCGCTCACTTTTTAGCCCCTTGTTTCTGTACTAAACACTTCTCTCCAAAAATGTAGTGTTAAAGTGTGTATATTATGACTTTATGTAACATCTGAAAGTTTCAAGATTGTATACTAAATAGTTTTTGAGAAAATGTTCCTTTTGTTCAGAAAAATGTAAATTTGCAGAAACAAGCCTTCAAAGTTTTTTAATGTAATCCTGCCCCATATGATGGATCATCTGGGTTGTCTTGCATCTCATCCTCAAGTCTTCTTCTCACAGCTCTCTTAGTTTGGCTTGACAGTTTTTTACAGTCCTTTTCTGCACCTTCAGCCTTCCTTTTCCGTTCACAATCGACTTTCTTCATACTTGTTATCATGTGATACCCTGGAGAGATTCACAATTTTTCTAAGGTTTTACACTTTATGATGTTACCTTGATTATATGTAGCCACAGCATCGTACACTCTAAAATGCAAGGAATTGACCTCTACAAAAACTCTCTTGGGAATTTGGGTTATTAACACTCGTTGGGGTTCTGGGTTCGTCCATGAAGGTACTTTTCAAGAGTTGTGGCTCTGCTAGATCTCTAAACACTGGCCTTATGAATAGGCTAGCAAATGTCACAAATACCCATTATGTTACATCTACACACATATACCACCACTGGGAGGGAATATGAGGAGGGAGCCAAGGAAGCGTGTATTGTCGTTGTCAACAACGAGATCTCCCGGCAGATTACCGCGCCCGTGCAGTGTTGTCTTGCAAACGCAATGCAAAGCACTTATAATTAAGATATGACGATGAATGATAGCTGTAATGAAAGAAGAAAGTCTCTAGATTTTTATGGAATGAAAAAGTAAAAATTCCATTTTTTGCCGAATTTCCCCCTACCGAGTCCCCCCTTAAGAGCGGCCATTATCCACTATACGAGAGATAATGGGTTTAAACCCCAGTGTCGGCAACCCTGAAGATTGTTTTCCGTGGTTGCCCGTTTTCATAGCAGGAAAATGCTGGAGCTGTACCTTAATTGAGGGCACGGCCGCTTCCTTCCCACTCCTAACCCTTTCCTATCCCATCATTGCCATAAGACCTACCTGTGTCGATGCGCCGTAAATCAAAAATGTAAAAAAAAAAAACGTAATTGTCATACTATGTGTAATGAAGATGTAATATTCCTAAAATATTGCATTAAAATTACAAAAATGTCCGTATATTCCTTTTAGTGTCACTTATAGTTATGATTTGATATATGATATGATATGATATGATATGATATGATATGATATGATATGATATGATATGATATGATATGATATGATATGATATGATATGATATGATATGATATGATATGATATGATATGATATGATATGATATGATATGATATGATATGATATGATATGATATGATATGATATGATATGATATGATATGAGACGACAAATTTGGCTTAAATGCCTCCGTATTTTATGACAAACTTATTGTTGTTGCTTTGAATAATTTACATTTTCTTCTCTACTTTTGACAGTAAGTATGCAGTAAATCGCGGAGTGTATGTCCAACCCTTGTCTCGTTTCTCTACGGGGTCAGGTATGAAGAGTGATGAATCTTGGTAGCGGTTTTTATGACCGGGTGCCCTTCCTGGCGTTAACTTCATCAGAGGAGTTAATGGGATGAGATGAATGACGTGATTTATGGTAGTAGGGAGGGAGAGGTGCCGGCACTTAGACTACTCCTGTCGAATAGAAACAAGGGTTAACATCTCCATTAGACGGACGAATCACCATGGACAGCAGCATAGACCCTCACTCCATACGAGCACTGCGGAGAGGTTTGGAATTTAATCCAGACTTTTGGCACGCAATCTAGTGATTAAAAAATTGTATACCACCACCTCCCCTACCCTGCCGGCCTACATTCTGATGGTGAACATTTTCGACCAACGGGACTCGAACCGGCTAACCTCGGTGTCAGACCTTAAGGATCAAGGCCACCAAGCGTGCTGCGCTGTAAATCGCAGAGTATCTTACACAATTTATTGTTGTAGCTAATTTCCTGTTGCTCTCACGTCCTGAAAATGAAGTAAATAACTGTTACTGAATAAAGTTAATATTATTTATATGGCCGCAGGGTTTAAGGGGTTTCGTAGACTTCTTCTTCTTCTGTTTACCCTCCAGGGTTGTTCTTTCCCTCGGACTCAGCGAGGGATCCCACCTCTACCGCCTCAAGGGCAGTGTCCTGGAGCTTCAGACTCTGTGTCGGGGAATACAACTAGGGAGGATGACCAGTATCTCGCCCAGGCGGCCTCACCTGCTATGCTGAACAAGCGCCTTGGTGGGGGATGGGAAGATTGGAAGAGATAGACAAGGAAGAGGGAAGGAAGCGGCCGTGGCCTTAAGTTAGGTACCATCCCGGCATTTGCCTGGAGAAGTAGGAAACCACGGAAAACCACTTCCAGGATGGCTGAGGTGGGAATCGAACCCACCTCTACTCAGTTGACCTCCCGAGGCTGAGTGGACTCCGTTCCAGCCCTCGTACCACTTTTCAAATTTCGTGGCAGAGCCGGGAATCGAACCCGGACCTCCGTGGATGGCAGGTAATCACACTAACCACTACACCACAGAGGCGGACTTTCCTAGACTTAGTTATTAGAAATTTCTCATAGTAACGCCCATTACGCTCTTTTCGTTCCATTTCTTTTATTCATTCTACATTCACTTTTCTCTTTTCAACTATTTCGTTTGCACGTTTTTGCCGAATCCTAATAAAATCTTCCTTTTCCATGATTAAATTTGTTATTCTTCACAAGTGACCACGATGTACTCACAAAGACAGCTAATCTCCACCTGAGCGCACGAGTCATTACGGCGCCATCTTGTAACAGAGTATGCGTGTGACGTCAGCACAAATTTTGCCTAACTTTGAAGCGCTATTTCATGAAAACTGTTTCTGATTTTTATTTCTTTTTTGAGACGAATAACGTTAAAATATTGAACGTATTATTTTTATATAATTTCCAGTGTTTATCAGTTGCAGGGTAAAGAGAGGAATGTTTGTGATACTGGTAAATTCGTGATAAATCTTTGAATAAGTATCATTTATGTCCGCTAGAGCGCGAAGAAGACCAGTGCATGTAGCTAGAGACATCTGCTGGGAACTCAGAGAACTAGCAGTTGACTTAAAATGCTTAATATGCAGTACCTGTTCAAAGATGTATCACGAACATATAAATGTCCACTAAATTGATTTCCACACGAACATACAAAAGATAGCCCGATGCAATCATCTAAAACTACTCATGACCACTGACGCAACTCGACATTTTAGAACAAAGAAATACACTCATGATATTAATAGAGACTTCCGCTCCGTCATGGTCAAGAGATGGTGCATGACAAACGAGATGTGTCAATCAACACGGAAGTGCGTCCGCTCGTTACGTCTTGCCGGATACAAGGCACTCGTCCCATCAGTCTTCAGACACTTCAGACAAGACGTCCCCTTTGTTATCCACACGTAATAATAATAATAATAATAATAATAATAATAATAATAATAATAATAATAATAATAATAATAATGAAGTCCACCTCTGTGCTGTAGTGGTTAGTGTGATTAGCTGCCACCCCCGGAGGCCCGGGTTCGATTCCCAGCTCTGCCACGTAATTTGAAAAGTGGTACGAAGGTTGGAACCGGGTCGACTCAGCCTCGGGGGGTCAACTGAGTAAAGGGGGATTCGATTCCCACCTCAGCCATCCTCGAAGTGGATTTCCGTGGTTTCCCACTTCTCCTCCAGGCAAATGCCGGGATGGTTCATAACTTAAGGCCACGGCCGCTTCCTTCCCTCTTCGTTGTCTATCCCTTCCAAACTTCCCATCCCCCCGCAAGGCCCCTGTTCAGCATAGCAGGTGAGAACGCCTGGGCGAGGTGCTGGTTCTTCTCCCCAGTTGTATCCTCGACCGAGAGTCTGAAGCTCCAGGACACTCCCCTTGAGGCGGTGCAGGTGGGATCCCTCGCTGAGTCCGAGTGAAAAACCGACCCTGGAGGGTAAACAGATTAAGAAGAAGAAGAAGAAGAAGAAGAAGGAGGAGGAGAAGAAGAAGAAGGAGCTGCCACCCCCGCAGGTCCGGGTTCGATTCCCGTTAACAGCGATTGCAGCGGGTCCTCTAGAAACCACTTGCACTTACATACTACGATCCTAGAAATAGACGAACAATCGTTTTCATTGGTCAGCTTTGAAAGACGCCCTTTCCACGTCGTGGTCGTGAATTTATTTGCTGTTGACGATTAAGATGCCAGATACCACCTGGACTACATTTACGAAATAAAAAACACACGCCTCAATCCGGGATCGACCCCTCGACTTCCTGCATGGTAACCCAAAACTCCAAGACTAATAGTTGCTGACAGAGTTACTTACCCTACATGTGGTTACAGTGTTGCCAGATTGCCACTCATCAACGTCCTTTTTCTGCCGGATATACTCGCAGGACAAAGTGTTGTGAGAGAGATTTTTTTATTGCTGGCATGTGAGGAGTCGCGCTGCGATGCCCGAGTGCACGAATTTCGGTTGATCCTGTATATTACTAGCAGGTGTTCGCGACTTCGCTTGCGTTTATTAATTCAACCGCGTTAGACTTTTCGAAACCGTAGGGATGTCTTACCCTGCGGTAAACAGTAAGTCATATGACTTTCATGTTTGGTTGAGAGCTATGCTGAAACATGCTCACGTACATCCATGATCTCGGTAATTTTGGACATTCCTTTCACCCTTTCTAACCCCCATCCCGATTGGGAATGAACGTTGGCTCAAACGGCATCCAGAGTGTCACGGTTCATCTCAGCTACCCCAAAGACTATGAACTCGCTACTAATATCGGTCATTTTTCGGATTTTTACATTTTACCCCCTCCTTTACGGGTGCTAGGGGTTTCTTGCTCCTACAGTCATTTTTCCAGATGTTAAGTTACATGTGTATCTACTTTGGTTGAGAACTATGCTGAAACATACACACACATTCACCCGTAACCTCTGTCATTTTCGGCATTTTCTTTCTTCACTCCTTCTCACCCCCTTTGCCATAGGGGCTGAACTTGGATTTTCATTTTATATACCGTTTATAGAAGCAGAAGAAGACGACGACGACGATACGTTTTAAGAAACACATCTTTACATACTGTTGGTTAGGCAACCCGCTGATCTGACTTGTCATGCGCTTTACATACCTTCCCCTGTTTTCTTAAATTTCACTCTTCTCACCCCCTATGCCGAACTACCCATCAGATTTCGTTCAAACCACTTCCTAACCCCCCCAGGGGTAATAAGAACAAATTGTGAAATTTTCTGCGAAATCGGCTCAGTAGTTTTTGAGTCTATTTAAGACATACATACAAAGAAACATTCATTTATAATATAGGTTGCGTGCCGGATGCGACCCGGCCATTATCGTGCCAATAGCGACCATGTAGATAAGCATCGTGCCGCATGCGACCCACCAATCACTTACAATTGATCTGCATTAAGGGCTGTCACCAAGTCGCAGATTGCTTATAAGTAGCTAACTTGGTCTTTTCTAAAATGAAGGTCTGACACCAGTGTTAGCAGGTTCGAGTGCCGTTGGTCGAAGGAAAAATATAATAATGTTGCTGGCTTTACGTCCCAGTAACTACTTTTTTATGGTTTAAGGAGACGCCTAGGTGCCGGAATTGAGTCCCGCAGGAGTTATTTTACGTGCCAGTAAATCCACCGACACAGAGCTGACGTATTTGAGCACGTTCAAATACCACAGGACTGAGCCAGGATCGAACCTGCCAAGTTGGAGTCGGAAGACAAGCATCTCAACCGTTTGAGCCGTCTGAGCAACTTAACCTGGATGAAAAAAAAAAATCGCCATCAGAATGTTGGCCGTCAGGGTAGGAAAGTTGGTGGTAGACAGTTTCTAATCACTAGATTGCATGCCAAAAACTAACATTCATAATGGACACTGCAATGCAATTTTAACATTATATATCGCCAAAGTCAGAAGAACAGTCAGAGTATGCAATATAAACGTCCAAATATTCGCTATTAAATCCAAAATCTTCAAAATATGCATTGTGCATGAATTATCTCCTGAAAAGGCCAAAACATGCAAACATGCACGGAAAAAGAACGGTTATTTGGAATCGTTAAGTCATGAAACGAATATCTGCAAAGTTTGAAACGTGTAACCAAAATATTGAAAAAGATGTATTTGCATGGAAATCCAGGCTTTAGACATCAGTATCAGAAATTCCAGCGGAAGCTTAGTCTTTTTATTTACTTCATTGAGCCACATGTCTTCTAACTTTATTTGTTATTTGCTTTACGTCGCACAGGCACAGATAGGTTTTATGGCGACGATGGGATAGGAAGGGCCTAGAAGTGGGAAGGAAGTGGCCGTTGCCTTAATTAAGGTACAGCCCCAGCATTTGCCTGGTGTGAAAATGGGAAGCCAAGAAAAACCATCTTCAGGGCTGCCGACAGTGGGGTTCGAACCGACTATCTCCCGGATGCAAGCTGTCGGCTGCGCGACCCTAACCGCACGGCCAACTCGCCCGGTCTTGTAACTTTAAATGAGTGAGAAGATTTTCTTAAATCTGCCGTTGTCCATTTCTCAGAAGATGCCCATAAAACTTCATTCGCCTAGAGTTAGCCGTTAGTTCACAGTTCGCTTTCAGTCGGTAGGTTCCATTCGGGAACACTCTTGGCCCATAAATTTTCCGGAGGATACGTCTTTCACATATACTTAATTCTTTTAAAATGTTAAAATGTGAGTGGAATGAAATCAAATTATCTTCGTTTATTAATGTTTGGCAATCCATGATCACCACTCTGCCGACAAGCTTCAACTGGCGCGAGGAAACCTGGACCGCTTCACTCGCTTTACCAGCATTATAGCGCCAGTTTGCACGTGATAAAATGAGTATTTCAAACGCTTCAACACTGAGCAATGTTTATAAAATGTAGCGTTAGCTGGCGCCAGCTCGCGCGGACAACAGCTAATTGTTCCGTAATCGCAGCCTGACGCGATTCCGAGTATTCTTCTTAGCGGAATGTTTTCTAAGAACTAAGTACACCTACAGAGCACGCGCTCGGGTTCAAACTGCTGCCCTCTTGCCGTCTCTCCTCACCTTGCACCGTGATTCAAGTTATCTGTCGCTGAGAGTTACTTATCTTCTGTAGAATTACACGTGTCTTAAAAATGTGTACCAAAACATGCCCTTCAGGTCAGTAGGACGATGAAGGCCTATATACTTTGTTGAACTCTTATCTAATCATCTCGTTATACATTCCAGGGGTGGCCACTAACCTTACTTCTGGGAGCCGCAAATTTAGGAGACAAAAGATTGGGAGCATGTTTAGAAAATGGTTTATAAAATGAAGACAAGTTTTTCATTTTATGACAAATGAAGGGACATTTATTTTCTACACTACAGAGTACATTATTTTTCAGGCACACATCAATGAATGAGATTTTATTTTTGAGAAGTGCTTTTTTGGGTGTTCATTTTTGCTGTTAGTTTTTTTAAATTTGGCTGATAATTGGTAAGCGCAGTTCGCACAAGTTCACTTAAATGTTCATCAGTTCGTTCAGATCGATATGTAGATTTAATCGTTGAGTACAGTGATTCACACACTTAAGTAGTACCAAAGATTGAGATAATTCTCTTAGCACACACTTTTATTAGTGGGTATTTTTCTTCTGGAACATTCTTCCAAAATTCTATGGTAGAAATGCCACTTCGTTTGAGTCCTTTTAGTCCTTCGTCCACTTGCATTTCTAGTAGCTCCAACTCTACAGTTGCTGTATCCTTTGTTATTGGTGATGAAACAGGACTGCCATCACCACAACATCAACAGAAAAAGGATTTTTCAGGAATGAAAATGAAGGTTTAAGTGATCTTTAATCATTAAATCTGCCATTGATTTCTTCAGCAAACCATACATTTTACTCATGTAATCTTCAGTTTCCACCTGAACGCCAGGAAGGCTTTCAGTAATTTTATTCAAACATTTGAAGTGAGAAGATGTTTTAGTCTGAAGGTCTTTCCCAAAAAGCTTCAACTTGCTATGAAAGCTAAATGCAGTCTGGGCCAGTTCAGAAATATCTTTACAAGGAAGATATTGCCTTGAGCGGGAGAGTGTCAGTGAGCCAGTGTCGTCAGGTGAAGCCAGTCGCGTTCACGTATAGGCAGTAGCGAGTGTCGATACTGTACTGACGTGAACGCGACTGGCTTCACCTCACGACACTGACTCACTGACACACTCTCCCGATCAAAGCACTATCAAATGGAAGGCGCCGGAACTATCTACACCTCCCATATCTTACCACTGACCGACAGCGCTAATAACGTTAAGCCGCACATCACTGCTACTGACTGCCGCCAGCCGCGAGATGTCGTTAGATTCCATTAATTACATCATTTAATTTTACTCTAAGGTTGGTGTCAAGAGCCGCACAAGACTGACTCAAGAGCCGCATGCGGCTCACGAGCCTCGTTGTGGCCAGCCCTGATATATTCACTAAATACAGGAACTCCAAAGATAAGGATTGTTTTTGACAACATGGAGTGCACACATATATTTTCTGCTGTAAATAAGTACAGTAAAGAAATCTCCAGGTAGCCGTGTTGGTGTTCAGATGACTAAAGGACGGAACTCCCCAGCACCTGTCATCAAACATTACATACCTTTTCTCTTTTCATCAGCATAATACACGCTCTGTTACTACACTTGCCATTCCCTCTGGCAGGTCAGCTGCCTATGATCGCTTAATCGCTCATTTATTGCGAGGGAACTAGATTATGGAAGTCTGTTCCAAATAACATCCGCAGCAGTAACTCATTAGGGTCTTTCAAGTCTTCCTACAGAAAGTACCTTTTAGATGCATAAACCAACGGTGTGAATCTTGATCAGTGAATGATGGTGAGTGTGTGTGTGTGTGTGTGTGTGTGTGTGTGTGTGTGTGTGTGTGTGTGTGTGTGTGTGTGTGTGTGATTTAGTTAGTTTTCATTAAATTTATTTAAACTTAATGTTGCATTAAATTAAATTTAGTATTTTGACAAATGATATGTGAATACCTGCCGGCAAACACGTTGTAACTTAACCCTCAAAATGCAAATTTTTCCATTGATACAACGTTTCTGCACCCGCACGACCCGTGGCAAAATGTGAACAAAAGATAAAAGGCGCTCAAGTTTGCCAACATAACTTCCTACATGCCTCGCTCTGGAAACCCAGAAAAGTGAGGGTTACAACGTTTTTGCCGGCAGGTATTCATGTATATATTGGTATAGGAAATGTGTCGCACTCCTCTGGGGAATAAACGGCTGACAGATGAAATGAAATGTTAATGGAGAGTGCTGCTGGAATGAAAGATGACAGGGAAAATCAGAGTACCCGGAGAAAAACCTGTCCCGCTTTGTCCAGCAGAAATCTCACATGGAGTGACCGGGATTTGAACCTCGGTATCCAGCGGTGAGAGGCCAGCGCGCTGCCGCCTGAGCCACGGAGGCTCTACAAAAAAGTCAAGCAGGTTGAAAAATTCAAGTATCTTCGTGAATGAATAGAACCTAACATGTCCGAAAAATAACCCTTTGCATCATGCATGAATAAAATTGAAATGGCTTACCATCTGACTAAAAATGTCTGTAACAAAAGATCTATATCTTTGAATGAAAAAATCAAACACTATTATTGCACTGTCGTCCGGCTCCATGGTTAACTGGTTAGCGTGCTGGCCTTTAGTCACAGGGGTCCCGGGTTCGATTCCCGGCAGGGTCGGGAATTTTAACCATCATTGGTTAATTTCACTGATACGGGGGTTGGGCGTGTGTGTTGTCTTCATCATCATTTCATCCTCATCACGACACGCAGGTCGTCTATGGGAGTCAAATCCAAAGACCTGCACCTGGCGAGCCGAACATGTCCTCGGACACTTTCGGCACAAACCATAACTTACGCCATTTAATTTCATTGCACTGTCATCCGGCCAGAGGTTCTATATGCAGCGGAATATCTCGCTATGAACAAAAAAGGCACGATGGATGAATTGAAGGCTAAAGAAAGGAAGATTTTGAGGAAAATGTTAGGTCCAGTCAAAGACAATGGCGAATTTAGGAGACGGCACAACCAGGAGTTGTGTTCGTATGTGGAGAAAATAACCGACGTGATGCGGAAAAGGAGGATTATTTTTTATGGGCACATGGCCCGAATGAAGTCAACACGGTTAACCAACCGCTTTTTCACTTTCCTCCAAGAGAGAAACAAAAAAAGCAAAAGGGCATGGGTTCAGTCAGGTACCTAAAGAAAGATCTGCAGGAGATTGGGATCTCATTTGAAGATGTACAGAAGCGTGCCCCACTTAAGAAAAAACTCCGAGAGCAACACCGTCTACGAATGAAGGAATACTGGACCAACATTAAAACTCAGGAAACAGTTGAAATGACGTGGTCCTTAGTTGGCCGAAACGAAAAAACAACAACAGCAATATTATTATCAAAACATTGTGAATTATGTTTTTGCCCTGGTTTTGCTATTTGTTTTACGTTGCACCGACGATGGGATATGCCACGGCTGAAAAGGCGGCGACCGTGGCCTTAATTTATTCAGGTTCAGCCAGGTGCGAAAATGGGAAACCACTAAAAACCATCTTCAGGGTTATTGGGTGTAGGGATCGATCCCTCTATCTCCCGAATGCGACCCTAAGTACGCGGCCATCTTGCTCGGTGGGATTTATTTTTTTCTGAATTATCAACTTAAAATGGACAAGTGTTACAAACAAACGTAGTGTAGAGTTTATCAAACCAGAAATGTATTTCAATTTTGATTCACACTGTTTTCAATTTTACAAAAGACAAGCAAACATGTTCGATGCAGCTCCCAGAAATGAAAATGAAAATCCTCAGCATTTTTCTAGTTTCAACCGGGTCAGGAATGGAATGAATGAAACCCCATATAGCGCTGAGGATAGGAACTGTGCCGGCTGCCGAAGCCTGTCGCACTCCTCTGTGGCAATGGTTAATTGAAAGATGCGAGAACAATCTGTCCCTTCTCCCCTTTGTCCAGCACAAATCTCACATACATTTGAACCACGTAACACAGGGGGCGCTCCTGCAACTCGCAGTAATAAAATTTACAAATGGAAGAGAATAGTATATAAATTAATGATAAGAGCAAGATGCAGATGTAAATGTTATAAAGTCACGGTCAAATGGGATAAAATAAGATATTTGATTTATGCGACTGTAGGCACTTTGAAAGTTGTAGTAATTATGATAACATAGAATTACTCTCTTTGGTCAAATGAGAGTAGCCTACTAATAAATACAGTAGAGATCATATTAAAGTATTTGCTAATACTAAGCAGACGTTGTACTGGTGCGGGTAAAACGCTGGGAAATAATAAGAAGGCATTCATATTGTAATATTAAAAGCTGGAAGGTCAATCTTTCTGCCTCAAATTTATTGTTAGCGCTACTAATTCCCTATAAAATGCACATTATGCAAAAAGAAAAGACAAAGGAAAATCCCATGATGATTCCAAGTCCCGAAGTTTCACGGTCGAAAGGTGGCAACCTTGGCCTGTTGGTATATTTATTTTTTAGTGTCTATTATTATTATTATTATTATTATTATTATTATTATTATTATTATTATTATTATTATTATTATTATTATTATGTTATTAATTAATAGATTTATTTTGAGTCCTATGCACATCGAGTAACTTCTTGAGACAAGCGCGACAAGGAGTTTATAGTTTCAGGAACTAGAGTTAATTTGACTTTGCACGACTGTCATTTTTTACTCTGTTGCCATGACAGCATGTTGTGTTCATAACGACATCAGAGCCGTACGGCTCTTCGGCTCTGTGAAATGGATCTTCCACACTTGTTACTCTTTGATTCCAATGAAGACAGAAATGGAGAAATATCAAAAGAAACTTTTCTGTTTTTTACAGAGAACAAACATCACCTGATAAATGTCACTTCCGAAAGAAATAAGAGGCGCTTCGTGATGTCCTTATGATTGCATAACTTGACACAAGTTAATGCAATATCGGTGGATGGGAGGTGTTTATAACATGACAGAAGCCAGATAGGAGAGAAAGCAGTTCAGTTGGCGATTGAAGGCCGGTAAGCATGGACGGCAGCAAAAAGAAAACTCCTCGGCCCCATCCTCGAGCAACTGCTAATCCACTCTCAGCTGTTACATTCTGGTAAGTAACATAACCTCTACTGTAGATTGCATTCATCATTTAGTGTAGTAGTGTCAGTGATTTGGTTGTTTACTCACAATGTGCGAATGTTTAAAGCCATCTGTTATTCAGTTACGCTGTTGTCAGTCTGAAAGTGACCATTTTATAACATTTACCATTCTGCAGGTTATTGACCCACCACAAGTATTGCTATAGAATCCGTGTTTGTGAAACAGCCGGTCGTTGGGTTCCAATTAAGTTGTGTTAAGAATGCTGCAATACAAATTATGACGGTAAATTCGTGTGGAATGTCATGTCAAATTATTTGCCTCGCTTCAGTACGGTGTATATGCTGAGAGAAGTGAAGGGTGAGGGATCGGACTTCAATCGGGGGTGTGTGTATATATTAATTTATCACCATTCACTCGACAGAAGAGGTTAGACTTCATTCAGTTTATGTATTTGTACATATTTTAAATACAACTACCATGTTTGGTGGAGGTGAGTAGCCCAGTGGTCAAATTGTCTGTGCCCATTGACAACACTGTTTGATAGACAGTATCAGAGAATGTCATATTCATGCCTCACTGTACTCCTACCATTCTTACTGCCTAAACTTCCTTCAAAAAGTAAATGAACTAATGGCGAGTGTCTTAAGATGTGTACTGTCATTTCTTTCTTCGGGTCAAATTTTGCCAATTCGGTTTCCTCTCACCAGTTCGATTCAGTATCCCTTCATCCATGATTTGATCTACCCATCTCACCTTCAGCATTCCTCTGTAACACCACATTTCAAAAGCTTGTATTCACTTCCTTTCATGTCTACTGTCCATATTTCACTTCAAAAACATCTTCCTAATTCCTGTATCAATGTTCGAAGTGAGCAAATTTATTTTCTTAAAGAAAGGCCTTCGTTGCTTGTGCTAGTCTGTATTTTATGTCGTCCTTATTTCTGCCATCGTTAGTTATTCAGCTGCCCAAGAATCATTCATGTACTCTCTTTAAGACTACATTCCCTTATTGAATATTTCCTGTCCCACCTGACTTTGTTTGATTGCACTCCATTACTTTTGTTTTAGATTTATCTTCATCTTGTACTCCTTCACTAAGACTGTGTCCATACCATTCAACAGTTTTTCCAGATCTTATGCAGACTACATAAAATAATAATGTCATCGACAAATCTCAGAATTTAGATTATGATTCTCTTTCCAAATTCCTCTTTGATTTCCTTTACCGTCTGTTCTATACAAACCAGTGGCGGCCAGCCCTTAAAGGACTCCCGGGCGGTGTCCTCCCCAGAGAAAAGAAAGGTTCTTTTTTCTCATGACATTTGAAGTCAAATATTGCATTCGAATAATGCTAAGAAAATTACATTTCATTGTAAAACTGTAAATTCTCGTCAATAAGGAAGAGTGTTCGGCAATATCAAAATTACAGATCAGATGTAAGGCTATTCAGGCGTTTGCTCTATTAACCAGCGTTTTGTCTTAGGTCTGACACTAGACTCATCAGAGTGGGATATCAAAATTAGGTGACTGACTTTCAGCACGCAGTTCACTGGTAAATGTTTTCAGGTTGAAGATACGGCACGGACTCTCGAGCTTCCGTCCCAGTATATAGTGTTGGTGATGGGGGTCGAGATGTAAGAGGGAAACGCGCTGATGGACGGTTTTGGGGGGGAGGAAGAGTGCCGGAAGAGGCTTTCACTTGGGCAGAGTACGTAGCAGTAAAGATGTCCTCAGATGCGCCAGCCAAATCTCCATGGTGGCATGCAATAAAATTAGATAGTAATTTATGACCTTGTTTGCCCTATTATTTATATTTTAAGAAGAAAAGTAATAAGTGATAATATTGATATGTAACATTTGAGACCAGTAATTTTGATTCAGATTGGGCCTCTGGCTTGCATCCTGCATTTTGTGAAGTTTGGCAACAATGAATTAGTTTGTTTTCGCACGGAAGACTTGAATGAGTCCTGTGGTACTGGCCAGTAGCCACTGATACAAAGATTGAAAAGGAGTAGGGGCAAACTGCAGCCTTGCCGTTCTCCTTTCTGGATTGATGCTTATTTTTCATAGCCTTGATTCTTATCACTGCAGATAGATTGTGGTACAGATCGTGGATCATCCTTCTTTATCGGTATCTGATCCTGATATGTTACGAGGGGAATAGACATTAATGTTTATGGTTTGTAGATCTAGAGATGGCATATGACGGTGGTGATTATTGTTTTAAGAGGAAGTACAACTGGGCAACCATACTCTATTAACACTAATTGGAAAGAAAAATGGATGATGCTCGATCCTTCGAAGGGTGACTATGGTACTGGTAAAAGTAAGGGGAGGGTCATTAGCTTCATAAGCCTCATACTGTCAAGAGAACAAGTACTAGAGTTGACAGAGCGAGGTCTGATAGGAAAGATGGTGAGGAGACTGACACAAGTAAGTGGAAGGAGTGCCAGAGTCAATTGAAACCAAACCCCATGGTGCAACAGCCCCGAAGGGCCATGGCCTACCAAGTGACTGCTGCTCAGACCGAAGGCATGCAGATTACGAGGTGGTATGTGGTGAGCACGACCAATCCTCTCGGCATTATTCTTGGCTTTCTAGGCTGGGGCCACTATATCACCGTCAGATAGCTGCTCCATTGTAATCACGTAGGCTGATTGGAGCTCGAATCAGCCCTTAGATCCAGGTAAAAGTTTCTGACCTGGCCGGGAATCGAACCCGGGGACTCTGGGTAAGCGGCAGGTCCACTACACCATGGAGCCAGCCCAAACTCAGCTAGGGGAACCATGATTGCCAGCCCACGCACCCAAGATGAAAGCCTTTCGGACTACTTTCAGTCGCCTTTTACAACAGGCAGGGAGACCATGGCTGTACGTTATTCTACTGTTCCACCCAGAGGCGGTGGGGGGTACATTTGACAGAGTACCAAGGGAAAGGATGTTACCATACTGGGGGATTAGGAGTAGGCAGGGGTACTGGCTTTTGAAAATTAGTAGTGGTGCTCTAACTCAGCAGTCCGAGAAAAGGGCGTAAGGCCTCAGAAAATGTTGAAATTTAACCCTCATGATAATGGAGTTTTAGATGTTTTTGAATGGGCAATACGTGGTGGAAAATATTAACTATTGTTTTATTGGGTGCTTTTTCAATAATAATGAATGTTTACAAACAAAAATCCACATAAAAGGTAAAGATGTGTTTTAGGCCTAATCATGAAAAAAAAGAAGAGATTTTACATTTTAAGTAGATGTGAATTAAAAGGAAAAAAATATTATTCTAGCTTTCTCTTAGAATAATACCAAACTGAGTTTTAAAAAAAGCAAATTGCATCAAATTTGGCGCTTATTGTTCGTATAATAATTAAACAGAAATTGAAAATCTTAAGCCTTTAATACAAAATTTTAAATCTTTGTATGGAATTTGTAATTGTTACTCATGAAGAGAGTATTTATAGTTAGGAATTTCATTGGGTTCCATATTGAAGTGAGATTACAGTAAATTAAATTAAAATTCTTTCAAGGTCCACCTCTTCAATACAATGACATTTATTGTGATTCAATCACATGTCAAATGGTACAAGTTTCGGCATTTATGTGCCATCATCAGCCTTAAGTACAAATTAAACAATTATATATATTCTTAAAACATCTAAAACACATTTTAACACATTATAAAATACATTACTGTAATGATACATGAGATAAGTTAAAATTATGTTACAATTGATTGCTGTAATATAAAATTCCTAAAATTCCGGCTGTTCGTTATATAGTTCAGTCTGTGTACATCCAGGATAAGTGAATTTGTACTGTTGTATGCTGTCTATGTGAGTGACACTTATTCACTTGAATTAGGTGGTTCCGGGGTAGTTTACTTTGATCATGTAAGATCGTGATATAAATAAAGATGAATTCCCACTTCAATTTAAACCTGAAGGAGAAAATAGCCAAGTTAGACGTTGGAAGCAATGTATGGAAGTTACTAGAATCATTGATGATGATTGACTCACCTTGAACAGCATGTTGAACGTGTTGTGTCCTGTGGGGGGTCTCGAGCACCATAGCATCCCTAAAGTTGGCGCCCCTAGGGGTAGTTTTTAGCATTATATTGACAATCAGGCCACGGTGATAATTGATGACAGAATGAGTTCTTGGCTTGAAGTAGTTACATTGCTTCCTTTTTCTCAGCCGGATCTGGAGGCTTCGCAACGGATGTCCCAGTTCTTGTTTTATGGTGTTTGACCAACATTTAGGAGCATGTCCGTGCTTTCTCTTCCCAAGGATATTTCTCGTGATGATGAGCTTCTCTATGCTATTGTTTCCATGTTGGACTGTACGGCCCAGGAGAATCCTTTGCATATTATGAGCAGCCTGGTTTTGATGTTAAGCTCTTCCAGCATAGAATTATTTGTGCGGAATGCTGTCAAAAGTATATGAAACATTCCTCTCCAGCTCTACATTTCAGTATTTTCTTCAAATCTGCAGTATGAAGAGTCCGGCTCGGAAGAGAATACTCTAGATCTGTGTCATCCTCACTTTTAGTTTTACAGTGATAGAGCTAAATGGGATAATTGCTTCATTGTGTTCTTAGCTATATTAATACTTCTCCTAATTTCAGTATCAGTTCCTCTTCCGAGAGATGATTGAACCAAGGTATAATATTTCTCTAACAGGCTCTGTTTCCTGGTTAAGAAATTTGCTCTGTCAATTACCAACATCTTGATTTCTGTATATTCATTTGCAATGCCATTTTAGTACTCATATTTTTTACTTTAAAGACAAGCTCTTCCATCACCTTTTCATCTACAGCAACGAATGCAGTGTCATCTGGATACAGAAGATCCGAGATCTTCCTACCCCTGAAAGGATATCCATTACATCCAAGTGCAACTGATATTATGTGCTCACTATAGTTGTTGAAGAACGCTGGAAAAATTATTGGTCCTGGGTGGCTACCTTTCTGTGCCTTAAAATCACCAGACATTTTACCATTAACTCTGACTTTTTTTTTTTAAATCAACAAAATTTGATGGGCGAGTGCTCCCGTTTCTAACGGAACTTGCCAGATATTAGCCCACTGAATACAATCAAAAGCCTTGCTACCCCTGTGGGTGGGGGACGCAGATGAAGAATACACCCATGGTATCCCCTGCCTGTTGTAAGAGGTGACTAAAAGGGGCCCCAGGGGCTCTCAACTTTGGAGTGTGGGTTGGCGACCACGGGGCCCTTAGCTGAGTCCTGGCATTGCTTCCGCTTACTTGTGCCAGGCTCCTCACTTTCGTCTATCTTGTCCGACCTCCCTTGATCAACTCTTGTTCTTTTCCGACCCCGGCGGTATTAGAGCATTCAAGACCTAGGGAGTCTTTCATTTTCACGCCCTTCGTGGCCCGTACCTTTCTTCGTCTGTTACTTCATTTTTCAAAGTGACGGATCCCTTCTTTTTCTTCTTTTTCGCTCTGTCTACCCCCTGTGGGTGGGGGATGCAAACGAAAAATACACCCACGGTTTCCCCTGCCTGTCGTGAGAGGCGACTAAAGGGGCGACCAAGGGATGATTGTATTAGACCCATGAAACTACTTTTGATTAGTACAATCTCATGGGGAACACCAAGGGTCGCCTTTAATTGCGGGTAGTACCACTATATTAGGTACACCAGAGGTTTGTGGTTAGTAGTAGCAGAGAGTAGTTCACTCTGGGTTTCCAGTACCCGTGATTAGTATCATTGTGAGAAACACCACAGGTCTGGGCGTTGCCTGTGATTGATACCACTATATGAGCGACACTGTGGGTCTGCGTTGCCTGTGATTAGCACCGACTATATGAGGAACATCATGGAAATACCACCGTCCATGATTAGTACACGTAGGTGAGGAACACAATGGGTTTGCGTTGCCTATGAGTGGCGCCATTATGTGAGAAACACCATAGGTCTGCGTTACCTTTGTGATGTACAATACTTGTGAGTTGTACCATCATGTGTGGAATACCGTTTGTCTATGCTACTTTTGATTAGTACCCCATCATGACAAATACCATGGTTCTACTTTACTAGCGATAAGTACTATTATGAGGGGCCCTTGGACCCCTTTAGCCAACAAGCCTCCTCGATTCAGGATTGTGCATTAGAAATGGTCCCTTGGTCAGTAATATTATTTTTATGTTAGTTTTTGGGTCGGATCCACTGATTGTTTTAAATTCATATCCCTCCATTCATTCTTCATGACATTTTTAGTCAGTGGATGATTTTGAACTTTTAATTTGTCATTACATTTCGTACCATTAGGGGCTGATGAACTAGATGTTAAAGGCCCCATTAAACAACAATCATCATCAAAGCCTTGCTATAGTCTAAAAAGGCAGATGAATAACGGAAGCTGAAACACTCTGCTTTTCTCAGTCAGTTGTCAAATGTTCAATAGTAATTCTCTACTGCCCTTTTCCTTCACAAATACAGCTTGCTCTGGTGAAATTTGTAAGCAAAAAAATTGTTCTACCCCTTACAGCTTCCTTGAGATGATATAGTGACATCTTGGTGTCCATTTTGATGGTGTCAAACCAGTGGATTCTCTTTGCTCTGTGGCCAAAGTATAGCAAATAGGCCTGGTTAATCTTCTTCATGAGCCTGTCCTTGATCTTGAGTTCTGCTAGACGTGGAAGGCACTGAATCGTTCGAGGAGTGGAGTAGGTAAATCCAAGGATAACCTAAAAAAAAAAAAAAAAAAAAAAAAAATGGGACCGAGCTTGATAGCTGCAGTCGTTTAAGTGCGGCCAGTATCCAGTATTCGGGAGATAGTAGGTTCGAACCCCACTATCGGCAGCCCTGAAGATGGTTTTCCGTGGTTTCCCATTTTCACACCAGGCGAATGCTGGGGCTGTACCTTAATTAAGTCCACGGCCACTTACTTCCCACTCCTAGCCCTTTCCTGTCCCATCGTCGCCATAAGACCTATCTGTGTCGGTGCGATGTAAAGCAAAAAAAAAGTTTTTTTTTTGAAAGATCAGTCAGACTTGTGATTGTGGGGAGCAACAAATTACCCAACACCTGTATGACTGTCAGTCCTGCCCTGTTTGTTGTACACTTCAAGACTTGATTCAAGCCACTGAAGAGGGAATTTCTGTTGCCCATTTCTGGGCAGACATTGTGTGAAACATGTTTTGTGAATAAAATGTACTTTGTTTTCTTTGTATATAATACCTTATTTATATTTTAAGTTTTTTCAACACACTGACACGAAATAAATAAAATAAGTTCTGCTAGGACAGAAGCATTCATCTGGTGCTCGGTATAGGATACTCGTGGAACTTGGAGGTACACCCACATTTTTGTCGCTTCAATCTTTTTCGTGACAGCTTTATGAATTGTTCAGGTTTCAGCTGCATATGTGGCGATGGGGAAAACCAGAACATTTACCATCCCAAGTTGGGTATTGTTAGTGATGACTGTCTTCCCAGATCTTTGTCATCTTCGCCATCACATTGCGTGTGTTGCAAAGCGTCTTCTGATCTGATCCGAGCAGCCGCAATTGTTCGTTATTAGAGCCCTGAGATAAACGAATTTGCTCTCCGCCTTAAAGCCTCCTATTTGTCTCAGGTGTGGCAAGTTGTTGTTTGCCTAGTCCACGATCATGACCTTTGTATTGCCAACGTGGATCTCCATTCCACACTCCCCGCTGGCTCTCTATTACCCGTTTCCTATTAAAGTCTGAAATTTACAGAAATAAATTCCTCTGTATGGATAATATTGAAAGCTTGAATTTCTAAGAAATATTTTCACTTGTTTAAGCATTAAGAAACTCTTTTGATGTTAAAAACATTTAAGCTCTTTAGGTTTTTTCAATCTTGAAATTGCCGGCGTTTCGCCCCAGTGTAACAGTGGGCTCATCCGTTGGATTGCTACATCTTTCCAAAACGCTGGCGGCTAGGGCACCGTTGAGACACCACTACAAGGCTCCTTTGTAGGACAATGCAGTGACGGTACACGTAGAGGAAGCCTTTGCTTCCTCTTGTATAAATGCCTGCCTTTGACCTCTGTATCAAAAATTAAATTCCCACAAGGAAACCATAATTTAATTTCATCAATTGTAAATGTTAAAGACATTTAAGCTCTAGGTTTTTTCAGTCGTGATGTTACCAGCATGATATAGATGTTGATTCCCATAGGGAACCTGAAATATTTGTCCCGAATGAGTAAATTTATAATACCAATATAGTTGGTCTGTTATTGGACAAATTATAAATTTTCCAGCTAGCTCATTCCGGTGGCTCCAAGTAGTCTACACAGTGGCCTCCACGGTATGCACTAACCATGCGTCTGGGTAGGTGTGCTATTTACCAACTGATGAGCCCATCTTAGCACACTGGGGCAAAATGCTGGCAATCAGGAATGAGTTAGCTGGAAAATTTATAATGTCCAGTAACGGATATCGATATTCCTTTTTGGTATTATAAATTACCAGCGATTTGCCCCAGTGTAGCAGTGGACTTATCAGTTGGATTGCTACATCTTTCCAAGACTCTGGAGGCTATTGCGCTGTTGAGACACCACTACAAGCCTCCTATGTAGGACAGTGCAGTGACAGTGTGGATATTATTCCATGAAGTGGTCCACTGCTCCTGTGTACCTTAAACCGAAATATCATTGTTCCTAAGTATTTGAAACTTTCCACTTTCTTCAATTTTTCTTCTCCAAGCAGTTAGTCTTGTTGCCAGCACAGACTTGGTTTTCTTACATTGAACTTCACCCCATATTGTTCCCCTGCTTCTGTCCTTGCATTCAGCTGCTCCTGTAATTCTTCCTCTTTATTAACCCGTACCATCATTAGCCTTCATCTTCTCTTCCCCAGTCATTCGTATACTACCATCATCATTATCATTATCCATCACAATAATGAAAAATAGCAGTGAAAATACACTTCTCCGAGCGAGTTGGCCATGCGGTTAGGGGCGCACGGCTGTGAGCTTGCATTGGGGAGATTGTGGGTTCGAACCCCACTGTCGGCAGCCCTGAAGATGGTTTTCCATTTTCACACCAGGCTGTACCTTAATTAAGGCTGTGGTCGCTTCCTTCCAACTCCCTGCCCCCCCCCCCCCCCCCCCTCTCTCTCATTTCTTTGTGAGATTGTTGTAATTATCATATTTTTAAGATCTGTGGTGTGACCCAAGTGATCAGTTCCATAAAAAACTACAGTATTTAAAATAGGATGCTGGAAAGGATCCTTCTTCCCAATACACTGTAAGTTAATCAGTCTTAATATTATTGCTAAGGAAGAGAATGTTGCTTTTCCTTGAAACATGTATGATGTTTTTAATGAATAAATAAAACATTAATCGTCGTCATCCTTTAACTGTCTCCAGTCGCCCAAGTGCAATGCAAGAGCGCTCTCTATCTTTGTCTATCCAGGTACATTTCTTCCTCCTCAACTTGGTGCCATTGCACTTCTCTTCCTTCCAAATTCTGCTTTTCTTGACTGATCCACTGTTTCCTTGGTCTGCCTCTAGGTCTTTTACCTTCAGTTCCTTTTCTAGCCATTTTCATGCTGTTCTCATTTGATCCATCCTTTTTACATGGCCATACCCTTTGAGTCTTGATGTTCTTACATCGCTTAGCGACTGATTTACTTTTGTATTATGATGGATCTCTTCATTCCGAATCTTATCTCTTCTTCTTTTCTGTAACATTGATCTCAGAAACTTAATTTCTGCAGCTTGAAGTATGCTACTATCTCTACTGTTGGTCGTACAGGTTTTAAGGTCATTATATTAGCCAAAAAATATGTTAATTACCATGGGGACCTTATTCACCAGCCAAGAACTCAACCTCCAGCTCAGAGTTTGAATGCTATGTTGTTATGACTATCCTGTCCTTCTGTATGGTTTCGAAGGGTGGACGCTCAGCCGTTTATTGGAGAAGCGGAATGAATCTTTTGAAATGTGCTTATACAGAAGAATACTCCGAATATCTTGGGTAGAAAAGAAGACAAATGAAGAAGTCCTCAACATCTTGAACGAGAAGAAAGAGCTTCTCATAACCATCAAGGAGCGTAAGCTCAGCTACCTCGGGCACATCATGAGAGGTGAACGATATGAACTTCTCCGACTGATCATTCAAGGGAAGATTGATGGGAAAAGATATGTGGGAAGATGGAGAAATTCCTGGCTGAAAGACTTGCAGCGGTGGTATAGACATACGTCGATAGAAATCTTTCGTGCTGCCGTTTCCCGTGTAATCATAATCAATTGAATCGCCAACCTTCGGAGGGAGACGGCATCATAAGAAGAAGAAGTAGTAGTTACTGGCATGAAATATACCTGATTAAGTGTTCTCCTTGCACTTAAAGGTATTTGGTTATCCTGTGGAAGAGACCTAACTTGGTCATAAAATTGTGCTCTTTTTTGGACTCTGTTAGTGATTTCAGCAGAGAACTTTGCATCACTATTTACAATACTACCAAGACATTGAAGATGGTTAACGTATTCTAGTGTCTCGCCATCCAGTTGGATGTTAGCCTGGAGGGCTTGCCTGCTTATTGGTATCACTACTGTTTTTGTGTGGCTGAATTTAGGCCAAACTGCTTAAACTGCTGGTTCCTAGTGTTTAACGTGTAGAGTGCCAGACAACGATATATCGTTGTTTCGTACGTACACGTAAAGTGCCAACCACGATATATCGTTGTTTGGATAGCGCGCAATTCTATACGAGTTTGTACAACTTGGGCCGTCAGATTACAACATTTTATGTGTCCAGTAGTGATGGGACATTCGATTCATTTTACTGAATCGATTCATTTGATTCCGTTCACGTTACTGAATCGATACAGTGATCCGATTCACGGCTCATTGGTCACCGCTCCTACTGCATCTGTGTAGTATGTGCTGGTAAGACAGCAGCAACAGCATTCAGTGCTCGCAGCTGCCATCTGGTCTTCATACTATGAACTCCTTTCTTAGAAAAAATGCTAGTTACTCTAATACATCGAAGGTTTCAGGCGACGCAGGAAAGGTTAGGAAGGTAGCAGCCATGGCCTGAATTAAGGTACAGTCCCAGCATTTCCTGGTGTGAAAACGGGGAAACTACAGAAAAACCATCTTAACGGCTGCCGACGGTGGGATTCGAACCCACCATCCCCCGAATGCAAGCGCATAGCCAAGCGATATTAACCGCACGACAACTCGCTCAGTCTTTTTTTAAAGTATTTTTCTATCAGCTGAGGATTTTTTTAAATCGTCATATTTTGTATAGGCTACCCGAGATATACAGTAGCCCGCTGGTTTTCTGATTCAACATACTGTTATTGCGTCTGTCCACATATGATTGAAGTCTTGTGCAACGATGTGACATATGAACTGACAGAATACTGAGCCGTTCTTCCCAATATAAAACAGGTACTTTTGAGTGGTCATGACTCATAGTCATAGGGCAGGCTAGAGTCGAGTTTAACTGTCAAATGTCAACTAAGTTATAATACTAAGATTCATTAAACTAATAAATAGTATAACCTAATAGCCTACCTACTTACTAGCTACTTCAGAATTATGTTGTGACTAACTTTTTAACACTGCAAATAAATCCATCTATTATTTAAACCTCCCTGTAAGAAAAGGACAGTGAATGCAAATGGGTATTATTTTCAAATGAGCTGAGCTCGCGAGTCCATTACAGCATACGATTCTTTCAGTCTAGCATGGCTCACTGTATGTCTCGCTGCAGCGGAAGCTCGGCTCTCCGCGTGTCCAGTGAGCTGATAAGGAGCCGTGTGTATCAAGTCTCACTGAGCCGCGCTCGTTCACGATTCTTTCGATGTGCCATGATTCACTGTATGCCTCGCTGCAGCGGAAGCTCGGCTCTCCGCGTGTCCAGTGAGCCGATAATGAGCCGTGTGTATCATGTGTCTCACTGAGCCGCGCTCGTTCACGATTCTTTCGATGTGCCATGATACACTGTCTCGCTGCAGCGGAAGCTCGGCTCCCCGTCAACGTCCAGTGAGTGCGCCACTCAGCGCTGTCCACTGGGAGTAAGCTGAATCGTGTGCCGTGAGCTCGCCTTTCCTGTGAATCGATTCACTCGGACACTTAAATGAATCGATACACTGCTTCGAATCATGCATTCAGTAGCCAACACTAGTGTCCAGTCCATAGAGAATTGTCATTATATTTTAACTACGTCGCTAGATAGTGCGTAAATTCATTCTTTATCATACATTGAATTTCTAAAGTCCGTGTTCATCTACGACGTATGATCTCCAAGCCCCGTGAGTAAAATGGCGACTAGCGGGAGAAGTTATTTTGTTAAAAATGACGAACTGGCTGTAGCCTATATCTTAATATTTTTTAGTAAAGAAGGGGATGATGAAGACTCAGATAAGGAATTCACTCCTCCAAAAAGTGAGGAAGGGGAACGTGAAAGTGTTATTTGGAATGGTATCGGCGAGTTTTCTGTAAACACTCAACCACGTGCTCATTGTCCGAGTGTAAACATTGAAAGTGGTAATGACCGTCTGAGTGACAGTACTGACGATTGACGGCTGTAACAATACCCAACAGCAAAAATGTAATGTTTTCCGTGAAATTCAATTAGGTCAAGATGCAAAATACCAGCCCTCACGTGATTATTATGATACTCCTGGCCCGAGACACACCCCTTCGCCAGACGCAAACTTATAGCGTATTTTTATTTCATTTTTCACGGCTCAATTATGGAACTTCATAACTACAGAGACAAACAGATATGAGAAATCATGTCACCACATGCCAGAGCACAGCAGTGGCGCCCGGTTACATTGATTGAAATGAAGGCTTTCATTGCTGTTTTGTTGGAAATGGGTATAACCAGATGACCGATCACATTTTCTTATTGGGTAAAAAAACCCGTTATATTCCATTTTTTGGAAATATATTCTCAAGAAACAGATTCCAATTGATCTTGAGATTCTTTCATCTTGTGAACAATGATAATCTATCACCATCTGGTCACCCTGACTACAACCCATGTGCCAGGTTCGATCCCATTGTTGGCCATGCCAATTGTATATTACGATACCACTGTACATAACTCTTAAAATACTCAAGATAAAAATGTGATACTTTACATGTTTATTCATCTGAAATAGGACATTGCAAAAAAAGTCATCAATATATACCGTTGAGTTAAATTTTCTGTTGTTTTTTGTTTTGTTTCTGATTTTTAAATTTTGGTATTTGAAAATTGTTTAGAAAATATTCTTTTTTCAAAATACCCAAGGGCATTTCAGTGTTTTGATTTAGTTCAGCAGTAAGATTGTATTCTTGTTAACATTCAATCAAAATTTCAAGTCATAGTTATAACATTTGTGAACTATTTAGTCCAGAGAGTGAGAACCTGCAAAATTCTCTAAATCTGTCTGGCACTCTTGGCATACTGTGAGCACCTGGGCCTGGCACTAAGAAGGTTAATTTATGTTTAAATTCTTCTCCTGTTCCTCCCCAAATCACTACATCATCTGCGAAGATTAATGCATCGAAGTCCTCATTAGATTCATTCTTCATTCTTCTCTTCATTACTTCATCCATCACCATAATGAACAGGAGAAGTGACAAAGTGCTGCCCTGTTGCACTCCTTTATTTGTAGTAAACCAGTCAGAATAACCATCTCCTATCTGGATACAGTTCTGGCAGTGGTTGTACAACATTTTTACCTTATCGGTAAGATACACTGGCACATTCGTTCTTTTCAGACATTCCCATATTTTGTCTCTCGGCAAGCTGTCATACACCTTTTTTATATCCAGGGAAACAAAGATGGTATCTATTCTCTTCTCCCAGTGTTTTCCCATTATCATCGTAACAGTGAAGATAAGGTCTGTCGCTTCTAAACCCATACTGTTCCTCTTCAAGTTGTGGTTTGATAATGGCCCTTAATCATCGTTCAATAATTTTCTCCATCAACTTAATTCCGTATGACAGAAGTGTGATTCCTCTGTGGTTGCTGTGTTTTTGCCTGCTTCCTTTCTTGAAGAAGGGAACAGTGATGCCTTTTATCCAGTCTTCTGGGAACTTCCCTTCTTTTCAGATGATGTTCAGCACTCCGTATATAACCACTGAAGTCCATGAATCCCAGCAGCTTTGATCATGTCTGTACTCGCCTCATCTGTGCCTTGTGATTTTCCCTTGCTCATACTCTTCAGCGCATTTTCCACTTCTGACCAAGACATTGGTGTGTCACGCACTTCAGTCTTTTCTAACATTTCTGACTTTTCTTGTCCTTTCTCTTTTAGATCCTTTCCATTATAGAGCTGTGCAAAATGATTCCACATCTCTTTTTGCATGTCCTTACTCTTCCATGTGATATATGAGGTGTATTGGCAAGGCAGATCTTCCCACCATCCTATTTTAATTAAGTTTTTATGAGATTATGCAAGTCAATATAGGAATAAATAGCCCCTCTTATGGGCTAATTTATCAACAGTAACCTCCAGTTTTCATCCCAAGTAGGCTACTAAGAGGATATATCTGTAAAGTATTTTAAAATGATAAATATATATTTCTGTCTTTTCTTTCTCTCTAGGTGGATGCTGAAAGTCTTCCGAACAGGGTACAAAAGAGAGATTGAAGTTGATGATCTCTTTGATCCTCTTGATGAGCATCAGTCCCAGAAATTAGGAGATACTTTTCAAAGGTAAGATATGTCATTGTAAAGACATGAACTCATCACTAACATCTCATGACATCAAATTTGTCCGGTACTAATTTTTATTTATTTAATAAAAAATAATTTGTTAAATAAAAATTGAGGTGATGTCCCTGACTGCCCATAAAATTACCATACCTTTACTTGAAAAGAAAATTATTCAGCATGCCAATTCTTCCCTCCATGAACTTGAATTTAAACCTTAAATTGTGGAAATGTAGTTTTTTTTTCTATGGGAAGCACTGACGGATGCAGCATTTAATCTATTTTCTCCAATGCTGTTTTATAAACACTCAATTCAGGATACTAAAACACTATTCACATTCAGCTGTTTTAACCAAATATGTTTACTGTTACTGGAAGTGAGGGTTGGGAAGTAATTGTGTAAAAGTAATTAAATTTCTTTTAACGATTACTTTTCAGTACTTTTTACTAATAGTTACATTTTAGCAATTGTTATAAATCCTATCGAGAATTTGGCAACTCAGAAGCTGCAACACATGCAAGCCGTCGCACCAAGGGTATAATTCCAGGATACGCACTCGTTCATTTATCATATTTCATTTTGGTCCATATTGATGATTTATCACTATCAACAAGGATGAAAAGGTCCCCCTATTCAATACTGTCTTCTTGTTGTTGTTGTTGTTGTTTTATACTGCATAGGATCACTTTAGTCAGTCCATTGTTCAGGTCTCTTTGAAGGGATTGTTTGGACTTTGCGGTCTTCCCAGTACTTCTTCAGACGCTCCAATCTTCGTGCCTTTTCCTCGGTTGAAAACGTGCATGTTGTGGGTTTGTTTCGTGTAAGGGTAAAGTGGAGGTTTGTATGCTTCAGTTTTGTATTCGATACTGTATTATTATTATTATTATTATTATTATTATTATTATTATTATTATTATTATTATTATTAACTTTATTGGACACATTGGACCACTTGAGTCTTCCATGTACACTTTTTCTTTGAAGGTTGTACTGTTTGATTCTTCTTATCTGCCCAGTACTTCATTCGTTCTGATCTCAGTGTTCTTAATTCGTCTGAAATCTCTACAGGCTTTCTGTGCATCATTTCAGTTGAAAATGTGTGTTTCTTAAGAAGAGTGGTAATTTTATTCTTGTTTTCTGCATCTGTAATTTCAAGTCCAACTGTTTTGAGATCCTCTTGAATTTCTTTGATCCAATGCCCTCCTGTCTTCTTTCCCAGATTTCTCATCAGTAGTTGTCGTAAAATCCTGTTTTCTGGTAATTGTAAGATGTGAAAGAAATAAGAGATTCTTTTCTTCTTCATCTTGCTGGTAACTGGGTCAGTCTCTCGATAGACAGTTTCATTGGGGAGGATTCTCCAGACTCCTTAAACCTAGTACTTTTTATTTATGGAAGTTCTAATAATTCTTCTTTCAGCTTTGAGGAACTGATCAGTTCTTCTTTCATTTTTAATTTGGAACAAGGTTTCGCAAGCGTAAGTGGCTTCGGGCAAAGTTACAGTTTTGTAGTGTTGGATCTTAGTGTCTGTTGAAAAGCATATTTTGTTATAAGTTGACCAGGTTAGAAATTATGCTTTTTTCACTTTGTTGGTTCTATTTATGCATGTTGCTTTTTTGCTTAAGTTGTGCATAATGATTTCTCCAGAGTATTTAAATTGTAGGACTATGTTAATTTTTTGATCATTTATGATGACTTTGTTTATGTGAAGGGGTATATAATATGTTAATATTTATTGCATATCGGACATCTTCAGCCGTAAATTATAAATGGAAAAGAATATTACATGTAAGCTGAAAACACAACACCTAATATAACACTAATTGAAGCATTGATAAAATATGTTGTGGTTAGACACGAGTCCGTGAAATTTTGTGTCACTTTTTCTTCTTTTTCTTTCTTGTTGATAGGACTCGTTCATTTACTCGCAGCACGCTGTGGTTTCTGGTTGAGATTTATATAATTGTGTACTACATGGTTGAGAATGGAACCAGAATAAATATGTGATGGCAAAAGGGTTGAGAGCCTGGCTGAGTGCCTCAGACGGTTGAGGCGCTGGCTTTCTGACCCCAACTTTGCCAGGTTAGATCCTGGCTCAGACCAATGGTATTTGAAGATGCTCGAATATGACAGCCTTGTGTCAGTAGATTTACTGGCACATAAAAGGACTCCTGCGGGACTAACTTCCGGCACCTCGGCGTCTCTGAAAACCAAAAAAGTAGTTAGTGGGACATTAATTCAGTAACTTATTAGGGATTGATAAATTTCCATTCCTCTATTTGAATGAATATATTAAATTAGCTGGCTCTGAAAAATAATAATTTTTTTAATTTTTCCTTTTACAATTTTGCTTTTCGTCGCACCAACACAGATGGGATAGGAAAGGGCTAGGAGTGGGAAGGAAGTGGCCATTGCCTTAATTAAGGTACAGCCCCAGCATTTGCCTGGTGTGAAAAAGGGAAACCATCTTCAGGGCTGCCGACAGTGGGGTTCGAACCCAACATCTCCTGAACACAGCCTCACAGTTGCATGACCCTAACCGCACAGGCAACTCTCTCGGTAGTAATTAAAACAAGTATGTGACATGTAAACTTTGCTTGGGAGTAATAATTTTGAAAATTTGTTTAGTCTTACTTAGCAATGATAGCAATTTTATGCACCTATGTTAAAAAAGAAAAAGTGGAGTAATGTCTTTTTCCTTGTAAACTTTGGTATCATTCTGACCCCATGTGAAAAGAAGTCGGCGATTTCTTAACGACTCGGTTCTTGAAGTAATCGTAATTGTACGGCACTGGTGGAATTCTATACTCGTAAAGGTTACGAGGTTTGCTCGTCTTTTATTTTTGCAAGTTGCTTTACGTCGTACCGACACAGATAGGTCATAGGAATGGGAAGGAAGCGGCCGTGGCCTTAATTAAGGTACAGCCTGGTGTGAAAATGGGAAACCACGGAAAACAGGGCTGCCGACAGTGGGGTTTGAACCCACTATCTCCGGAATACTGGATACTGGCTGCACTTAAGCGACGGGAGATAGTGGATTCGAGCCCCACTGTCGGCAGCCCTGAAGATGGTTTTCCGTGGTTTCCCATTTTCACACCAAGCAAATGCCGGAGCTGTACCTTAATTAAGGCCACGGCTGCTTCCTTCCACTTCTTAGGCCTTTCCTGTCCCATCGTCGCCATAAGACCTATCTGTGTCGGTGCGACGTAAAACAAATAGCAAAAGTCTAATGCCTTGATCAAAAGTAAAAAATGATTAACGTATATGGTACAATAGACATTGGTAAGATTGAAATGAGTTAAAACCATTTTTTAACAAGATATAAAAAGGAAATACTTTCTAACACATAAAGTTTTGATATATTATTTAACTATATGCTCAGATCTAGTGGTTAGTCATCATTCAGATGTTAAAATTCGGTGTTGCAACTTTCGAAAGTAGGTAGAAGTTATTGTTGTATTCTGAATTCAAGGCTTATTGTTGAGTGCTATATTTGGTGGTGCATTAAAATTGTAATAGTGTATTAACTATCTTCTTTTGTGTACACTAATATTGTGGTGTTGGCGTGCTGCATCGATGTTGTGGCATTCTAATGTTAGCTTGTTTGATCAAAAAGAGAACTGGCTGTGGGACAGTTGTGATGTCATAATGTTGGGTGTATATAAGCTCTGTAAAAGGGGAAGTTGAATTAACCAGATTAAAAAATGTAAGAAACATAATGAGAGAAGTGGAAAATAACACAATCAAATTTTACACATTGAAGAGAAGTTACTTTCAATACAGATTAAAAAACAATGAATTTTACAACTTGCAATCATCAGCATTTCTTGGAAACAGATAAGTAAAGAGGCATAGTTTTCGTCCTGGGACTCTCGGGTACTTGTTCTCAACCAAATTTAAAAAAAAATATAGGTGGCCGGATGAAACTCATAAGAAAGATGAGAAGAGATAGTATCAGAAAGGAAGAGGATTGAAGTTTGTAAACTATAGGACAGGATAGACAGCCATCACCAGTATTAAGTAGAATATTTTCAGGAAAAATGAACTCTTCATCTTGAAGATGGCTCATTAATCCACTCGATTTCCTCGTCGATAATGACTCCCTCCCACAATCATTTAGAATTATCAATAATGACTGCCTTTTGCAAAACACGGGGTCATAAAAAAAAACTACACATATTTAAAAAATTGCTGCTGCAAACGTATAAACATATTGAGGCGATTATGATTTTAACTGAAGAGGAAAGATGAGAGTTTTTACATACCTTAATAAATTCCTAGATGTGTCCCATTTGTGACACGGCAGACATTGAATTGATGATCACTTTCTTACCTCATACGCTGGAGCAATATCTAGAGCAGGGACGGCAAACCATTTCCGGCTACGGGTTGTTGGGAATTGATAGACACTACTCGAGATCATTCTTTGGACTGTGCTATGTTTTATATCTTTATTTAATATCATTGTGTCATAAGTGTTATATCTTAGATTTTTAGATTTTTTGATAACAATAATAAACAGAAAAGAAACGAGACTAGTATGTTTACTTGACTGTTCTTCCAATATCACGATATAATTTTGGTGCCGAAACCCGGGAAGAACTACACTCCAGCGCGAATGGGCAATATACTAGAGACTAAATAGGTAATCATTGGTTTACTACACGTTCCGTAAGGAGACTACGGGAAAATTGCTGCCGTGGAAATAAAACCTATCACGCCAAGCCATCAACGTACGGTAACATTTCTCAGATGTAATTTTGTTCCTGTTAATATCTGAAATACTTAAGGAAATTCCGAATACCGTATAAGGCATAGTACGATAAAATAGAGGGGACATAGATAGTATTTGTAGTGCAAACGCATAGGTAGTTTATTGGTTAAGCTGGAAGGGTAGCCATATGTTTATTTACTTGGAGAAGACGTCACGCACGACTAAGTGACCAGTGCTGCCATCTGCTGGCTTTCCTTGAACTACGTCGCAATACATCAGAGTACGATTAATAGGGTGGCGTGCACCATCTTGGAGTAAATTACTACGGAAGTAGCGTTTACTAAAGAAGTCCATACTACAGAAGTAAATTACTACGGGAGTTATTTACTCCGGAAGTAACGTCGGAGAGTTGAAGTACAATTTACTCTTTTAGTTACTACTACAGAAGTAGCGTTCGTTACTCGCAGAGTAGTGCTGTGTTCGTGTATCTTCTTTAAAGAAATCCAAATAGATAAGGTTATGTGCGATAGGAAACGGGGGAAAAACGTAAGCGAAAAAGATAAATGCTTGTTAATAGAGATAATGACGATCTATGCAAAGGATATAAGGTGTAAGAAACACGACATAAAGATGCTGGATAAGAAAGGAAATTCATGGAAAGTCGTGGCGAAAGAATTCAATGCTTCGAGTGACGGAAAACGCAGTGAAAAGCAAGTTAAGATTCTGTAGAAGGACTTAAAAGCAAAGCAGAAAGTCATGGACACGCGGGAAAAATTAAAACTGATGGCGGTTTCTTCATACAGATGGCCTACATCCACAGCGAAATTTTCCCATTTTCACACCAGGCAAATGCTGGGTCTGTAGGCCCTACCTTAAGGCCACGGTCGCTTCCCAATCCCTAGGCCTTTCCTGCCCTATCGTTGCCATAAGACCTATCTGTGCCGGTGCGACGTTAAGCAAATTGAAAAAAAAAAAAACCTCTTCCGATTTCTGAAAAGTTTACCGTTGTCACCGAGAGGGCAATAAATGGGAATATGCGCGCAGTCACAGTCAATTGCACCCACGACGTGTGGAAACCTGCCAACGTGAAAAGTATCCTTTTATTTTCCGAACGATCATCATCATTTGCAGGCGTACCTCCCTCTTAGCCTCAACTAGTGCTTTAACCACGCGATGAAAGATACGGCTAGCAGTTGTGCGGTAAACGTTAATTAGATCACCGGCAACTGTACTGAAATGTTCCGGTACGAAACACTCGTAGGGCACACAGCAACTGTAATTTTAGAGATACAACAAAATTAAGACAAAAATTCAGCTGTAAGTGATCTCCAAGTAGATTTAGAAGGAAAGTAAAGGATTCCTTCCTAAGACCAAAAACGTTCCTGAAACTCGCCGTGTTCACATTACACGGCTATGGCCTTTCACGCACTGTAGGCCTACGCACTATTACATTTCCCATCGTTTACTGCGTCGAGATCGTCAATATAATCTAAGTAATCCATAAACACGTTTGAAACGTCTTTCCTCTCATACACGGCACGATATTATCATTAGTCAACAAGTCTAAACTTAGCTTACTCCATGCACGACGTGAGAGTAAATTCTAACCTATATTCGTACGTTATTTACTTCTTTAGTAATATACTACAAGATGGTGCTCTTCAACATTTTACTCTTCTAGTAATTTAGTCCAGGAGTATCTGAGAGGACTAAAATACTTCGGAAGTAATTTACTCTCGTATGGAAGTCGCCGAATGCTGACTTCAAGAGTACTTTACTACGGAAGTAGAACTTACTCTTGGTTGGTGCACCCCACCCATAATAGATCAAGTAACGAAATATTTCCCACGCTATTACGAAGTGCCTTTCAAATACACTATTTTACTATAGCAAATTCACGTCTAGAGGTCCAATATGGAAGGCGGTAACGCGAACACACGACTACACCAATTGAAAAGAAGACGTGCTAGGGAAAGGGCAAACATCACACGTCTCGTGGAGAAAGCACAAGAGTTTACTGAGTCTACCTCTTCCGAGGATTACCAGTACTGTAAGGATAGGTTACAAGAGACTGTGGATAAATTAAGAGCCCTGGACGATGAGGTTCACGACCTCCTGGATGACACCGCGTACGCTGATGACATAAGTACATGTGAGGAATATATAGAGAACGCCAAGCGCGCTATCATTCGCATTTCACATGGGATGGAGAAAAAACTTGAAAGCGCGATGTCGAATCTTAGACTCACGAACACACAGACGGTACCAACACTTGCCTCAGCTGTTCCCTCAACCACGTTAAGACTCCCCACAATAAGACTAGAACCCTTCTCAGGTAATATAGAAACATGGGCACGTTTCTGGGAACAGTTTGAACAGTCAATCGATAAGGACACGTCACTCTCTACTATTAATAAACATATATTTCTGAGAGGTTATTTAGAGGGGGAATCGAAGCACTTGATTGAGGGCATCGCAGTGACGGCCGATACTTATGAAGAGACTAAGAAAGTTCTTGAAGCTCGCTACGGCGACAAGAATAGAATCATACAGGCCCACTTGGACTACATAGCATGTATTAAGCCCATCCAGTTTGCCACACCGAACGCACTTAATTCTACGTTTATTGACTGCAATCGTCGCATTCAAGCTCTGCGCGCTCTCGGGGAAGATGTGAACGCCTATGGCCGAGTACTTGCACCGAAGATCCTCCGAGCATTTCCAGACGATATATGCCGTCGCTGGATCATTCACGCAAAGCGAAAAGACCTTTCGGAGGGTAACATCCTCAAACTAATGGAGTTTCTCGGTGAGGAAGTTGACGGAGCGCTTACTACACGAAAGATTCGTGGTGAAACCTCCATATCATCAAGCTACCCCCTTACGGCGGAAGCTCTTCACGTCCGTGCCGATCCTAAAGGCTTAGCAGGAAAAGAGGTTAAGGGGCCGGAACCATTTTGCGTCTTTTGTGAATCAAAAGGTCACTGGGCTCAGGACTGTAAGAAAATCACAAACGTTACGGATCGAAAGGAGAGGCTGAAGAGAGCTAACCGGTGCTTCCTGTGCCTCAGTCGAGGGCATACGGCGTTCAATTGTCGAAAGAAAGGAACGGCACAGTGTGCTAACTGCAAGAAGTCGCACCATAAGTCCCTTTGCGACAACGGAAGGAGTCACAAGACCTCAGAAGATCAGGCCAACACAGCTTCTGTAGGAAAAATAGATATCACCACACCAGGTTTCACATTCTTGCAGACAGCTCAAGTAAGAATCACTGGACCTACAGGGATAAGCCGACTTACTCGATGTATACTAGACAGCGGAAGTCAGGCAACATTTATATCAAGATCACTGATAGACGACCTACAGCTACTAACCACCGACAAAAGAGAACTGACTGTTTGCACATTTGAGTCCCAGACTAACCCATCATGTCAGCGCAGAGTTGTCAGGTTCAGTATGAAAGGAGTTTACACCAACTTTACGGTTTCCATGAAAGCTTACGAAAGTGCACACTCACTCTCACCTCAACCAGCAGCTCCACAAGACATCAAAACTTGGGCGCACGTACTCAAATTGCAGTTAGCAGACCCTAGGTCTGATTCGAAAGAAAACCTGCCCGTGGAGATCTTAATTGGCAGTGACCAATATTGGAAAATAGTGAAGGACAGTTCACCGATTCGAATATCTGAATCGATCGTTCTGATTCCAACAATTTTTGGATGGATCTTAAATGGAAGTCGATCAGGGACTTGTGTGAATTCTACTGTTGTGAACTTCATTCGACAAGCTAGCTCACCTTTGGATGATGAACTAAGAAAATTCTGGGATCTAGAGGCAATGGGAATAGTTGCAAATCAAAATCGAGACCTAACTGAGAAAGACTCTGCTATTCTTCAAGAATTCAAGGCAACCTATCGCGTTGAAGGTCGCCGGAGAGTGGTCTGCCTACCAAGAAAGCAGGATGTTCTTCCTTCAAGTAACAAGATAAACGCGGAACTTCGATTTGATACCTTGATCAAAAGACTTCAAAACAATAGCACTTTAAAGGAGGTGTACTACAACCAAATGCTGGATCATATCATGAAAGGACAAATAGAAGTCACACCTACTGGAGATCCAAAGAACACCACGTTTTATCTCCCCCACCAAGCTGTAAAGAAGGAGAAACTGGGAAAAACAAAATGGAGAATAGTTTTCGACGCATCTTCTCACGAAACCAACTCACCGTCTCTCAACGATGCCTTAGAGGGAGGTCCAAATCTGTTACCGGAGACACTGGCTATTCTACTACGATTCAGGCTACATCCCATGGCCATCATTACTGATATTACACAGGCATTTCTTCAGCTGATCTTGCACGAAGATGACAGGGACTTGACCAGATTCTTGTGGTACAGGGTCACCCAGGACAGTAACGGAAGTTACCACACGACGGACGAGGTAGTGACCTATCGCTTCACTAGGCTCCCATTCGGCCTGACTTGCAGTCCGTTCTTGCTTTCAGCAACACTGAGGGAACTCGCCGACAGATACAAGACGACATTTCCTATTGCAGCACCCCTCATAGATGACAATACCTTTATGGACGACTTCGTGTCCGGCGCAGAGAATGACAATGGTGTGATTGCCCTGTATTACGAACTTACTGCACTGATGAAATTGATGAACTTCCACCTAGCGAAATGGGCCACTAATTCAGACTCGCTAAAGGCCATCTGGAGATCAGAAGGTCAAGAGGTCAACATAGAGACGCAGGTACTAGGCGTTTACTGGAATACAGAAACGGATAACCTTTACATTAACCCAGAGGAGATCACCAAGGCTTTACCTGAAGGACCAATCACCAAGAGGAAGTTATTACAGATTACAGCTAGATTCTATGATCCACTCGGACTGTTATCCCCCGTATCCCTCCTCAGTAAGTTGTTATTTCAGGATACGTGGAACAGGGGAATTGACTGGAACGAGTTGCTACCTCTTGATATCGGAACATCATGGAACACTTGGGCATCCTCCTTATCCTCTCTTTCACGGGTACAAATTCCGCGGTGGCTAGCTACTTCAACGGCGCGCAAGGTTCAGTTCCACTTATTTTGTGAGGCTTCAGAAAGGGCATATGGGGCAGTTTTGTATATTTGCACGAACGAGGGAAGCAACGTACTCGTCCATCTGGCCTGCAGCAAGAACAGGCTCACCCCGATCAAGAAGGTAACCTTGCCAAGTCTCGAACTACTAGCAGCGCTAGTGGGAGCACGATTACTGTCCTATTTCTGTGCAGCTACAGGCCACGATATCACTCAGGCAATACTCTGGACGGATTCTACTGTCACCTTGGGTTGGATACACAGTGACCCAAACAGATGGAAAACCTTCGTCTGCAACAGAGTAACGGAGATTCAATCGTACTCAACTCCAAGTCAGTGGAGGCATTGCCCTGGACATGAGAACCCGGCTGACCACCTTACACGAGGACTTCGTGGTGACCAGATACGGAATGAGCGCAAGTGGTGGAATGGACCCACATGGCTTGCACATCGTGAGGAATGTTGGCCATCTGGTGCTCAAACCCCAAGCGAGCAACTTCCCGAGGAGAAGAAGAGAAACATAAAACATTTAATGACAACGACCACATATTCCAGCGTTATAGACAGTTCGAAGTTCAGTTCCTACTGGAAACTGATGCGTATTACTGGTTGGATTCTTCGCTTTACACACAACACCCGCAATCGAGAGAAGCTTACAGGAGAACTAACAGCGGTGGAGCTCGCAAAGGCACGTAGATACTGGATAGGAGCTGTTCAACGAGAATGGTTTTTTTTTTTTTTTTGGCTAGTTGCTTTACGTCGCACCGACACAGATAGGTCTTATGGCGACGATGGAAGAGGAAAGGGTTGGGAGTGGGAAGGAAGCGGCCGTGGCCTTAATTAAGGTACAGCCCCAGCATTTACCTGGTGTGAAAATGGGAAACCACGGAAAACCATTTTCAGGGCTGCCGACAGTGGGGTTCGAACCTACTATCTCCCGAATACTGGATACTGGCCGCACTTAAACGACTGCAGCTATCGAGCTCGGTACGAGAATGTTTTGCACTAGAACTTCAAGCACTCCAAGACGGTCGACCAATTCCTAAAGAATCCAAAATAGGACCCTTCAACCCCTTCATTGAAGGCGGACTCCTCCGCGTCGGGGGTCGATTGCACTGTGCGGAACTCGCTAAGGAGCGATGGCACCCAGTACTTCTAGACGGCTCTCATCTATTCACGTATCTACTCATTCGGCAAACACACATCAGACTACATCATTTTGGAGTTCGGGTAATACTGTCGGAGCTCCGAAAAGAGTTCTGGATCCTTAGAGCTCGTCAAACTGTTAAGAGGCCTGCCTCCCATGCAGAATCATGAAGAACCCTAGAGGGCAGCAAATCGAAGCTCCACTACCTGCGGATAGGGTGAGACCGTCGAAACCCTTTGCAGTTACCGGGATAGACTTCGCCGGTCCCCTCTATATCAAAATAGGCATGACGATGGAAAAGGCTTACATAGCGCTATTCACTTGTGCTGTTACACGTGCGGTGCATTTAGAGTTATGCTCCAGCATGGCCACTGACACATTCCTTATGGCCCTTCAAAGGTTTGCTGGTAGGCGTGGACTGCCACATACCATATATACAGACAACGCAAGGACATTTCAGGCCACCAATGCAGAACTGTCGGAACTTTGGAAGGTACTGTCATCTTCGGAGACCCATCGATTCCTCGCCAAAGACGGTATAACTTGGAAGTTTATCGCCCCACGGGCAGCTTGGTGGGGAGGATGGTGGGAGAGAATGGTAGGCACAGTTAAGCGAAGGCTAAGAAAGGTGCTGGGACTATCAAGACTTACAGAAGAACAGCTTAACACCACTGTAGTCAATATTGAAGCTGCGGTAAATTCAAGACCGATCTCCCATGGAGATGACGCTGAACCCCTGACGCCGGCACACTTTCTTATTGGTGAAGGACTCATGACCGTGCCAACAGGACCAGAACCGACTACCAGACTTGCCTTGACAAGAATATTCAGACTGAGACAAAAACTTTCAGACGACTTTTGGAGAAGATGGACCAAGGAGTACCTCTTAGAACTCAAGAGCTTTCATGAAGCTCGAGGTGTGTCTGGGAGATCCATTGAGTTTCGACCCGGAGATCTGGCGTTGATTCAAGAAGATGGACGACCACGCCAATTGTGGAAAAGGGCAAGAATAGAGAGGTTACTAGAAGGAAGGGACCAGAAGATAAGGACTGTGATTCTTCGAACCCCACAGGGACATAAAATAGCCCGACCAATTCAGCTGGTCATCCCCCTAGAGGTTGACCAGGGTGGGGAGAATGTTGGGAATTGATAGACACTACTCGAGATCATTCTTTGGACTGTGCTATGTTTTATATCTTTATTGAATATCATTGTGTCATAAGTGTTATATCTTAGATTTTTTGATAACAATAATAAACAGAAAAGAAACGAGACTAGTATGTTTACTGCACTGCCGTCTCGATCCTCCTATACTGCCTGACTTACGTCTAGCGCCTGACAATGTGCAGCCACTCGGAGCAACTCGACTAAGTTCGTTCCGTCACCAAGAAATACAATATGGCCGGCAGATAAGCAGCTGACGGTAGTCGGCAAACTAATTGTTCGACAACCACTGACCAGGTTCGCAGTAAAGCTCCCTGATTCCTCAACTTTCAAATCCGCACAGTTCGTACAAATTAAGTATTTTCATCTTAAATCCCTTCATAGCTCACACCGATATTTACAAATCTTAATTTCTACACTACCTTTTTAAATCGAACATGCAACTCCAGTATGCCAAGGTTTTTGAAAGTAGGCAAATAAATAATTTTTTGCCACATTAAGGCTGCTTATGGTTTCATAGATAGAAATTAAGTCGCTTTCTTGGTTTTTGTCGTTAAGATTTCACTGAAGTTTTAAAATCTTCCTGTTGCGAGGTTTCATATTGAGTTTTATAAATCGCTCGCACTTCTGTAAATGATTTGTGACAATATTACTTAATAGTGGCTTCAGAAATATTTCTAAAAAGAGCTGTGGAAACCCATCATTACAAGTGTCACATTTTATTTCTCTTTGAATTTGTCTTTCATTAGATCGGAGCAGCTTAGTAATTCATTTCGAGGAAGGTAATGCAGAGCTGCAATAAGGAAATCGGAGACAATTGTCAGAAGCAATACAAAAGTTGACTAGAGTCATTACAAAGAAATAGTGACCTTTCATTATCAGATGGATGTATTATACTTGAAAAGTACCGCGTCCCCCACATAATGTTTCAACCGTGGGAATATTAACCTGGTAATTATCGATTACTATTCGAAGAACTTGAAAACCACCGAGCGTGTTCACCGGGTGGTTAGGGCGCGCAGCAGCGAACTTATATTCGGGAGATAGCGGGTTAGAGACCCACTGTCTGCAGCCCTGAACATGGTTTTCCGTGCTTCCCCCATTTTCACACCAAGCTGTACCTTAAGGCCACGGCCGCTTCCTTCCCACTTCTAGCCCTTTCCTATCCCATCGTCGCCATAAGAGCTACCCACGTCGACGCGACATGAGAAGTCTTGGAAACACTTTAAAATCATATTCTTCGACTGCTTCAATGGCATCTAATGTAAATTTTGCCAGTTGTTTTCCAGTTAGCGAGTAAGTGAAATAAAATGAAACCATTAGACTATTCTACAAAATTGTGCAAGCCCTTGAATAGAACACACAGTAGTTTGTTAGCCAGCTTGACTTCAACGTCCAGTGCATCTCTGTCGACATCTCTCATGCCGAAACATGTCTCAAGTTTCTAGCATATTTTAGTAATATTTGAATACTGGTGTCCCATTGCTATCTGAAAGTTCAATATTACAAAATCCATAACAAATATACTAGTTAGTAATTGTAATGACGGTAATACCTAATATTTGGATATTGATATTCCATTACCATCTTAAAGCGCGTCAGCAGAACATAGTCGACTGATTTCACCCGAGAACGGCCGAGTATAGCCGACAAATCTCACCCGAGCGCAGCCGAGTGGCTTCACATTGTCAGGCGCTAGACACAAGTTACTGACTGCTCTATGCGAGCCTTTTTGCGACTACGCCGCGACGTAATTTCTCCGCTAGATGGCAGACATAGACGCACAATGTTCTAATCTTATTCTAATGACGACAGCCTACAAAACATTATGCAGTATGGTCATATGTTCATTGAAGCTCTTAAATTACATCAGTAATATTAAATATCGGCAAAATTACCAGTATGAAGTCGCAGTTGGCCTCTTCATGCACAATTTAAAGATTTTCCTGGACGAAGGCTTGGAGTGGTACCGTACTTTTTGTGTTCTTGCCAACGCTATATAAAAAAAATAGAGGTCTTACGAACTTGGTTAGAATAATATCACGAACAGTTTGCTGATGTTCTTTGACCTCACACTGTAACAAAACGCATCCTGAAAGGTTTTCTTTTCTTGCTGGTTGTTTTACGTCGCAGCGACACAGATAGGTCTTATGGCGGCGATGGGATAGGAAAGGCCTAAGAATGGGAAGGAAGCGGCCGTTGCCTTATTTAAGGTACAGCCCCAGAATGTGCCTGGTGTGAAAATGGGAAAGCACGGAAAACCATCTTCAGGGCTGCCGACAGTGGGATTCGGACCCACTATCTCCCGGATGAAGGCTCACAGCTGCGCGCTCCTAACCGCACGGCCAACTCGCCCGGTATTCTGAAAGCGAAGACGTCGCAAGTTCTCGCATTACGCTCGTACGTTTGAAGGACGTCGACAATAGGGCACAGCAGCTTAAGCGAACTCCTGCAGATGCTGCACCAGAGCAACAAAACTAGGTTTTGGGTATCGAACTCCTCCTCTGCCCTGATGCATAATCAGTTCCATTTAGCGGTGTCGAAGGTCTAGGCAGTGAGATGTTGCTGACACAAATGTCACAGTCCATCCTCTCTTCAACAACACGAACCTAGTACCCGCGAATTAGGATTTGATTTCCTGTTTCTAGTTTGACTGGATTTATCGACTGCATATCTGAGGTTATCCAAAATGTCTAAACATGAAGACGTTTGTTTTGTGATTGTCCGGCACAATTCTTATCTCAAGAAATCCATTATCTCCGCGGCTTTAATCACCTTCTGAATCCGCAGCCTGTTTCCAGTCATTCGACCGGGTCAGGAATGGAATGAATAAAGCCCCCACCTAGCAGCGAAGATAGGAATTGTGCCGGCTGCCGAAGCCTGTCGCACTCCTCCGGGGCAATGATTAATGAATGACAGATGAAATGAAATGATATTCAAGAGTGGTGCTGGAATGAAATATGACAGGGAAAACCAGAGTATCCGGAGAAAAATCTACCCCGTCTCGGCTTTGTCCAGTACAAATCTCACATGGAGTGACCGGGATTTGAACAACTGAACCCAGCGGTGAGATGCCGGCGCACTGCCGCCTGAGCCGCGGAGGCTCCATCACATTCTGAAATAAGGTGTAAAGGCACAGATGCGAGAGTAATCTCAGGATATCTAATTACTTCCTTTATTAGGTCCTTGCCTAGATAAAGCCGACAGCCGTTTTTCTCTTAATTCCCTTCTAGACAGTATTTCATGGAGTCGTATCTTTTCTGGCTGCGAACCACCTTGCCGAGATTGGCAAAATGGTACACAACAGTTGAATATTTTGGGGAAAGAATCTGAAGTTTCAGTTCTACGAAAAATATAACTTATACAAACGGAAAGAAACAAGTACCAACACCTTAAAATCACTTTTGAAATATCTATAAGAATAACACGATTAATTCATTTCACAGTTATATTCAAAATATCTCTTGTACGAACGAAAGTGACCAGACACATTTACTCATTGTACGAAATAACTCAGGTTTTCACACACATTCATGCACCAATAACACAGTGCTACACCCACATTGACAGCGAAGATTGTGTGTCTACTGCTGCACTCTTATGGCGACTTGGAGAAATGTCGGTAGTCGCGCCTTCCCGTGTTAAACTAGTGGCATAGAGCAGGCAGTATAGGAGGATTGAGACGGCGGTGGTTTACTTGACTGTTCTTCCAATATCACGATACGGGTCGTTCCATGTTAAGAAAACAGTATTGCTCTTATGACAACAGGGTTGCCATATCAAACGGCTCTGCTCAACAGCATCACGGGAAAACCATGGCATATATATCGGTGAAACCAAATACAGTACTTAAGTTCAAAATAAAAGAAGGAAGGAACTAAGCTGCAATGAATTTTGAATCTATGGTACAGGGGTTGTAAGCGGGATGGTGGAGGATTATTTATGATTTTTTACAGCAATATGGGTAAACTATTGCACATACAAAACCTCAGTACTGAAGTTTAAGGCAAACTGGAAGAAAATAGAAAACTGATGATTTTTATAGGCTCAGGATAGGGGATGCAGTTAATTGCATTTAATAAATTTGCCAAGGCAACTCCAGGTACTACTGTGCCGTCATATCACCCCAAGAAAAGATTGAATGGTAAGAATTAAATGCGCTTATGAAAAAGTGGTGAAATGGTGGAAAATAAAATGCACTTAAGAAACAAAAGCTAAATAACAAAACCAAGTACAGATAAAAATCATAGCAAATTTCTGTATCAGTAGAAGTCATGCCGTGATGAATCGCTGCACATCACAGCATCAAAATCTTGAGTAACAACTGCTGTACAGTACAAGAATATTAGAACACACACGCAAATAAATAGACGACTTCTCTTCGACAGTGACAACCTGTCGGCAATTAACAGCGTCATGGATTACGTGTTGAATGTACTAGGACAGCTCACAAGAAAAGTGAAGAAAGGCAACAATGTGATGACTGTTCCTGCCAGTGTGATTCCTCCCTGTGAATAAAATAGAAATACTTCAGTAGTTATTTTATTAATAACTCACGGGCAAAAACATGCCCCATCCATGTTCTTTCTTTCATAATACAATATAAAGTACATTATACTACTCCTTAATAGCGAGGAGTTATGAGTGTCTAAGAGGGGGTGTGTTCTCTCCTTGTAGGGCCATAAGAGCAATACTGTTTTCTTAACGTGGAATGAGCTTTAGCGTGTCAGTTAAGATTTTGTTAATTACCTGTTACTGTCTAGTGTACCACCGGTTATTTTCCTTTAAAATCTTCATGATTTTATTTTGCAAACATCACTGAAAATTACATTTCAGAAACAGGTCAATTTTAAATTTAAAAATAAGATTTTTTGCTTTAACATAATAAAATTTATTAAAAACCTAGCTGTAGTACCTGGCATTTTCTGGATAGTTTTTGAATATTTACCTTTAAGATTTTTATTATGAGTTACTTATGTGTGAAGTGAATTTATATAGAATTCTCTTTTGAGATATTGATTGATATGTTACGATTTATCATGGAGTTTTAGAATTATATAGATGTGTTTAATTTGAAGTTTTAGGCCTAGATTATTTAATTTTCAAATAAAATAACTTTGTGGAAGCTCCAATTGACTGGGAAGTATTTGATCTTTTCAAAAAAAAAAAAACTATATTTATTTATGCATCACACTTAGGTATGATGTACACAATTTCAACTGTCATTGAGACTGTCACCAATCCCCCTTGCAACTCCAAAAAGCAGTGGCTTTAACACTAATCTTGGTTTTATTACTATTATTTTTTAAGCCCCTCTCAGCCCCCCCATCTCAATGGAGGCTGACATGGACTTAAAAAGTATCCAGAGCATCACAATTTCTCTCAGCAACACATAAACAATGGATTCAACATTAATATCAGTTATTTCCCATTGTGTTTACATGTCATCCCCTCCCATTCCCCACACTCAGTGGGGTTTGGGATGTTTCATCTCCATAGTATTTTTTTTTTTTTCAGATGGTGAGTCATGTGTGTACCATGTTTTGTTGACAGCTATTCTGGAACATACCCACATACACCCATAATCTTGGTTATTTTTACATTTATTTTCAGCCCTTTTCTCCCCTTCTCATCCTCCGTACTGATTGTAGCTAAAGTATGAATTAACCATCCAGAGTGTCACGTTCAACTCAGGGATTTTGTAAACAATGGATTCATCATTAATATCTGTCATTTTTGTTTATTTTTATATTTTACCATCTCCCCTAAGAGTGCTAGGGTTGTTTTACCCCAACAGTAATTTTTTCATATAATAAGTCATATGTGTACCAATTTTATATTAGGGCTATGCTGGAAGAAACACACATACATCCATAATTTCGGTTATATTGGACATTTTCTTTTCCACCCCTTCTCATCTCCATGCCAATGGGGACTGAACGTGGACTTCAACGACATCCAGATTATCATTATTCACCTGAGCGACCCCTAAAACTATGGACTGTATATTAATATTAATTATGTTGTTGTGTATTATTTTTATATTTCACCCCTCTTTCTGTATTATCTTTTTTTAAACTTTTCGCCATCCCTAGGGATGTTAGGGTATCTTACCCTCAGTTTTTTATTTATTTATTTATTTTTCCTTTACGTCGCACCGACACAGATAGGTAAGGCCTAGGGATGGAAAGAAAGCGGCCACGGCCTTAATTAAGGTACAGCCCCAACTTTTGCCTGGTGTGAAAATGGGAAACCACGGAAAACCATCTTCAGGGCTGCCGACACTGGGGTTCGAACCACTATCTCCTGGATGCAAGCTCACAGCCACGCGCTCCTAACTGCACGACCAACTCGCCCGGTACCTTCATAGTAATTTCTTCCAGATAGTAAGTCATATGTGTACCAAGTTTGGTTGAGAGGTATGCTAGAACATACACACATACTTCCTGAAACTCGATCACTTTCAACATTTTCTTTTCTTCACCCATTCTTACCCATCACCCCCACACCCCCTGCCGTTTGGAACTGAACTTTGTCTTAAACAACATCCAGAGTGTCACAGTTCATCTCAGCGACCCTGAAAAGTATGGATTCGACACAAATATCGGTTATTTTTACATTTCACCCCTACTCTAGGGGCTAGGGGTCTCTTATCCCCGAGGTATTTTTTCTTCCAGATAGTAAGTCATACTTGTATCAGTTTTGGTTGAGAGGTAATCTGGAACATACACACATACGTCTATTATCTCGGTCAGTTTGGAAATTCCTTTTTTTCACCTTTCTCGCCTCCCTATGCAAAAGAAGCTTGCACTTCTAAAAAAAATCTGGAATATCACTGTTCATCTCTGCATCCCCGAAAACTATGGATTTGACACTATTTTTGGTTATTTTTATATTCCATCACCCTCACCCTACCCCGAAGGATGTTAGGGGTGTCTTATCCCCTCACAGTCTCCTGATAGTAAGTCATAAGTGTACCAAGTTTGGTTGAAATAGCTCCGTTATTCCTGTAAACTATGGATTCGACACTAATATCGATCGTTTTAGTTATATTTATATTTCATCCCCTCCCCTAGAGGTTCTAGGGGTTTCTTGTCCCCACAGAATTTTTCACAGATAATAAGTAATATTTTTACCAAATATTTGATAGGTTTGCTGAAAAGTACACACATACATCCATAATCTCGGTCTTTTTTTTTTTTTTTTTTCCAGTCTTTCTCACACCTATGCTAAAGGGGGCTGAATTTGAACCTAAAGAAATCCGGAGTGTCGCTATTTATCTCAGTGACCCCGAAAACCATGGATTCGGCACTATTTTCTATTATTGTTCAGTGGCGAAACTACTTGGAGTCACTTGAGGCAATGCCTACCCTAAGAAATACGATTAAACATAAATATCGTAACAAATTTATCTGCTGTTGTTATTGTGTTAAATCAACAATAATCTCTTTGATATGTGCTACATGATGATTCGCTGATCGCCCCGCTAGATGGCGACAGCAGCCCATTTGTTCTGAAGGGCAGTCTGTAAGTTGTCTCACCCAGGGCTTTTTGTTTTGTTTCCCTTCAGTCAGCTTGATGACAAACGCGCGGTGGTGGAGGGAAGATATGTTTACCGCCCGCACTCCTCTCTCCGCAAGGTCTAGACTCAGGGGGGTGAAACTCTAATAGGGCTTTTGGTTCCAATCTGTAGCTAGCTTCAGGTAGTTTCAGTCTCTTTTTCTAGATGGCGCTGGAGGTCATTCACAACGTGTAAATAGTTATATACACGTTCTGTAGATGGCACGCAAGTAAGCATGAAATGAGCGTTGTTAATAATTAAAGGCAGTTTGTCTCGAAGTGAAGTATTTAAAGTATTTCAAGTCTAACCTCAATCAGTGGGCACTTCTCACAAATTAATTAGTCATAAAACGTCAAGCATTGTGGAGATAATATTGCTGAATTGCATCGAATTCGACTTTACCCAATCGATTAACCTTGTTCGAACTTATATCGATTTTAATCGATAGTTCCCATGTTGCTACAGTATTTGTGTTGTTTGAATTCCAAGTGCTCATGTGCTTGTGATGTAAATCTTAGTTCCTTGTGCTTGTTTATTTGAAATATATCTTCGCCAGTCCTCCTGAAATCCTGCATTTCCTGTTTGAGTACACATCAGGGGCTGAAAGCTGAATGGTTCTGTCTCAGTGCATTTAATTGTTATTTTTATTTTCATGTGGTACTTGGATATTGATGTGATACCCCATTGTCTTGCATATGGTGTGCTCTGTTGTCTTGCTTTCGAAGGGATTTCTTATTTGTTATAATATCAGCTTTGTGTTAATGTGTCAATCATTCATTTGAATTTAAAGCTGCTTTGAAGTGTGTGGTTATGTTCTCAGTAACATAGTATGCCATACGAACTAGGGGTATCAGATAATTATTTACAACGTAGTAAGTACTTGGAAATAAAAATATATGAATTACAATGTATTGGGCATGGAAGTAGTAGAACTGCATTATTATTTCCGTTTGGGGGGGGGGGGGGTTGGCGAGGGGCAGGGAAAGGAGGGGGGAGGAGCCGTAAGCATACCCGGATGTGCGTCACTGCGCCGGATGTTAATTCTCCGCGCTATCTGTTGATAGTAATACTAAGGTATTGCACCAGAATGTACACTGTGGCGCTATCTCGGAAAAGAGACTAAAACTACTAGCGCCAAGTGGCTTGGAACCGAAATTTATCGTTGAGTTTCATCTCTATTCTATTCTATCCTCTTTGGTCTAGACCACAGAGAGGCAAGCCTCCTGTGTTATTTGAGAGCGTAGTAACTCCCAGCGCGAAGGTGACAATGAAGTAGCGATACCCTATTGTTAAGTGTGTGTTTGTTCTTTGGAATTAGTGGGAAATCCGTGCATTAGGTTATAGGCTTTATTTGTAACAACTGAGACATGGACTGTTAGTTACTTAAAACGAGACTGACATCATCCGATTGAAAATCGCGTTGAAATGATATGTGATGTAGGCCCCTTCGGGAACTTAACGAGTCTTTTGAACTCTTTAAAACCGAGCTCGATAGCTGCAGTCGCTTAAGTGCGGTCAGTATCCAGTATTCGGGAGATAGTAGGTTCGAACCCCACTGTCGGCAGCCCTGAAAATGGTTTTCCGTGGTTTCCCATTTTCACACCAGGCAAATGCTGGGGCTGTACCTTAAGGCCACGGCCGCTTCCTTCCCACTCCTAGCCTTTCCCTGTCCCATCGTCGCCATAAGACCTATCTGTGTCGGTGCGACGTAAAGCAACTATCAAAAAAAAATAAAAAAATAAAAATGAACTCTTTAAAACGTAAAACGTTCTTATCTTGGACTTACGAAGAAAAGTGTGTAGCCAAATACAAAAGATATATGCCTAATTTGGTTATTAACTTATTAAGTATTTTGACGGTAAAGTAGCGAGAAAATTTCAATTTTCGTGGTATACACGACATTTGTGGTTAACAGCCTGTTCCGAAAGCAAGAACCTTTTTTGTTATATGTGTGTTTTATTTGGTGGTGACACCTTAATTATGCAAATGGAATACGGTTTGGCGATTTTGAAAGCATCCGGTTTGTTGAGTTGTTAGATCGAAATCAGTTCATAGTTTACAAAGAGAGCTTCCCTGGTATTAAACTGAGCAGTCTTATGAACATTTATCCCTTTTTGGTAGGGAAAGATTGGAAAATGAATTGATTAACATTTATTCCGATATAGAAAAACATTTGTCCCCTCAAAACATTTACATTATATTGTCCTCAATGACCTCGGACCAGTGTATGAGGAAGTGTCAAAATTGATTCATTTAATATGAACATATCCTGTACCGGGTGAGTTGGCCGTGCGGTTAGGCGCGCGCGGCTGTGAGCTTGCATTCGGGAAATAGTGGGTTCGAATCCCAATGTCAGCAGCCCTGAAGATTTTTTCAGTGGTTTCCCATTTTCACACAGCTGGGGCTGTACCTTAATTGAGGCCACGGCCGCTTCCTTCCAACTCCTAGGCCTTTCCTATCCCATCGTCGCCATAAGACCTATCTGTGTCGGTGCAACGTAAAGCCGCTAGCAAAAAAAAAAAAAAAAAAAACATTTCCTGTGGCCACGGCTTCCTCTGTAAGGAGTATGATCACTCTGAAGAGGATAAAAACATTTTTGCGCAATTCAATTAACATTGAAAAACTCAGCAGTCTTAGTACCATTTCTATCGAGAAAATGCTTGTGAAGGAATTGATGAGTGATCAGGTATTGAAGGGCCGTATGATCGACCATTTTACAACCAAGAAAACTCGACTTATGGAACTCCTCAACAAGAAACTTTAAGGTAAAATTTCCTGCCTACCCATTAATTAACTAATAGCTTCGCCACTGTTATTGTTATATCTAGCTCCCCACGGGGTTTGTATCCTGATACTAAGTCACAAGTGTACCAAATTTGGTTGAAATCGCTCCAGTAGTTTAGGAGGAGATGTAATACACATACATACAATGGCATTTTATATATACGGTATATAATTTTGACATACTTCTTTATAAAAGCATAATGTTAAAATATGCTATGTTGTTAGTTTTTCGACCTATTTATTACATGTTAAAACATTAAAATATGTTAATTTGTTGTGCGGCGTGGTATAGAAGTGTTCACGTGTCACCTAGTGGCACGCGTGTTATAGGTTCGCCATCCCTGGTCTAGAGCGACATTTACGATGCCAGCAGTGATCTTTTGTCTGAGATGCACTGGAGTCGCGTATATTCTCACTATAATTAATATTCTTAATATATCCCCAGAAAGAGTCCATTGGAGTGAGATCGGGGCTTCTAGGTGGCCAAGGCCACCTGTACCAAATATATCATTCGGAAACTGGGTAGGTACCCCGGTATTCAATGCGTTGCGTACATTTGCTTTCAAATGCGGCGACGCCGCATCTTGCATGAAAATAACACGGACACCTGTTTCTTTTTCGATTTGTTGTATGAGGGAAAACAAAGCACGCACTGAGCTTAGGGCATATTGCTGGGCGGGTCCATACAACACGCGTGCAGACACGTTGTTCGTGCCGAGGGTGACATTAGCCGGTCAAGGCCAGGCAACGACCACAGTAATAACAGTTCCAGACCATAATCGCCTCAACATGTCCATCCAACTTAAAGCAGCAATTTTTTTAAAAAATACAGTTTTCTTTTTCGATGATGTAGGCCATTTTTTTCAGTTGGGGAGCCAATTCACTGTCTCCGGACTGAGTGCCCACTGTGTCACTAATTGAACAGGTACAGTACATGACGCAAACAGCAAACTCACAAACCTATAGATTGGTGACGACTGATTCCATTCCGCTCTGTTATCACTGATTGTTAGCAAGCTCTTTATTTGAAGACGCCGCGATTATTAAGAGTTGCATGTTAAAGACTCGTAAAAATTATGAGTAGGAGAAAAATAACGATGACTGGGTTATCTATAAGTCATTGATTAGTTTAATAGTTAAAAAATGGTAGTGAAATTACGAATGAAAGCTGCATTGAAGACGAGAAAACGCTAATCTCGCCCGCAAATGCAGTTTCCTTCAGAGGCTTCCCACTCGAGGTCTGCAAACCACCACAGAACACCAATTGAAGACCTGAGTGCAAGAACTAGCTAATAACCAAAAGTTAAGTTCTGAGAAAAACATTTAAAACTATATAAATCCTATAATTCATTAAAGGTTTCAGTTTAATGTGAAAGTATATATGAATATATACTACTGTTTCAATTTTTAACCCTCTACTCCATTTAGAAATAATCAAAAAACGAGAAAATGTGTGATGGAATTATTCATTTCTTGCACTCAAATGTTTTAAGGAATGTAAAAACGGGAATAGAAATTGGAAAATGAATGCCATTATATGTTTTAATGTTTTAATTATGAAATATTGAGTTTTGAAAGGCCAGTGCATTACATACATAATAAGTATTAAGTAAAATATGGTTGAAAGCAGTTTTTAGAACTCGTGGTATGATGCCTCACTTTCAGAGCCATATTCTTCATCCTCGCGTTTACATCTGAGATCGGAATACCATTTCATGTGTACAGGAGGAATATACTTCTGTGCCAATTTCATCACATCTCTGTACTTCTTGTTATTCAAAGGCAGTGGAGTTTGGTACAACTTGGCGGGATGTAATTTTGGAGTACGTTTCGTCTTGAACAGACAAAATTTTGTATGAACAAAAGTGTTTTGACCAGCAGAAACAGACAGCTCTCTCCCTTCATAAACAAATTTATAGTACCTACTTATTCTGAATGATTCAGTACCATTCTTTATTATTTTCTTAAAATGTGACACCAAGTGATGTTTAAAAACAAATACCATGTCCTGGTGTACTTTCACCACAGCAAATTTTTGGGAAGCAGATGAAACAATATCGTACCATTCCTGAGGGACAAACACATACTCTTTCTTGCGTTTTAGCTTCTCAATCTGTGCGAAGGTACGATCACAGGGCATGAACGAATGTCCACGTTCTGGAAAATGGTGATATATTTTGACAAATCTGCCCAAAGCCGCTAGTGTACTTAAGTACTGAACCATCAAAATATTCTTGTTTTGCCCTTCACAGTTGTCAGTACAAATGTGCAGAGTTTTAATTTCATGCGGAATGTAGTTCTCTACATAATTGTTATACACCTATTTCTTCATCCTCATCTTCACTCTCAGTTTCATTGTTTCTTGCAGCAAACTTCTTCTTCCTTCTACACTTCGTGCTGAGATCAGGGCGCCATCTACAACAAAAATATATTGCATTGTTGTGTGTTCAATGCTCCTACAAAATATATGTCTAAAACTAATATTTATTTAAAGCTTAACTTTGAATATTATGTGAGGTTATTAAGCCCATGAGATATGCATCCTGAGCATTATTATCACTCATTTCATTGAAATTCCTAAGAATTTGTTCTTTTATATCTTTGGAGAACTTGACTGTATATTTTCTCTTACAAAAACAATCTGGAGCAACTCTCTTTGCAGGCACAAGTTTCCCTGTTGATGATATATATTCTTCTCCATTCAAAATATTTCGTTTCCCGGCATTCCTTTGCCAGTTATCTTCTTTTCTTATCCTTTTCTTACTCTTTACTGGAGAAGAATCAGTAGAACTTGGTAGCGGTATCTAAAAATGACAATAATTTATAAAAGCATAAAGTGTGGGCTTCAAACTTCCACATTTATTTGAATATAATATTTTGGTCTAAAATATTGTTGTATAATACAATGTAACATTAAACTGAGTATTCTGTAATATACATTCTATACATTTATCACTAAAATAGAGCTCTTAATGGCACCTACCTGTGAATTAAAGCTTGCATTTGCAGCACTCACTAACTCACTGCATTCAGCCACCTTCCTTACTCTTCTTCAGCACGAGGGCAACTGAGAGCAAGAACTGGATAATTCCGGTTATTATCCAAGTCTTGCACTCAGAAAGGAACGAGTTGAAATTTAAAGGCCATCTAGCGAGAAAAATATGCACTTTTTGAAATTAACTTCTATAGTAACTGATAGAGGGCAGTTATGGCTACAAATAGAAGTCAAAAGTTAATTTTTGCTAAATGTGGTCATTATCTAGTTCTTGCACTCATGTCTTCAATTCGTTCGGTCAGGCTCATTCAACCGCCATACGGTCGAACGGTATATTGGTCGACTTTGAACAGGTTGGCTAGTCTGAGGTGGTTGTTGTTGTTGTGGTTTGAGTCATCACTCCATAGACTGGTTTGATGCAGTTTCCACACCACCCTATCCTGTGCTAACCTTTTCATTTCACGTAACTGCTACATCCTATGTCTGCTCTAATCTGCTTGTCATATTCATACCTTGGTTTACCCCTACCGTTCTTACCGCCTACACTTCCCTCAAAAACCAACTGCACAAGTCCTGAGTGTCTTAAGATGTGTCCTATCATTCTTTCTCTTCTTCTGGTTAAATTTAGCCAAATCGATCTCCTCTCATCAATTCGATTCAGTATTTCTTCATTCGTGATTCTATCTATCATCTCACCTTCAGCATTCTTCTGTAACACCACATTTCAAAAGCTTCTCTCTTTCTTTCTGAACTAGTTATCGTCCATGTTTCACTTCCATACAATGCCACGCGCCAGACGAAAGTCTTCAAAAACATCGTTCTACTTCCTATATCATTTTTCGAAGTGAGCAATTTTTTTTTCTTTTTTTTTTTTCTCGTAAGAAAGGCTTTCTTTGCTTGTGCTAGTCTGCATTTTATGCCCTCCTTACTTCTGCCATCGGTAGCAATTTTACTACCCAAGTAAAAGTTTGTATCTACTTCCTTTAAGTCTTCATTTCCTAATCTAATATTTCCTGCATCACCTTCGTTCGACTGCACTCCATTACTTTAGTTCTGGACTTATATATTTTCATCTTCTACTCCTTACCCAAGACTCTGTTCATACCATTCAGCTTTTTCTCCAGCTCTTCTGCAGTCTCAGATAAAGAAACAATATCATCAGCAAATCTCAGGGTTTTGTTTTCCTCTCCTTGGATTGTGATCACCTTCCCAAATACCTCTTTGATTTCCTTTACTACCTTTTCTGTATAAACATTGAAAATAAGGGGGGGACAAACAGCAACCTTGTCTCACTCCTTTCTGGATTGCTGCTGCTTTTTCAAATACTTGATTCTTATCACTGCAGAATGATTTTTGTACAGATTGTAGATAATTCTTCTTTCTCTGTATCTGTTCCCGATCACCTTCAGAATCTCAAATAGCTTGGTCCAATCAACATTATCAAATGTCTTTTCAAAATCTGTGAAGATCAGACGTAAAATCAGGATTGCTTCATGTGTTTCTGCATTTCTTTTGAAGCCAAATTGATTCTTCTCCCTGCTCAGTTCCAACTTGTCTTTCCATTCTTCTGTAAATAATACGTGTTGACACTTTGCAGGCGTGAGATATTAAACTAAGGGTGAGGTAGTTTTCGCACTTGTCAGGACAGGTAGAATGAATCAAGAAAGCGTCATTTACTATATCTGGGTTAGGTGAGCTCCATTTGTCACTAATTTGGTGATCAGCTGACCTGAAATTTATTTCAATTGCCGTATTTGAGACTGGAATAAACAATATTTTCTTTGGTAGTATTAGTATTTATTAATGAACAAAACAGGCTTTCAGCCCCGAATACACGTTCACAAAAATAATAAATAAATAAATAAATAACTAATAATAAACGCAGTCCAACCCAAGCCACCACCCTCCACCACATACAAAATAAAATGAAATGAACACCTCATCAGCCTGTTCTATGTTTACAATCTGCTGCTGGTGTTGCAACTTGCTGCTTGTTATCACTCACACGTACCCACTCATCACGCGACCTTCTTGCTTCAGCAATTCCATCACCTCTATTGTTTCCTGACCTACTCCAAAATAAGCTACACCAGCAACATTACACTATTGCATACCAAACCAGCCATGACACTAACATTGCATTCAATCTTTCAGATTCCACCTCCTATAGTACAAGTCTAAATAATAACAACAATATTCCGTCATAACATTCCAATCCATCATACCACAGCTTTTACCAATCAGCGTTAACATTGCTTCATATCATTTCAATCCGCCATAACACTCCATAATAAAATTACCTCTCCATCTCCCAAAAATTTCGACCATGCATAACAAATACCAATCACGCCTATACCAACACCTCTCCAACATCATACTCCTTCCTCCTCTCCATACAAACAAACCACAATTTACAAATTTGTAATAAAATCACCTTCCTCCAGCTCCAAAAATTCAATACTCATACCAGACACCAATACAATAATACTCTCTCCCAACTTCCACGAATTCGGCCGTAAATAAACCATCTCAATACCATACCATACATCACCCAATCATACATACTAAGCCTCCAATGCTTCCGACACCATATCTCAGCAATACAACACATACCAACACCTCTCCAACATCATATTTCTTCCTCCTCTCCATACAAACAAACCAAAATTTACAAAATGACAATAAACTCACCTCTATCCAGCTCCAGAAATTAAATACTTATACCAGACATCAATACAATAATACCACCTCCCAACTCCCACGAAGTCAACCATAAATAAACCATCTCAGTACCAAACCATACATCACCTAAATACTAAACCTTTATATACCACCTCTACTTATATCACCACTTCTCCCACACTACATTCCAACGATATAACACTTTTCCAACACCACATTTACCACCACTCCTTCAACTCCAAATATCACAATAAATATATCACTTCACCATTACCACATCTCAGCCTTCACCAATTATTTACCATCATAACCTAATGAAATTACAATGAATAACCAATACCAGTCACGCATATACCAACACCTTTCCAACATATTTCTTCCTCCTATACCACTTCTCCATTACCATATTTATACCACCACTCCTCCAACTCCACATATCCACAATAAATATACCACTTCACCATTGCCACATTTCAGCCTTCACAAATAATTACCATCATAACCTAATAAAATTACAATGAATAACAATTACTAACATATCATATACCACTTCACCATTGCCACATTTCAGCCTTCACAAATAATTACCATCATAACCTAATAAAATTACAATGAATAACAATTACTAACATATCATAAAACAAACAGACCATGCAATCCTGCCCTCTTACCCAACTCCACCTAACTAAGTACTCAGTCCCTATCTTCCCTAATCCATTAGAATTTTAACATACTATCCCCTTCCCTTATACAGATAACTATTCCACCCCCCTATTCCCCTGCCCACCCTCTAACTCACTCTCCTTCATTTTACTCTCGCAGGCCTTTTTTGTCGCACAAAAATACCTGTTCAATTCACCCCCTTTTTCCCATTGTTTAATAATCCATCTCAGTATTGCGTTCTCATCTCCTCTCCCCAGTATTTCCCGATGCTCGGCACTCAATAATCCATGTCTTAACCCCCTCGTTTCCTCACAGTCTCTTAGCAAGTGAAACTCATCATTTACATCTCCACAAAGTACACACCTTGTCTTATCCCTGCCTTGTAACCAGCCTTTATTCCTTGGCAGACCTAAAAGCCACCACATCATCCCATATCGTTTTGACCTATCGACGTATCTAATATTCAACCCTGCTATCTCCTCTATTTTCGTCAAAACAGTCAGCGAATTTCTTAGTCTGCTTTCCCCCAATAATTTCTGCCTATGGATATCTCTAATTCTCCTTTCCAGTATATTCATCCCTCTCACTTCTGTCTTTGACCAAACCTCCCCCCACAGGTGTCCTAATCCTATCCTCTCCAAATATCCCTTTATTTTTTCTAACCATCCACCCTTATACATGCTCTTAAATTGCTGTACATATGCTGCCTGTAAAACTCTCCCACCTTCCTGTCTTTTTAAATTCATCCAATATCTAACTATTCTTTTCACACCCTCTGATTCCAAATCCTCCCCACACATTAATTCCGCCCCTACATTTGCTGTACACCTCGGTAAGCCCATCACTAACTTGGCAAAACTACTAACAATCCTTCTTAGTTCCTCTCTTTTCTCATCCAGCCCCCAAACTTCTGCTCCGTATAATACCCTCCCCACGATTACCGACCTGAACACGAGTCTCAGTGTTTTGTAACTGATCCCCGGGTACTTGAGTAGCAAATTTCTGACTGAGGCTAAGGCTGCCAATCCTCTATATTTCATTCTTTTGATCTGGTCACTCCAAGTTCCTTTATCATTAAAAATAACTCCTAGATATTCCAGCTTCCTTACCTGTTCCAATCTTTCTCCCTGAATTACCCAATTCCCTTCTATCTTTCTTCTTTTGTTCACCTGTACTACCAATATTTTAGACTTATTTCCATTAATTTTCAATCCCCATTTCCTCGCAAATAGCATCACTGACTCTAAGGCCCTATTCATCGCCCCTGAAGTTAACGTCATCAATAACACATCATCCGCAAATATCAGTCCTGGCACTTCCAAACCATTAATTACTGGTACAGCCCAATTTTCTGCCCCAAACCCCTCTAAAATATCGTTGATAAATAAAATAAACAGTATGGGCGATAACTTGCATCCTTGTTTTAAACCCACCTTGGACTCTAATGGTCCACTCATTCTCCCTTCTCCCAATTTTACACAAAACCTGACGTCCCTATATATTCCTTCCACTGCCCTCAACATCTTCTCCGAAATCCCTAACCTACCTAATTTCTCTAGTAGGGCCTCTCTATTTACCTTATCAAAAGCTTTCTCAAAATCTATTGCTGCTACATAAACCGTACTTCTATCCATATTCTTATACTTTTCTAAAATAGTCTTTACTATCATTATATTATCCACTGTTCTTTTCTTTTTCCTAAATCCCCCTTGGTAATCTGTCAAAATTTCATTTTCTTCCGCCCACCCGCTTATTCTGTTCGCTAGCACCCCAGTATATATTTTACTCAAAGAATCCAACAGAGATATACCTCTATAACTGTTCACATTGTTCCTACTACCCTTTCCCTTGTATATAGGGCATATAATTCCTGTTTCCCATTCCCTAGGGTAATTTCCTCCCTCGAATATCCTATTGAATAGTTTCACCATGCCCTCTATCATTATCTCATTTTTACTAATTTCCTTCCAAAACTTATTATTTATACCATTACACCACCCGGCTGACTTCGCTCTGGCTCTGCTTATCACTCCCCGGATTTCCTCTCTTGTGATTTCTTTATCCAAGTCATAAATTGCCACTCCCCTATTCCTCCAAATTACTTCTTCTCCCGAACCTCTCCATCTATCACCCCCCTTTTTTCCTAGTAATTCATCGAAGTGCCTGACCCATTGCACTTCCTCAATACTCGTTCTCTCCATATTCCTTCCACCCTTCATAATTCTATTAATCTTATCCCAGACTCTCTCAAAATTGTTAGTCTTGCAGTCATTATTTATGGCTTCCATTTGTTCCTCTAACCACGTCTTTTTTGTCTGAGATTTTCTTTTTATACTCCTTCCTCAATCTACAGAAAAACTCCCTTTCTTGGCTCCCACCTTTCCTTCTATATTCTCCTAACGCGTCCATCACCTTTCTCCGCAATCCTTCACACTCCCTATTAAACCATTCTTCTCCCTCTTTCTTATTTCCTTTTCTAGCTTTCACCTTCTGCGCTATCATCTTTATTGGATGTAGCAACAATTCCAAGGCTTTATCAGTATCATTCTCTTCTAACGCCCCTTCCCACCCATATTTCAGAAGATGTAGCTCCTCCTTTACTACCCTATTCCAATCCCGGCCCACCTTCTCTGTCCATTTGTACTTATTATAACCCCTCCCTCGTTTATCCTTTGTCTCATTTTCCTTCATTGTACACTTCTCTTCCTCTCTTTTCAGCATAACCCTCACCGGGAAATGGTGTGACTCAATCCAATCTCCTATTTCCATACTTACAACTTCCTCAATCATCCCTTCCGAGCTCAAAACCATATCTATCACACTACCCCCTTTCTCCGTAACATATGTCAATTTCCCCGTCCTGTCGCCCTCTATCCACCCATTCAGAATATACAAGTTTCCCACAGCACACATCTCTAGGAGCTTCTCTCCATAACTATTTGTAATTTTGTCCTCACTCCTTCTGCTTTCTAACAAACACATTCCATCCTCCCTACTATAAACTGGGCTCTGTTCTCCTATTCTCGCGTTCCAATCCCCAAATAACAACATATCCTCCTCCCCTGGATATATTCCCCTTATCCTACCAATATCCACCAATAACTCTTCAAAAAAATATTTATTTGCATATTCTGAATTACTAGGGTGGCAGTAAACAAACGCTAGATTTATTTTCTTCCTCCATCCCTCTCTCCCTCCCAAATTCAATCTCAGCCATATGGTTTCCATCATATCGGTCTCTATATCCTCTACTCTTTCACTAATTTCTTCCCTAATTAGAACTATCATCCCTCCTGGTGCTCGTCCCTTATTCCTCTCTTTTCTTCTATATTTATATTTTATCTCAAACCCCTTCCATGCAATCTCCCTCCCTGTTTCCAACCACGTCTCCAAGAGTGCCACAACATCGAAACTTTCAATTACTTCCCTAACTTTCTTGTTTCCTAATTTGCTCCTTACTCCTTCAATATTCACACATCCTATCTTCCAATATTGTTATAACTTTCCCTCCCTCCCTTCTAGGTCTCCCCCTCTATTCTTACTTCTAGTATTTATCGACCTCTCTCCCTCTGTATCCTCCATCCCTTTACGTACTTTTCCCCATATGTCTTTTAAGCTCTTACTCCTGACTTTACTCATAATTTTTTTACCTTCTTGTCGATCTGTCTCCTCTTGACCTTTCTTGTTCACTACACCACTGCACCCTGCACTCACCCTTTCTTGCTGCTCACCCCCACTCTCCCCCTCACTATTTTGGACTTCTGAATCCACCTCCCTTTGTCCTTTCTTGCTCACTGCACCTCTACACTCTCCTCTCCCAGTTTCTTGCGGCCCACTCTCACCGTCCACTTCACTATCTTGGTCTTCTGTCTCCCGGCTGCACTGCCCATTCTCTTCCGAGATGCCCTGCTCTCCTGCCACGTCCCTCCTCCTCTTCTTTTCTTCTTTCTTCTTCCCATCTTGCCTTGTCCTCTCACCACTCTCAACCCTCTCGTTTTCGTCCATTTCCTTTAGCTTAGTCACTGAATGAACTCTGACCCATCGCCCGTTTGTCACCTCCAACCTCAGACCTCTTATTCGGGCCTTTAGCCCCTGGTTCCTCGCTCTCCATAGGTGCCTATTCAAGATCTTCGCGTTTTCACTTCCTTCTCTTCCCATGTCTCCTTTCACCCCTATTTTCCGCCCTTGTAAATTCTTGCTGTTCCTTAACACAGAATCTGCCATTAAGGTTGAGAACAATTTAACCCTAATTGGCCTCCGACCTTTGATTTTACCAACTCTCTCTACATCATCAATGTCTACCTCACTAAAGTTTATCTTCATAACATCACGTATAGCTTCCACCACCTTAAATATCAGCTCAAACTTGCTCTCTCTCGCCCCTTCCTCAATTCCATATATAAATATGGCTTTTTTCAATCTCTCCTGCCTGTACCCCTCCGCTTCTTTCTTCAACTTCATCACCTCATCTTTCAGATGTTTCACTTCCCCTCTCAATAACTCGATTTCTTTCTCGTTATTGACCACTCTCCTGCTCGATTCCTCTGTCTTCGTTTCAAGCCATTTCTTCATGTTCCCTATCTCCCTTCTCTGCTCCTCCATCATGTCCTTTATTTCCTGCACCTTATCCCATTGACACTTCTCCTGCATAACTTCACTTACAACCACCCTGAGTGCGGCCAAATCCTCCGTACTATATTTTCCACTGGTATTTGGGCCTGGGTTTACTTCCACCCCCCCAATAACCAGTAACACTGCTATCACTGTCACCACCAGCACCGCTTCACTCATTTTCAATCCGTCCGTCACCAATCCACTCCTGGCCTCCTTCTTCTGCCTTGCCTGCCATTTCCCAATAGCGGCCCGGTACTGTTCAATGCCGACCATGTTTACAGCACGCACTTCGCAACGCAACCTCTCTCCTCGACCGCTCGAGCTAGACTGTGATTTTCTTTGGTAGCAGAGCAAGTCGTGGGTATTCTGTGCTGTTATTTTTTCACCATCCAATGGAATCGTCATCAGAAAGGTGATCTTTTTATAAATAAATAAATACATTGTTGTAGGAGTAATATCGGCAACGTTTATTCGTCCATAGTCTTTGCAACACTAACTCGTTTTTGACCTGGAACCCCCTTCCCGAAACAACCGCAAAGGGTCGAAGATCTGTTGCACACATTTTGACGTACAGTACTTACATGTAATGATTTAAATACTTTGTATTTACGTAGATTTCAATACGGACCTAACATGAGAATTATAACGTGTAATGTACTGATTTGTCAACTCTTGTTATTCTTTCCCGACCCCGACACTATTAGTTTCCGAAGGCTACGGAGTCTTTCATTTTTACGCCCTTCGTGGTCCTTGTCTTTCTAACCCCTGTGCATGTGGGCGGTATAATAACACCCACGGTATCCCTAGCCTGACTAAAAGGGGCCCCAGGGGCTCTCCACTAGGGAGCGTGGGTTGGCGACGACGGGACCCTTTAGCTGAGTCCTGACATTACTTCCACTTGCCTGTGCCAGGATCCTCACTGTCATCTATCCTATCCGACCTCCCTTGGTCAACTCTTGTTCTTTTCCTACCCCGACGGTATTAGGTATCGAGGCCTATGCAGTCTTTCATTTTCACGTCTTTCGTGGCCCTTGCCTTTCTTTGGTCGATATCTTCATTTTTCGAACTGTCGGATCCCTTCCATTTTTTCTCTTTGATTAGTGTTGATAGAGGATGGTTGCCCAGTTGTACTTCCTCTTAACCGGCCGAGTTTTCCGTGCAGTTAGGGGCGCGCAGCTGTGATCTTACACCCGTAAGATAGTAGGTTCGAACCCCACGGTCGGCAGCCCTGAAGATGGTTTTCCGTGGCTTCCCATTTTCACACCAGACACATGCGGGGGCTGTACATTAATTAAGGTCACGGCCGCTTCCTTCCCGTTCCTAGGTCTTAAAATCCCATAAGACCTATTTGTGTCGGTACGGCGTAAAGCAAATTGAAAGAAAACTTCTTCTTAAAACAATAATCACTACCACCTCCCTCATCGGAGGGCCTGGCTTACAGGGGCTGCACCAGGCTAGAAATATCTACACGAAATATTATACTTCTTTTTCCACCAGCGGGACTCCAACTGGCTAACTACAATGTCAGACCGGAGATAGACGTGTAGCGGGCGTGTGTGGGACCAACTTGCCTGAGGGTCTGTAAAATGTTATGCGGCAGAAACCACAACCTTTCACTTGTTAGCAGACAAGCAGTTAACATTTTTTTTTTAATCCCGGTGAAGTGATACGTCATGCTGCAACCTTTTCTCTGAACAAGGGGAAATACCTTTAAGTAGAGAAGAATTCCAAGAATAATTACAAGGCTATAACTTATTTCTGAGGAACACTTAACAGCAATATTCATGCGGTCACTCACTTCCTTGTAGGTCTACGGACTGTTGAAGTGAACACTGCTATAATATGATGAGCTAATTTCTGGAGTTTAACCAGTGGCGTATCCTGGAATTTCCACTGAGGCATGCAACTAGTAACCATGCAGTTAATACAATGTAAATTTCAATTCTACTCACCCTAATTACATGTAGGTGAACTCGAGCCAAACAGTTTTACTGTAAATTTCTGGATTGAACGTGCGTACACAATTCTTGTTTTCTGTTTTTAAATTTACGAGGGTCCGCCTCTGTGGTGTAGTAGTTAGTGTAATTAGCTGCCACCCCCGGAGGCCCGGGTTCGCTTCCCGGCTCTGCCACGAAATTTGAAAAGGGGTACGAGGGCTGGAACGGGGTCCACTCAGCCTCGGGAGGTCAACTGAGTAGAGGTGGGTTTGATTCCCACCTCAGCCATCCTCGAATGGTTTTCCGTGGTTTCCCACTTCTCCTCTAGGCAAATGCCTCGATGGTACCTAACTTCAGGCCACGGCCGCTTCCTTCCCTCTTCCTTGCCTATCCCTTCCAATCTTCCCATCCCCCGCAAGGCCCCTGTTCAGCATAGCAGGTGAGGCAGCCTGGGCGAGGTACTGGTCATCCTCCCCAGTTTTATCCCCCGACCCAGAGTCTGAAGCTCCAGGACACTGCCCTTGAGGCGGTAGAGGAGGGATCCCTCGCTGAGTCCGAGGGAAAAGCCAACCCTGGAGGGTAAGCAGATTAAGAAGAATAAGAAGAAGAAATTTACGAGGGAAGGTAGAGGTCTCGCGGCTTTAACTATTTGCATCTTTTCATTAAACGGACGGCCAGTAAATGGCTTTTCAAACTGATTTACAATTATATCCGTTTTAGACTCATCCATCGTTAATACCACATGTGCGCAAAATATAATGAAACACCGAAAACGACGAATAGCACAGGAACAGCACACACAGAATGAACTCACTAATCAGCAAAACACACAATGAATTAACTCACTAGTTAGCTACAACTCAAGCACGGGAGGTAAGTCACCCCAGTGGCATTGGTCAGTTTCGTCACGTTGGGTTCTCGCTGGGGGGTAATCTGTGTGTCCCGTTCGCTGTAAACATGTCGACTTCTCCAAGTTGCTAACAGATGGCAGAGGGTAGCACGGGTATGGGGTGACAAATTCTGACCAAGTTTCAATTGCAGCGAAATCGTTCGGAGGGTTTCAGAACTACGTCTGCCACTGAATGCAATTTTAAGATTGAATGCCTTACGTCCGTAACTCCTACATTTGCTGTCTCTTTCTTCCGAGAGTGGAGTAGACGGCGAGACTACACCAGCACCACACGTAATCAAGCAACGGAACTAGTACAGTTGCGCGGACCTTTTGAACTTCTGAGAGATGAAATCGTTAATATTTGACCTGAAACAACCTAAAATCGTAAATCAGACAGTTCTTTGTGTTATCATAACGCATGCAATGAATGCCTTGCATTCAAGGAGAATACGCCCCTGAGTTTAACGACCTTCTAAGAAGCAGGAGGTTGATAAATAATATTACACCACCACAGTCATCATCATTAGTGACTTCATTTCCTGAGAAATCAAGTTGGGATTCATCGCGCCACCAGGGCATATTACATTCCGATCCACGACACGATTGCTTCTGACCCGAACTAGCCAGGTTCGATTCTGGCTCAATCCGATGGTATTTTAAGGTGCTCAAATACGTCAGCCCCGTGTCGGTAGATTTACTGGCACGTAAAAGAACCCCTGCGAGACAAAATTCCGTCACCTCGGCGTCTCCGAAAACCGTTAGGCCTAGTCGGACGTAAAAACAATAACATTATTATTAAAACTTGTAGTAAAATTTGAACACTTCTCCATAACTTTTTTTTTTTCGTCGTACCGACACAAATAGGTCTTACGGCGACGAAGGCTAGGAGTGGGAAGGAAACGACCGTGGCTTTAATTAATGCACAGCCCCCCGTATTTGCCAGGTGTGAATATGGGTAATCACGGAAAACCATTTTGAAGGCTGCCGATAGTGGGGTTCGATCCTCTCCATAACTCACCTCTTATAATTTTTCGCCTCCGTAGCACTATTAAGCCCGGTTTACACTAGATGCGCCGGGCCGTTCTAATCAAGACTGCTCAAAAATTGCTTATATAGTAAATTCAAGGGAATCGTTCTCACTTCATGTTCCGAGCCGTGCAAGGAAAGACCAACTGACCATCTCATCGGTCTCTATCCGATCTGAGACCGGAATGGCTCGGCTGGGATCATCAATGACCGTCTAGGGGGAAGGCGTGAAGGGCCAAAGGCGAAGAATCAACGGGATGCCGCTCCTCACTTTTGCGATAACCATAGACGATGAAAGAATAACTGAGTGCGTTCGTATCAAAAACTGTATGATTTATCGCACAAAAATACAGCAGGGTTTTCAGCCGCGTGATGCATTCTCGGAACTAAGTATTCGTCTGTTGAATATCTTCTCAGTGAACCCCAACAACCGCATAAAATCATAATGCGACATACGAAAGAACTGGTAGAATTTTGATTCATCGTCAACTAACTCTGGAAATAAGGTGAAACTTTCTCCTTCTCCTTTTCGCGTTGTCAGCATTTGATACACCCTGAAACTCCGACTGGGCCTATTCTCTTCTTCGTCTAAAATCAAGACAATTGCAATTAATGATTCGATTGAAAAATGCATTTTAATTTTTGACACTACGCTTTACTAGCGTACCTGCTGGGGTAGATTGAACAGAACAGGGGACCGAGCGTGGATCGGCTCGACCGCGTCACGTATAGTGTGAATCGGCCTGATGGATCCACGCCCGGATCTTGACTTGCTCAGAACGGCCTGGCACATCTAGTGTGAACCGGGCTTTAGCTGCTGTCCTCGGGGGACCTGGGTTCGATTCACGCTAGTATCAGAAATTTAAGAATGACAGAAAGGCTGGTACGGTATGTGGTTAAAACGGTACATACAGCTTACCTCCTTTGGGGGTGTGCTTGAAAAGAGCTGGACCACCCCGATACGAGGTCACGAGATTTTCTCCGGCTCCATGGTTAAGTGTCCCGGGTTCGATTCTCGACCGGGTTGGCGATTTTATATTTCATTCGTTAATTCCTGTGGCTCGGGGGTGGGGGTGTGGGTCTGGGTGTTTGTTCTATCTTCATCACTAGAATTGAATGGATGAAAACAATGACGGTATAAGTAGCATTTTGGTCATTCAGAGAAAAAGGCATTTAAACATCTTCAACACTCATATAAAGCATGCTATTTGTTAGTTATACCACCCATCACTAGAACGCAGAATATTACCGCTATCACTTGTATCTCTTTGCTGGTGAAAGGATACATCCTCCCGGAGTTACATCCTGCGCTTAACTCATTTTAAAAATGTCACTTATACGGTTATGGTTTTCATCCATTCAATTTATCTTGCACACCCTCATTCTCACAGACGCGCAGGTTGCCTATAGGGCGTTAACTCGAAAGACCTGCACCAGGCCTCTCCGGACCCGGAGGCTAAACCTCTAGGCTGGTAGGTATTACAGTATCAAAGAAATTTCTTGAAGATCTTTTGAAAATATATGACACTGTAATGGAATAATATTTTATAAAATGACCGTTTATAACAATTCTTTGATAAAAAGATTCGACTTGTTAAATTTAAAATGGCGGATCGTAAGTTCAGTTGGAATGTTGTTTCAACAGCAAAACTGCTTATTTCCGAGTATGAAATGTACACCACAGAAGTCTAAGACAGCAAGTGCATTTAAAAACAGCGGAGGCGATTAATAGGTAGGACGCACAGTTTCGGACGTGAAAAAGAAATTGAATGGAATACTTAGCCAATAGAGGAAGGAAGAGGTATCAATGTTAAGGTGAGTAGAAGCTATTGGAAGACAAAGAGAATGGCTGAAGACAGAACAGCCTGCCGATAGGCAGACCACCAGTGATGATGATGACTTAGCCAATATTTGGTTGAAATTATATGTATTCCATTCGTTTCATTTTGATTATTCTAAGCAACTTCTTTTATTTTTCTGATAAACCACGAGATAACCTAAAACTAAGTGGGTTTTAAACTTGTAGTACCGGTATGAACAAGCAGACAGATGTATTTAGAACTTGTGGTGTACTCTTCTGTAATGATTTAATTTAAAACTTACCAGTACATTTTATGAGAGTTTTTGGCATTAACAATACATGCAAAAACAAATAATAGCCAAACATGCTCACAACTGCCCACCTGTTTTTGTTGAACTATGATAAAATATTTTATGTAGGTACAGTAGCGGTACCTGTCTTTTATAAAAGTTAAGTGCACAATATTTTACAAAAGATCTTGGACACATTTCTTTATACCAGCCTACGAAGTCAAGTCACAGCTTGCTTTCATGCACGCCACAGGGTGTACCTTGTATTTATATCAATGACACATGGAAGAGAAAACGATGTACGGTATAATCACTGACTGCTCGATCTGCATTCGATGCCTGCTCATTCCATATTCAAACGTGTAACTCGACTTACAAACAATCTGCCGCTAGATGGCAGCACCAGACATACCCAGTTATCGCGTTAATACAGCTAGATAAGCATACAAGCAAAATTTAAAATCTGAAAGTAACAGAAAAATTAAAGAATTGTACAGATAAAGTGGTGCTCTAGAGAGTGATAGCTTCAGGACTTTTCGAGAGAGAGGTTTCAACGAACAAGAAAACCTCGAAACTTTGTCTGTATGGTACTTCCCTACATTACAAAGTAGAAGTTTCACGAATTTGGCCACCACAGTTTCTGACACAAGTTGCTGGTGCTTTCTGTTACCAAAACACTTTAAAATCTTACACTGGCACAAAGAGGGTAGAACATAGTTTTTTATAGTCTGGAGCAGATTTGCAGATTTCTTGCAGAACGGTAGAGCCGCCTCAACAATTTTCTGTAGCCCCATAATTAAGCCAAGCACATGCTGCATTCTATTTTTTCTTCGATTACACACACTAAATAACAATCAATCAATCAATACTGATCTGCATTTAGGGCAGTCGCCCAGGTGGCAGATTCCGTATCTGTTGCTTTCCTAGCCTTTTCCTAAATGATTTCAAAGAAATTGGAAATTTATTGAACGTCTCCCTTGGTAAGTTATTCCAATCCCTAACTCCCCTTCCTATAAATGATTATTTGCCCCAGTTTGTCCTCTTGAATTCCAACTTTATCTTCATATTGTGATCTTTCCTACTTTTATAAACGCCATTCAAACTTATTCGTCTACTAATGTCATTCCACGCCACCTCTCCGCTGACAGCTCGGAACATACCACTTAGTCAAGCAGCTCTTCTTCTTTCTCTCAATTCTTCCCAACCCAAACATTGCAACATTTTTGTAACGCTACTCTTTTGTCGGAAATCACCCAGAACAAATCGAGCTGCTTTTCTTTGGATTTTTTCCAGTTCTTGAATCAGGTAATCCTGGTGAGGGTCCCATACACTGGAACCATACTCTAGTTGGGGTCTTACCAGAGACTTATATGCCCTCTCCTTTACATCCTTACTACAACCCCTAAACACCCTCATAACCATGTGCAGAGATCTGTACCCTTTATTTACAATCCCATTTATGTGATTACCCCAATGAAGATCTTTCCTTATATTAACACCTAGATGCTTACAATGATCCCCAAAAGGAACTTTCACCCCATCAACGCAGTAATTAAACCTGAGAGGACTTTTCCTATTTGTGAAACTCACAACCTGACTTTTAACCCCGTTTATCATCATACCATTGCCTGCTGTCCATCTCACAACATTTTCGAGGTCACGCTGCAGTAACTCAGAATCTTGTAACTTATTTATCACTCTATAGAGAATAACATCATCAGCAAAAAGCCTTACCTCCGATTCCACTCCTTTACTCATATCATTTATATATATAAGAAAACATAAAGGTCCGATAATACTGCCTTGAGGAATTCCCCTCTTAAATATTACAGGGTCAGGTAAAGCTTCACCTACCCTAATTCTCTGAGATCTATTTTCTAGAAATATAGCAACCCATTCAGTCACTCTTTTGTCTAGTCCAATTGCACTCATTTTTGCCAGTAGTCTCCCATGATCCACCCTATCAAATGCTTTAGACAGGTCAATCGCGATACAGTCAATTTGACCTCCAGAATTCAAGATATCTGCTATATCTTGCTGGAATCCTACAAATTGAGCTTCAGTGGAATAACCTATCCTAAAACCGAATTGCCTTCTATCGAACCAGTTATTAATTTCGCACACATGTCTAATATAATCAGAAAGAATGCCTTCCCAAAACTTACATACAATGCATGTCAAACTTACTGGCCTGTAATTTTCAGCTTTATGTCTATCACCCTTTCCTTTATTCACAGGGGCTACTATAGCAACTCTCCATTTATCTGATATAGCTCCTCCGACCAAACAATAATCAAATAAGTACTTCAGATATGGTACTATATCCCAACCCATTGTCTTTAGTATATCCCCAGAAATCGGATCAATTCCAGCCGCTTTTCTAGTTTTCAACTTTTGTATCTTATTGTAAATGTCATTGTTATCATATGTAAATTTTATTACTTCTTTGGCCTTAGTCTCCTCCTCTATCTCAACATTTTCCTTGTAACCAACAATCTTTACATACTGCTGACTGAATACTTCTGCCTTTTGAATATCCTCACATACACACTCCCCTTGTTCATTAATTATTCCTGGAATGTCCTCCTTGGAACCTGTTTCTGCCTTAAAATACCTATACATACCCTTCCATTTTTCACTAAAATACGTATGACTGCCAATTATGCTTGCCATCATGTTATCCTTAGCTGCCTTCTTTGCTAGATCCAATTTTCTAGTAAGTTCCTTCAATTTCTCCTTACTTCCACAGCCATTCCTAACTCTCTTTCTTTCCAGTCTGCACCTCCTTCTTAGTCTCTTTATTTCTCTGTTATAATAAGGTGGGTCTTTACCATTCCTTACCACCCTTAATGGTACAAACCTGTTTTCGCATTCCTCAACAATTTCTTTAAACCCATCCCAGAGTCTGTTTACATTTTTATTTACCGTTTTCCACCGATCATAGCTACATTTTAGAAACTGCCTCATGCCTGCCTTATCAGCCATATGGTACTGTCTAATAGTCCTACTTTTAAGACCTTCCTTTCTATCACATTTATTTTTAACTACCACAAAAACAGCTTCATGATCACTAATACCATCTATTACTTCAGTTTCCCTATAGAGTTCACCTGGTTTTATCAGCACGACATCCAGGATGTTTTTCCCTCTGGTTGGTTCCATCACTTTCTGAATCAGCTGTCCTTCCCATATTAACTTATTTGCCATTTGTTGGTCATGCTTCCTGTCGTTCGCATTTCCTTCCCAATTGACATCTGGCAAATTCAGATCTCCCGCTACAATCACATTTCTTTCCATGTCGTTTCCCACATAGCTGACTATCCTATCAAATAATTCCGAATCCGCGTCAGTGCTACCCTTTCCCGATCTGTACACTCCAAATATATCAAGTTGCCTATTATCTTTAGAAATGAGCCTTACACCAAGAATTTTATGTGTCTCATCTTTAACTTTTTCGTAGCTTACAAATTCTTCTTTCACCAGAATGAACACTCCCCCTCCCACCCTTCCTATCCTATCTCTACGATACACACTCCAGTGCCTTGAGAAAATTTCTGCATCCATTATATCATTTCTCAGCCATGATTCAACTCCTATTACAATATCCTATTAAATTACTTAATTCTATTCCTTTCCTTACAATACTTCTACAGTTCAACACTAACAATTTTATGTCATCCCTAGTTGATTTCCAGTTCCCTGTTCCCTTATCACCGCTCCCTAGGCCATCCCGTTTCCCTGAATGTACCTCCCTATTACCCTTCCAAACAAATTTCCTAACTTATACATACCACTGCGGTTTAAATGAAGGCCATCTGAGCGCAGATCCCTATCTCCTACCCACCCATTAGGATCTAGAAATTTCACTCCCAGTTTCCCACATACCCACTCCAAAGTCTCATTTAAATCCCCAATCACCCTCTAGTCAGTATCCCTTCTACACAGTATTCCACTAATAACAATCTCCGCTTTCTTAAACTTCACCCATGCTGCATTTACCAGATCCCACACATCTCCAACTATGTTGGTACTTATATCAGCTTGCCTTATGTTGTTGGTACCAACGTGAAACACTACCACCTTTTCCTTCCCCTCCTCCCTCTCTTCTACTTTCCTCAACATCTGCCTAACCTAATTCCTGGATAACACTCTACCCTGGTACCCTTTCCTCCACACACTTTCCCCACGTGTCTAACGATGGAATCCCCCATAACCAGAGCCTCAACCCTACCCACCTCATTTGATCCCCTCCCTTCCTGGTCAGCCCTATCTTTCCTGATAGCTGCAGAAGCTACTTCCTCCTCCCTTTTCTGCTTCCCATGACCCTGTTCCACCTGTCTTTTCCTATCCTCTACTCTACGTTTTCCTTTCCTACCTTTTTCCTTCCTCCTACTTCCACACATCTCACCAACAGTTCCCTGTCCCTCATCTTCCCTCTGTTGTTCTACCTGGAGTGACTCGTACCGATTTCGCACAGACACCTGTCCTGAATTCTGATCCTGAATAGAGCCCTTAACCTGCAATCTCCTTCCCCTTAGAACATTAGACCACCTGTCTTCTACAACTCCTCCCTTTCCTTCCCCTTCCTCTTGTACACCTACTGTAACCTGTACATTGTTTGAGGGAGTCCTATCTTCCTTCCTGTCTTCTGTGAGAATCCTGATTATCTCCCTCAAACTTTCCAACTCCTCCCTCATACCCCTCAATGCCTCGCTACACCCACAGTAAGCACACTCGCGCTCCTTAGCCGTTCTTTACGGGGAAAAAATGAAATTAAAAATAAAATTACTTATTTGCAAAAAATAAATGAACGGAGGGATATATTGTCTGGGATAGTACACAACAATAAGGTAATTAATATACGACTACACTACAATATTACTTAGTCGTGCTCTATTTTTTTTTTATATCCTACAACCCCTGACAGGATAAAAACTGCTGTTAATTACTGAATATCGAAAGCAATAGCCTACACAAGAACTACACAATTCCAAACTGCAATTAAGCCTATTCTAATTACAACAACAGTATTTTAGTAAGAGTTTCTACGGATACCTCTACTACACCAGTACTACACAAATATTTTACAATAATAAAATAATCACCCTAAATTCTAATAGGATATTACTCGTATACTACTGTACAGTACACTACAGTAATTTTAAACTACTTTCAGACGTATCCTAATTACGATACCGGTACCGAACCGTATGTCACTAAACTAAGCACAACAGAAATAAAATTTGCAAGAACTACTGTACTCAAAGATTACCAACGGAGCTAAATGCTTAGACAAATTATTATTAGTATTACGGTCTAATAGATACACACGAAAAATAACTCACGAATATAGCAGGCAGGATACGGCACTATCTAAATGTACTGTATCTATACTACAATGTATCTACACTACACTACACTGCGTTTGGTTAAATGCTTAAGTAAACTGTATATAGGATAATATTTTTTGTTTATTTCCACCTATTTATTTGCCAACATCTTGTAATGTATTGAATAGGTGGAAATAAACAAAAAATATTATCCTATATACAGTCTATGAAACTTTCAATACGGACGAAAAATGATTTTCATCACTTGTAATAAATGCTTAAGTATCGAAAGGATTGCCGTACACGAAGAAAAACACGAATATAACTGGCAAGATACTATCTAATATATTGTACCTTATCTTCACTACAATTCTACTGAAATGTGGTTATGTGATTATTACAGCTGGTGGATTACTATTATTTTCCCTACTCCACGGGACGGAGAATAAAAGTGTCCTTAATTAGGCCTACTGAAAAATACGAGGTTGTCTACAGTAATTTCTCAAATATTTTATTCAAAACTACTACTACTACTCCAGGGACTTGAACTGCAATTACTGGGATATATGAACTTTATTATTATTAGCTAACCGCTCATAAATACTGAAAGATAGAGGGAGCGAAATATAAATTACGGATACTTTAACTACCTACTCAGAAGTACAAATGAATGGAATACAAGGTCAGCTGATTTTTATTTATATTTACTTGACTACACTACACCCTTTGTTCACGACTGTAGCCAACAATGCAATATTTGAATATGAGGAGCGACAATAATCAACAATACGACTGTTAACTATTACCGTGTAATCTCTTTAACTTCTTTTTAAATGGAAGTTTACAGGCGTATCATGTTTTTTAATGTAGTAAATTATTACCTTCGCGATAGTTTGAACGGATATCTATACGAAATACCGGAGAAGTTGCTGCAGAAGTTACGGTACTATTCCTTATGATAATCTGCCTTTGTGAATATAACCAACGAACCTACAGATATTTACAAATATTTTTAAAGTTAATATTATTACTTAAAGTATTTCCTAAAACCTAAATTCGAAACAAGGTACACCTAGCTAGCCTACTTAACCTAGAAAACGTAATTTACTGAAGACCAACTGAATTACTTGTTACAAAATTTAAATAAATATCACTACTCCCAATTTCTACCAACAAGCACTAAACACCACTATATAAACAGCACTAAATGAATCAGATATACACAAAATTTAGCTATTTCAATAGGTTTTCACTACTTTATCACTACAATAATGCAAGAGCTCTCTCAACAGCCAACCGTTCTCAAGTGCATCCAACAATGCAATTCTCACTTATGCCTGGGAAGCAGTTTCCAAAGTGACACACACTGACTCAGGGGGCTCACGAACATCTTCCAGTAAATCAAGTACATACTCAGCGAGCATCACTGGTTCTGTTTCGTCAAGTACGGGAGATGATACTGAGGCAGAAAATTTTGAATTTTCCTTTTGGATAACATTAGCACCATCGGTGGACATTAAAATACCAGATTTCAGAATTCTCTTTATGGAATTCTGAGCAGCCCGGGAGTCAGTCATGTCATTGCACCCTCCTCCCATTCTTATAGAACTAAACATGGCTTCAACTGGATCTCCTGAAAAGGCCCGTGTCATGGAATGAAATACCACGGCATTCTGGTTTCCCTTTCTTTGATTTGCAGAAAGGCACTCAGCAGTACACCATTTTCACAGAAAACAAGTACAGTACTACCCTGTTTCCCGTTATTTCATTCCGACAGGTCTGGAGCCGGTTGGTGCTGCCACCTGCTGTGGGTATTTGTAAACGGAGTGTTTCATTTAGTGCCATGTTAAAATGTTGTAATGAGCAGGCAGTATAAGCAGCCATCGGATGCAGATCGAGCAGGCAGTGGGTATAATATAAGCCATTCTGCTGTAGTTCCATATAAACAAAATACGGTGCATGATAAACGCAATGGCATGATATACGCAAGTAGATATTCTATAGCCTAGTGTACAACATGCTTTGCATACCAGTTTTCAAACAATTTCAATAATAATGCTATTGGTGTTTTTATGTCTCATTTTTGGAGAGGTGTCTGAATTTTGTCCCACAGTAGTTCTTTTACGTGGCAGTAAATCTGTCGACTGAGGGTTGACGTATTTGAACACCTTTAAATACCACTGGACTGAGTCAGGATCGAATCTGCCAATTTGGCTCAGAAGGCCAGCCTTCTGCTGTCTGAGCTACTCTGCCCAGCTTGTGTTTAGTCATTTCCCTGCGATGTCATGACAGACATACAAAAATTTAACTGAAAAATGAAAGGATTACTGAACTACAGCATCATCGTCATCATCATAATTAAATAGCACACTAAACTGTAGAATAAGATATTTTACTGACCACCATAACTCAGGGCATTACTGTGCTGTCTGGAACTACTGTATATATAGCTTCCCCTGTGGGTGGAGTCTGTAGAATAATGCCTGTCATAAGTGGCTACTAAAAGAGTTGTTGAGAGTGGATTTGCGACTGTGGGCCCTTGGGATTGCTTCCACTTACTTGTGCCAGGCTCCTCACTTTCATCTATCCTATCCAACCTCCCGTGGTCAACCAACTCTTGTTGAGAGAGTTTGCGGTTAAACTCCTGCACAGTATGCGAGTTCTAGAACCTATTTGGTGTTGCACTGTAGTTGTATGAGCTCCAGGTACAGCATCATCTGGCACAGAAAAAGGTTCAACAATTAGGAGTGCTCTAGAAAGTCAATCATTTATGTGAAAAAATTATCTTTAAACATCAAACGACTTTCCTGTGTTTCCAGTTATAATAGCATTCCACAAAATGTTTCTTTAAAATTAAAATGCACATACACATTTCTGTTATGTGGAATAGGTCAGTGAATTGCCTCGCAAGCCCTGGCCACGTAAGCAAGACTGAAAGAGGATAAGACATACCCATTCAGCTCTTGTGTGCCACAGAGTATATGGCGTGCTGCTGCACCAAAAGCACTGTTTGGACAGCTCTAATTTAAGGCATCAACCATAGAAATACACTCGGAGATTATCACACAATGTATATTTATTTACCATACAGGAATAATATATTTTCTGAGGCGTACCACAATTTTGTGTTCCTTATGGAATTGTCCATAGGGTTCTGCTGAAATAAGTATGATTTTAATCTCTATACTCCTGGATGTTCCTCTCCCAGTAGGTTCAAAATCACTTTCGAATGAGCTGTTAGGTTGATGCATTAAGTCCTTAGCATTTTAGCTGCAATAGGATATGTTCATATTATTTCATATATAATTGTTGTGCATTTGAGATAATGGGATATAATGGTGATACAAACTACACACTATTGTCACTAATCATTGTCTTCAGTAATACAGAATAATGAACTGCATTATCAATGACTTTCTACCAATGCTAGGGAAGTTTTCAATTCCACGCTTGAAGAAAACTACTGATTTGGCATTAAAGAAGTCAACAAGCCAAGTTTGAAGATCATTTTCTTCACAAAAAGAACGTCCTTGCATATTGTTCAATAAAGAATGGAAGAAAATAGAGAGGGCAAGATAGGGAGAATAAGGAGACGTGTGAAAGAACCTCCCAGCCAAACTCCTGGAAAACTCTTTTTATCATGTTAGCAGCATGTGGCTGTGCAGGAGCAACACTTGATGTCATCCCAGTCGGATTTCTTACATTGCTGCCAAAAAAGAGACTCATTTTTTGACAATAAATATCAACAGTAACAGTTAGAGTTCTGGAAAGCAACCCTCAGATTATGGTTCCCTCCGATGGTCTTCCTGAACGTGGATTGTCTGTCAGGTCAAGTCAACCCATTTAAGACAATTAAACCATTTTCATGCCTTACTCTCCTTGATGGCATCATCCCCATGCACAGCGCAAATTGTTTGAACAGTTTCGGCTGCTTTTGGTTCTCTGTTAAACTCTGAATAGCAGAAAGTATTGGAAATGTTTGTTTTTCACCACTTAGCACTCCACCTTCGATCATTCTTCTAACACTTCACCTTCTTCAGAGCAGCAACTGTTCTTCTAACACTTCACCTTCTTCAGAGCAGCAACTGTTCTTCTAACACTTCACCTTCTTCAGAGCAGCAACTGTTCTTCTAACACTTAACCTTCTTCAGAGCAACACAATTCAAAATGTATCCACAAGCACAACAATGGGACTCCAAATGACTATTGACAAATGATAGACTAGCTCCTAGCTATCTCAGTGGTGCGAAATTATATCCAAATGAGTGGACTTCTGCATCAACCCAGTATATTTTCTTTGTAATGGCATCCTGCTCTTTTTATTAAATTAAAAATAATACTGTTACAAAATTGTGATACATTGTGTAACTGAATGTTCTTGAAATAATTTAATTCTTATGGAATATGGCACTTTTAAGTTTCCACCTATTCAATATATCATCACTATTCATGTCATTTTTTTATAAGGAAAAAAGTAATTTTACATCAGAGTCAATACGGAACATTGAATGACATTTATAAGTTGTAAACCTACTCAAGTGTGGAAAAAATAAAAAGCTTTGTATGTACTGTATGTTATATATTGAAAAAGTTTGTGGTTTCTCTCCTGTAAAATAAGTTTTGATGGAGATGACTTCATTCACTGTGCGCACATCCTGTTCTGATTAACAGTTTTGTGTAGTGTTTCAAAAATTGAATGTCATAGGTTTGTAGAGTTATGGACATTGTCATCATCATCATCATCATCACCACCCATATCATCCATTTGCTGTTGAGGACACAAACCCTTCAGATTTATTTTTCTTGTGCCAGGATTTGGCAGAGACTTACAAAACCCAAGCAAGAGAGAATTGTGTGTAATTTGAATGGTGTATGAAACCTAGGATAACACCTAGTCCAAATAGTATGTGTTGAACTGTTGTTGTAATGGCTTGATTGTAGTTCATTCATGCAGTGGATGTAACTTGGACATAACCTCGAGTATTTAACTAATTATCTGTGATTTTTCAGGAGATGGGAGAAAGAACTCGAACGTGCGCAGAAGCGCAAGAAGGAGCCCAGTCTTCTAAGAGTTATAGCAAAAACATTTGGAGGACCTTTCATGTTATATGGTCTCATACGAGGTCTTGACGAGATTTTTGTCAGGTATGTAAGATTTTTTGTTTGTTTGTTAAAAATTAGGTATGTAAGATGTGTTCCTATATCTAACCAACTGACTGTGTGATGCAGGCATTTATAGCAGATATCTTGGATTCAGGAGGTCAAGTGGACTGTATCGCAATTGGTCCATCTAAGGCATTTTATAGGGTAGATCATGGGAGACTACTGGCAACAATGAGTGCAATAGGACTAAATGAAAAGTGACTGAATGGGTGGCTATATTTCTAGAAAATAGAACTCGGAGAATCAGAGTAGGCAAAGCTTTATCTGACCCTGTAATAATTAAGAGGGGAATTCCTCAAGGCAGTATTATTGGACGTTTATTTTTTCTTATATACTGAGCAGCACGAAAAACGCAACACCCATTAAATGATGTGTAATTATTGTGTAATTATCTGTTTAATCAAAGTGAAGCACTTCACTTCAACCAATTTTTTAAGACTGGGTATGTTATTGGCGTTGCTTTGCGAGCGAACACAGAAGTGTTGATTGTTTATTGCACTAGCCTCAATTGTTTTTTCCCGCACAACCTGGAAAACACATCGCTGGATGTGAGCCAATAATATTTTCGCGCTCTTGTAGTGCTTATTGTTGTACCTTTAATTATTCCCCTTTCAATCACACATGTTCGTAGGATCTTTCTGTGATTGTCTTAATCAGCTTTCTGGAGTCACATGCCGTTAACCCCTGAACAACCTGTGAAAGCTGTTGCTTTGGTAGAAGATGGTCGCAGCACGCATTACGTTGCAGAAGTATTGAGGACTACACCTTCCACGAATTCCAGAACCGTATGAAGGTACAGGGAAACTGGAGGCTTTGCAAGGAGACCAGGATCAGGCCCGAGAAGAGCAGCATCGGAGTGAGATGACCGCTTCTTACAACTTCAGGTTCTCCGCAACCGTCACACCTCTGTCATTGAAGCAGGAAATTGACTCCACCAAGTTCAGGGGATCAATGTTAGTGAGAGAACCGTTCGAAGAAGATGGGAAGAAGCCAATCTTAAGTCCAGAAGACCTGCTACATGTCTGGAACTCACCAGAGAGCATCGCACATCTCAACAACGTTTTGCAAGGAAACATCTTGGCTGGACAGTACAACAATGGGATGAGGTACTGTTCACTGATGAGTCACTATTTGGCCTCTAATCACCTGACAGAAGAGGGAGAGTCTGGAGAAGGCCAGAGAAAAGTTATTCCCCTTGCACATTCTCATTTAGGACGCCTTTGCAGGGTGGTTATATGATGGAGTAAGCAGGAATAAATACAGCTGCAAGGACGGATTTGGTCTTCGTGGAGAATGGGAGGCTTACCACACATTGGTATGTGGAGAAAATCCTTCTGAAGCATGTTGTGCATTTCGCTCCATTTATTGGTGATCATTTTACACTAAAGCAAGACAATGCACGCCCACATGTTGTGAGAATTGTGCAAGAGTTCGTGGATGAAACAGGGATTTGTGCTATGGCTTGGACTGTTTGAAGCCCTGGTTTGAATCCTATTGAGCACATTTGGGACCAGCTGGGTAGAAGAGCCCGTCAGCACTGTCCAGAGATCCTATAAGACCGATGGAACGCCCTCCTGGAAGAATGGGAGATGATTCCTCAACAGGAAATTACTGCATTAAACAGGAGCATGCCTGAAAGGTTGAATGCTGTCATTGATGCAAGAGGTGGCAATACACCCGTTTGAAGATGTGAACAGAGATCCCCAAGATAGTCCTGTGAAGTGTATAACATCAAAACAGAAGTGCTTACTCAGTATTTCCTTGAAATGTGCATCTCTGGTGCCCCCATTTTTCCCGAGCTAAGCCCAGCCATCGAGCGATGAGTCCCAAGGTGGACCGTTCGATCGTTGGCTATCACTTTCTAGAGGCATTTAAGGGTTTTAAGGATTGATGACCAAGCAGGATAAAAAGAAATATTAAAACAACACTCTGACATTTATTCACATAAGCAATTAAACAACAAAATATTCTTGCTAATATTTCCTTTTTACATAACAGAGCTTCCATAATATCGGGTTTCTTCCTCGATTTAGAGTGACTTGTGTTCATATCTCCAGCTCTACTGTGCTGTAAATGAAACCAAAGAAGTAATTAGGCCACTTGCCTTTTTAAACCAAACATTTAACTGAAAGAACTAAATAAACATGTGTTCAAAGTTTCACCAATTTAAAGTTGCCTCAACACGTGGTCTTTGCTATGTACACAGCTGAATTAATCATTTACAATATTTAATAATGGTTAATGACACTAACATGAACTTCAGTAGCAAAGAAAAACTGTTTCCAAAATCTTCAAAATTAATTAATTATTATCTCGATTATTATTATTATTATTATTATCATTCAATTAACCTGTTTCATTGTAACACGATCGTGTTCTTACTAATTCTCCACCGCATCATTTATCTAATGTTCATCATTAATATTTCAGAGTAATGATTTTTGATTAATTATTAATGACTTATTTTTACAATGTTTTAAAGCAATCATGCGGCTGACAAATTTCTACCTTTAATCTTTGCATTTCATCTCTGTTCAAATTAATCTTAAAGTATTTCAGATTTTAGAAATTTACATTACCAACGTGTGAGCTAGTTAAATAAATTTTGTTACAAATCGAGTGCCTTTACAAAGTAACGAGATGATCTTTCCTTTTAAATCTCGCAAATAAAAATTAAATTCCTTCCTAGTCTTCCTTGACTTAATTTAATTAAACTTTCCCTTAAGGGCATGAAATTATTTCTTAAGGCAACACACAACGATGAATGTGATCCGCGTCACGGCGAGTGCGCAACCAGATCAGAATTAAATGAAATAAACATGGCACAAGAGAAATATACACATTTACACACACATTCACACTAGGGAAACACGTTTTATGTACACTATTTACAACGAATCCTGACATGGCAATTTTAGTTATGATTTTTATCGATGGTCGGGACGCGTAATGTCTCGCAAAAATAATTCGTGCACAGAAATTCTCTTACATTAATGGTGGCTAGTGATCGAAGTCATGAGTATCACTTGATAGAAATACATTTCACATATCAGCGCAAGTTCATCTAATTCATGAGATTATAATGGAAGATTCTAGTAAAATCCATAAGCACTACCATCATGTGGGCTACAGGTTGAATTTACCGCAAGCGTGAGCCTTACTCGCATTATTTTTACTTCCTACCTGTGAAATACACTCACAAACACGTGCTCCACTAATTATAATCTATCTTGCGTTCCAAATACACAAGAATAAATCAATATCACCACTAATTCATCATTTACTCAATTATGCAACAAATATCCCTCAGGATAGGCCATATTCCAGACCCTACATGAACAGAGCACATTCTATCTCACATTTAGGAATTCTACAGTAGTTTTATGGCTCACGAGCGTTTACTTCTGTTTTACCCGATCTTTAATCAAAATTATTATTATTTAAGTGATTATTACATCTACTGATTCTCCTGGAATGTCGTAAAATTAGATGACTTCATCATAAAAAACAACAAGTGATTTTAAAAGACACTAGGTTCGACCCTATTCACTCAAAAATGTACACGCAAATTTTCCGTCCGGTAACTTTCAATATTACAAATAAAGTAGATTTATCGTGTGGTCAGTGATTATTAAACTTAAGCTCCTTAAGCATGGGAAGTCAGTCAAAGACAACCTACATGTCTACTCTAATAGATTTCAAAATCTCATTCACACGTACCTAGTCTACCATGACACCTTAAGAAGTAGGAAAATGAAATATTTCTAACTACAGCAAACTGATAGATCTACGACTTAAGAAGAAAGATCTCTAGTTGTACAGAAGATAGGACAGATAAATTAAATTAAAAAGGTACTCAAGTTTTTGTAGAGTTCGATTCCCGTCGACAGTCAGTTATTTCAGCATACTCCGGCCAGTCTTCTTCCCATTACCAGAGACGCCTTACATGTTTACAGCTCCATGGAGGCTCTGTGATGGATGTCCCTCGATGAAATGATGTTGGTAGTTGCGGAATTCTTCATCTTGAGATCTTCAATTCCAAGACGTCTTCGTTGATTGCTGGTCACAAGCTGTAACTGAGATGACAAAATTTAGTATTTTGCACAAGCACACGCAGAATATAAACAGCTCGTCTACACTGTCACACTTAACTTGGCTCCTAGGTGTTTTTATTCCACAGAATTCACTAATTATCAGACTAAATTCTGGTAGAACGGGCGTCGACTTGTCTTGAAATTTTTCCTTCCACGTGGTCCGGTGATGTGATGTCTCACGCAGCGAACAAGCATTAAGAAGAGCGTAAAGCGAAGAGCATTAAGCATTAAGAGAGCGATTCACTCGAAGCAAGGCCTTATATCTAATTAGCCCAGGAAGGCGTGTTCTTCAGCGAGTACGGTAATTGGCTGATGATCACCTTTAATTTGCGCAGACTATTCTAGAAACAGGCTGAGTCGCGCGTGCGAAGGTAGTCACGTGGTTAGCTATAACCTTGACACAGTCTTGCTGGTGACGTATCGCACCCCTCTGCACGACAAAAAAAACTCGTTCACGGCTCGCCACAAGTTCCCAAGTGATGTGTTGCAGCTTCAAGCAGACAATAAAATCTTTGCTTTCCACTTGTTAAAATATTCATAAAATCGCCAATTTTCACGGGGACATCTCTCCCTTGGTTGGAGTATAATTTCGTTTGTAGATGAAATTATTACATAACAGTGTCCATTACTATTGTTCCGGAAAATTGGTTGTTGAATCACCTGGTAATAACATAGTTGAGCTCGCGATAGGTGTGAGACTCGGAGTTCCTCGTTCCGCTCCTGGCATCCAGTAGCCTAGTCTCTCCATACAGGGTGTTTCTCAAGTTTTATTTCTATCTTCAGTAACTTATTTTTCCCTTTTGACAGATGGTTACACGGTGTCAGCTAGTGGTGTAGATGTTCGATAGAGTCTTAAATTAGCGGCATTGTGGACAGCTTCGTAAGATTTATCCAAACTTTGTATTTTATAGGAGTTGTTGCCAAAGACTTTAATGATCTTGTAGGGTCCCACAAACAAGGGTGCAAATTTAGCATAAAATTTGTTTGTAGGCTCGGACACAGCTGGTCTCCTCAATAATACGTATTCGTTTAATCGGAGAGGTCGGTGAAATCTCCTCCCTTGAACTCTTCGGTTTCGTCTCTCAGCGTGGCGTCTCAGTGATTCCGTTGCCTTCTCAATGTTTTCCTGGGGAGTAGGTCTTACGGTTCCAGGACACTGAATGATGTGATCCCAAGATCTCACAGGGTAATTATTAAAATGAAGCACTGATGGAATTTGGGAGGTAGCTTCATGAATAGTGCCATTAGAACATTCCATAATAATCGGAAGTACATCTACCCATTTCCAATGAGCATTCCCGCAGAATATTCTACAGAACTTGGCCAGCTCTTGCATTACACGTTCCGCTGGATTACTGGACGGATGTCTCACGGAATTTAGTACATGTTTGATGCCTAGTTGGGTCATGGCTTGTTTGAATTCGGCCGAGGTGAATTGCGGTCCGTGGTCTGTTAGAATAGCCTGAGGCTTTCCCATGTGAGGAATTATATTCCGGGTGATTCTCCACAGAACGGCTTTAGTGGTGGCCTTCTGGATTGGATATAACGTCACGTACTTGGAAAACACATCGATGGTCACAACCACATGACGGTTCCCTCGCTTAGAAGTTGGAATCTGACCGAACAAGTCCATTGCGTAGAGTTCTTTCGGAGCAGATGGCAAAATAGGAATGGGACTTTGCTGTAATAAATGAGAGCTTGGTTTGACTCTCTGACAAGTGTCACATGTCCTGATGACATCATTTACAAAGGTTCTCAATCCTTCCCATGTGAATGATTCTAATATCGTGGCAACAGTCTTATCTACTCCACCATGACCTGTAATTCTATGGACGTGCCAAGTAAGAAGTTCCCGTAGCTTCGGCGGTATAACAGCTCGTAGTTTCGTCCTAGCAGAGTCAATGAACTTATACAGGGTTCCATTGATATAGCGGAAATTTCTAGCTTGTCTCTTTATTTTCCGAAATCCTGGCTCATTTGGGGTAAGTTTGTCTTCGAGACAGTCAATGATAGGCCGTAACTTAGGGTCCCGCTTCTGTGCCTGTCGAAGGTAACCAAGTTTGCGTAGGAACTCGTGGTCTTCCTGTATTAACGCGATCTGATGTATCTCTGCGACTTCAGAATTAGGGTTTCGACTCAGGCAGTCGGCTAACAGGTTGTTCTTCCCGGAGCAATGTTCTAACTGGAGGTTAAATTGTTGTACAAAGAGTGTCCATCTGAAAACTCGTTCGGAAGCCATAGTTGTTTTTAACATGAAAGTTAATGCACGATGGTCAGTCCTGACAATGATGGGAAATCCGTAAATTAATTTCTGCCAGTATTTGAGAGCGTAGACTATGGATAACATTTCCAGTTCAGTTACGGAGTAATGTTTTTCGTGCTTCCTTATCTTCCTGCTGACGAAAGCCAAGTATGTCCTGTTTTCAGGGTTCTCCTTATCTTCTTGGAAAAGAACGGCTCCTATCCCAATGTTTGAGGCATCAGTTTGTAGAATAAAGGGCCTAGTAAAGTCAGGGTATCCCAGCTTAACGTTGTTTACGAGCATTTCTTTCGTCTTAGCGAAGGCTTTGTCACATTCGGCGCTCCACTTCCATCTATTGCCCTTCTTTAGGAGATCCTGCAATGGAGCAACTGTCTGAGTGTAGTTAGGACAGTGGTTCGAAAAGAACTGGGCCATTCCCAAGAATTGCCGGACCTGTTTCACTCTCACAGGCTTAGGAAAATTACTAATGGCTTCGATCTTGACTGGGTTGGGTTTCACGCCATCGCCGTCTATGATGTGTCCCAGAAATAAAATCTCGGACTTGCAAAAGTGAGACTTCTTCAGGTTCACGTGGAAGCCAGCGTCGGATAAATTCTTAAGGAGTTTCTCCAATTTAACGAGGTGTTCCTCTAACGTTTCACTCGCTAGGAGGAGATCATCAACATACCTCGTTGTAAAGGCTTTAACCTCGTCGGTTAGGCATCTTTCGAGTGCTCGGATAAGCGCGCAGCCAGCGTTACGGATTCCGAAGGGTAGCCTGCAGAAAACATAGGTTTGCTGGTCGTATATGAAGCCTGTCAATAGCCTAGATTTTTCTTCAAGCAGAATATGGAAGTAGGATGACGTAAAATCAACAGAAGAGAAGTATCTCATACCCCTGAATTTTCTAATGACGTCTTTGATCGTCGGAGGCTGATCATTCTCCGGAATTAGCTTTTCGTTCACGGATCGAGCGTCTAAACACACGCGCAGCGATCCGTCTGGCTTAGACACGACTACTAAAGGGTTAATGAATGGACTGCTAGCTTTCATGACGATTCCATCCCTCTCCATTTCTTCAATAATCTTGCCGACTCTGGAGTAAAATTTTTCCGGTATCGGATACGGCTTCTTCTTGAAGGGTAGCCAGTCTGTCACAAGAAGTGAGTATTGAAAGTTGGGAATAAGACCTGGTTTGGAATCGAACAAGTTCTTATATTTCAGTAGCAAATTCTGCAGTTGAATCTGTTCTTTTTCCGTACCCATGGCTTGCCTTGATTTCTCAAAAATGAGATCGAAGGGGTGTATGTCGTTATCGCCTTCTTCTAATACTTTATCCATGGCCATTAAAATTTCCTCAGAGGCCTCATGGTCTTCGGTTTCCCTCGGAGATAAGGCGTCTGTTTCCCCGCAATAAGCAGATGGATCGTTCACATCGGAAGGGTTTAGCATGGCAGTCTCGGAAAAATCCGCCTTCCTGAATTGAATGGAGTTTGACTGCATGTCAATCATGGCTTGGTAAGACATTAGGAAGTCTGCACCCAAAATAATATTAAATTTAATGTTGGACATGGCTAGGAATACTTGAGGAAATATCGTCCGTCCAATCTCGACATCCAACAATGTCTGTTGTTTACACATGACAGACTTGTCCGGTATTATGCCTTTAATTTTTACGTGAGATACCGGTATGACAGGTATATCATTTCGGTCCCTCAGGTCTCTCAAAAATGCCGTCGAAATGACGCTAATCGTCGATCCAGTATCTATGAGACATTTTACGTGAACATTGCAGATTCGTGCCGAAATGATGGGTAACGTCGATGGTATTTCGCTGTTACGCTGACCAACTTCGTCCAACAAGTCTTCGGGCTTGGTAGTCCATGAGTCGACCTGTACCACGATCCATTCTTGAAGTTTAGTGATTTTGCCTTCAGGATTCAGGCTATCTCCTCTTACTGGAGATGGAGTTTTTTTTTGTCAGCACCTTGGCTGTGCTCCTGACTCGAGTTGTTATGTTGGCTTCCCCGAGCCTTGGCCTCTTGGTATTGAAGACTTTCCGCTCCCACGATATCAGGGTTGGTATCCTGGGTTTGGATTGCTCTTCGCCATCTTTCGTTTTCCTGCGTCGAGTTTTGAAGGTCTTTTAGATATTTTTCCTTTTCTTCTTCTCGCCAGTCTCTCCTTCCTCTTGAGTGGCGGAAGTCCTGGTTTCGGTTCCAGCCCCTTCGGTAATCTGAGTATGGACGCTTCCTCTCGTTACGTCTGGAATATTCCCAGTTTCTAATGGGTCTATTTCTGCGTACGGGCGATCGATCACGAGGTGAATCTTGCCCTCCAGGGTTACGTTTCCACGTTCTCCCTTGGTTGACTGATTTCGATTCTTCCTCCTTATTCGTTGTTACCTGATGGATCTGAGGTTCCGAGTTCCGTCCCTGACGAACTGGTTCCTTGGACGTCATGTCTAATTGTCTTAACAACGCCTCAGCCTGAATTGCAGATTGCGTATTTGAGGCTATCATGATCCTCTGCACATCTGGTGGTAACTGTCGGGTAATCAACTTAACCAACTCAGGTTCTGATGGCGGTGAGTCTAGTTCCCTTAATTTTCTTAATTGGCTGGACAGGAAGTCCGCATATCTCGTGGGCGTAGATGATGCATATTTCCTGGCGTATAACTCCGTCCTAAGGTTGTATTGGACGTCGCTATTCCAGTACTTCTCCAGGAATGCTTTCTTGAAACTTTCGAAATCGTCAAACGAAAATCGAAATGCGACAAACCAGGTATGAACTGAGTCTTCCAGGAATTTTTCGGTGACTCTTAGCTGCCTTTCTGGTGGAATTTTCGCATCGCGAAAGTAATCCTGCAGTTCCCGAATAAAGCCTTTCGGAGTCACGTTTCCTCTAACGTTATTGAATTTCTTGGGTTGGTCTTCGTGAAGACGAATTATATTTACTATTTGCGTCTGGCCGGTTGTATTCATTTGAGACGCATTTACTGTCGGCTCTGAAGAAATGTCGATTGTATTCGCAGCGCCTGTCCCTGCAGTTGCAAGTGGAGTTGACGTCAGACCCGTGCCGGTTACACGTTGCTCCAGTAACGCCTGCTTCTCTAGCAATGAGTTGGTGACCTTGCTAGTGTTCTCGTTCTGGATTTTCAGGAGATGCATTTCATGTACAAGCTCCTTCATTCCATCCGTGTACTCCTTTCGAATCCCTTCGGTTTCAGTTTTTGACTCAGTCGTGACCTTATGTATGGCATCCATCAGGGTGGTTTTGATGGTTTTTATTTCGCCCCAACTATCCTCAAGCGACTCGTGGATATAATCCATCCGTTCCGAGGTATCGACTTGGGATGTCTCGATTTTGTCGAGAATGCCCTTTTCGACTTGTTGTAGTTTCTCATTTAATCCAATGAATTTCTTCGCCCAAGCCGTTTTCGTAACCTTAAGGTCCTCTGAATTTGTGTCAATCTTTTCCTCAATATTCAGGAATGATTGTTCAACTTCGCCCTTGTATTTGTCGATTCCAGTTAATATGTCCTGCTGAACGTTCGCCAGTCGTTCACTGAATTCGTTGGACATGCCCGCCATAGACTTGGCAATGTTTTCGTTTACCTCCTTTTTCATAGTAGCGAAATCATTCTTGACTATTACGAGCTCGCTCTGCACTGAGGCTAGCTTGCCGTTAAAAAGTTTAATGTCCGAACATATTTTTCCTAAACCTTCCTCAGTTTGGTTTTTAATGTCCGTCAACTTTTCTTCAATAGCTTCCCCGAGAGATTTTTCGAGGTTTATTTGTGCGTCACTGAGATCACTAAGTCCTTTTTCTAAGTGTACCTGAGTGTCACTAAATTTTTTCTCTAGGTTTTTCTCTAAGTTAGCTTGACTATGATTGAGTTCAAAGAGTCCTTTCTCTAAGTTAGCTTGACTATTATTGAGTTCAAAGAGTCCTTTCTCTAAGTTCACCTGATTTTCATTAAGTTTTTTCTCTAAGCTGGCATTGATCCTCTCCTCCATTGCCAACAACATCTGCCTTAAGTCCTCCATAGTTACAATTATTCATTAAATGGCTATTCTGGTATTGGAAGGATTCTAACCGGACTACTGAAATATTGGGAATCGAACTCTATCAAATTTGTGAAGGCACCGATTTGTCGATATCATGAAAGTTCCAAATTTTCACCAATATCGGTCGCAATTATGAGTCTAACTTTAATTAATTATCATCGCAGCAAATTCAAATTTCTAATTACCAGCAAGAATTTGTTTTTAACAATATTCATACAAGTTACATTTAACATGTGCTTATGTTAGCCACAAGAATTTGGGCGAATAAATGTGTCAGAGTCAGCCTAATTTAATTGGTCATCTGATCTTGTCAATGTCATAAACACTGGACAGCACAAGATCATTTTCGAGCTTGGATAAGCCAATCTCGAGCCCCACGTTGGGCGCCATCTTAAATGCCCCCATTTTTCCCGAGCTAAGCCCAGCCATCGAGCGATGAGTCCCAAGGTGGACCGTTCGATCGTTGGCTATCACTTTCTAGAGGCATTTAAGGGTTTTAAGGATTGATGACCAAGCAGGATAAAAAGAAATATTAAAACAACACTCTGACATTTATTCACATAAGCAATTAAACAACAAAATATTCTTGCTAATATTTCCTTTTTACATAACAGAGCTTCCATAATATCGGGTTTCTTCCTCGATTTAGAGTGACTTGTGTTCATATCTCCAGCTCTACTGTGCTGTAAATGAAACCAAAGAAGTAATTAGGCCACTTGCCTTTTTAAACCAAACATTTAACTGAAAGAACTAAATAAACATGTGTTCAAAGTTTCACCAATTTAAAGTTGCCTCAACACGTGGTCTTTGCTATGTACACAGCTGAATTAATCATTTACAATATTTAATAATGGTTAATGACACTAACATGAACTTCAGTAGCAAAGAAAAACTGTTTCCAAAATCTTCAAAATTAATTAATTATTATCTCGATTATTATTATTATTATTATCATTCAATTAACCTGTTTCATTGTAACACGATCGTGTTCTTACTAATTCTCCACCGCATCATTTATCTAATGTTCATCATTAATATTTCAGAGTAATGATTTTTGATTAATTATTAATGACTTATTTTTACAATGTTTTAAAGCAATCATGCGGCTGACAAATTTCTACCTTTAATCTTTGCATTTCATCTCTGTTCAAATTAATCTTAAAGTATTTCAGATTTTAGAAATTTACATTACCAACGTGTGAGCTAGTTAAATAAATTTTGTTACAAATCGAGTGCCTTTACAAAGTAACGAGATGATCTTTCCTTTTAAATCTCGCAAATAAAAATTAAATTCCTTCCTAGTCTTCCTTGACTTAATTTAATTAAACTTTCCCTTAAGGGCATGAAATTATTTCTTAAGGCAACACACAACGATGAATGTGATCCGCGTCACGGCGAGTGCGCAACCAGATCAGAATTAAATGAAATAAACATGGCACAAGAGAAATATACACATTTACACACACATTCACACTAGGGAAACACGTTTTATGTACACTATTTACAACGAATCCTGACATGGCAATTTTAGTTATGATTTTTATCGATGGTCGGGACGCGTAATGTCTCGCAAAAATAATTCGTGCACAGAAATTCTCTTACATTAATGGTGGCTAGTGATCGAAGTCATGAGTATCACTTGATAGAAATACATTTCACATATCAGCGCAAGTTCATCTAATTCATGAGATTATAATGGAAGATTCTAGTAAAATCCATAAGCACTACCATCATGTGGGCTACAGGTTGAATTTACCGCAAGCGTGAGCCTTACTCGCATTATTTTTACTTCCTACCTGTGAAATACACTCACAAACACGTGCTCCACTAATTATAATCTATCTTGCGTTCCAAATACACAAGAATAAATCAATATCACCACTAATTCATCATTTACTCAATTATGCAACAAATATCCCTCAGGATAGGCCATATTCCAGACCCTACATGAACAGAGCACATTCTATCTCACATTTAGGAATTCTACAGTAGTTTTATGGCTCACGAGCGTTTACTTCTGTTTTACCCGATCTTTAATCAAAATTATTATTATTTAAGTGATTATTACATCTACTGATTCTCCTGGAATGTCGTAAAATTAGATGACTTCATCATAAAAAACAACAAGTGATTTTAAAAGACACTAGGTTCGACCCTATTCACTCAAAAATGTACACGCAAATTTTCCGTCCGGTAACTTTCAATATTACAAATAAAGTAGATTTATCGTGTGGTCAGTGATTATTAAACTTAAGCTCCTTAAGCATGGGAAGTCAGTCAAAGACAACCTACATGTCTACTCTAATAGATTTCAAAATCTCATTCACACGTACCTAGTCTACCATGACACCTTAAGAAGTAGGAAAATGAAATATTTCTAACTACAGCAAACTGATAGATCTACGACTTAAGAAGAAAGATCTCTAGTTGTACAGAAGATAGGACAGATAAATTAAATTAAAAAGGTACTCAAGTTTTTGTAGAGTTCGATTCCCGTCGACAGTCAGTTATTTCAGCATACTCCGGCCAGTCTTCTTCCCATTACCAGAGACGCCTTACATGTTTACAGCTCCATGGAGGCTCTGTGATGGATGTCCCTCGATGAAATGATGTTGGTAGTTGCGGAATTCTTCATCTTGAGATCTTCAATTCCAAGACGTCTTCGTTGATTGCTGGTCACAAGCTGTAACTGAGATGACAAAATTTAGTATTTTGCACAAGCACACGCAGAATATAAACAGCTCGTCTACACTGTCACACTTAACTTGGCTCCTAGGTGTTTTTATTCCACAGAATTCACTAATTATCAGACTAAATTCTGGTAGAACGGGCGTCGACTTGTCTTGAAATTTTTCCTTCCACGTGGTCCGGTGATGTGATGTCTCACGCAGCGAACAAGCATTAAGAAGAGCGTAAAGCGAAGAGCATTAAGCATTAAGAGAGCGATTCACTCGAAGCAAGGCCTTATATCTAATTAGCCCAGGAAGGCGTGTTCTTCAGCGAGTACGGTAATTGGCTGATGATCACCTTTAATTTGCGCAGACTATTCTAGAAACAGGCTGAGTCGCGCGTGCGAAGGTAGTCACGTGGTTAGCTATAACCTTGACACAGTCTTGCTGGTGACGTATCGCACCCCTCTGCACGACAAAAAAAACTCGTTCACGGCTCGCCACAAGTTCCCAAGTGATGTGTTGCAGCTTCAAGCAGACAATAAAATCTTTGCTTTCCACTTGTTAAAATATTCATAAAATCGCCAATTTTCACGGGGACACTGGCTTAAATTGTAAATTTTGTTGATAATCGTCTTTTCTTTTCATTGTTAGACACTTAGATGGGAGCGTACCACAATATCTATATATATAAAATAAGAGTTTTGTCTGTACATTGCTCAGAATTTAAAAAGGATGATATTTCTGTATCGGTCGTGTCCACAGTAACAAGAAAATGCACATTTTAATTTTCCGTAATTTCTGTCTGTCTGTCCGTATGTATGTATGTATGTATGTACACGCATCACGAGAAAACGGCTGAAGAGAATTTTATGAAAATCGGTATGTTAAGTCCGGGAATAAGTCGCTACAATCTAGGCCATAAATAATCTTATTCACGCTGAGAAAAATGGTAATTTAGGGGAAGACCTAAAATTGAATTCTCAAATATTTATATTATTAGTGGTCCTACTCTGGCGTAGGGATGTGGCGACCCCATCGCCCAGTGGGAAACCACTGCAATCAGCTACCCGAGTATTGGCGGGAAAACCATAACATATGCGGAGTATGGAGGAAATGCCTACTCCCAGTCCTGAACAACTAGGATGAACTTGTAGCACTTCATTCATCACCAATTCATACTTCATTAATCACCTTTCCAGATCACATCTGGAATTGTAAAGCCTGACCTTGGTCAGAAATGTTTCGATCGAAAGATCAGACAATCAATGATGAGGAGTCTTCTAATGAATAAATCCACCGGTGTGGACAAACAACAACAAGGATCTGCACAAAGACACCACTCGGAATCGGTGGGGTGTCAAGTAGAAGACCTAGGCGAATCGGAGCGCCTGGAAGCCCAACAGACAATCGACAGACAGCTGACAGACAGTGGACTAACCCAACAATGTAAGAAGAGACTTAAGTTCAACAAATCAGGAAAATTTTCATACTTTGCAACATTAAACATTAATTCACTAAGTAAGGTGGGCAAGTTGAAACATTTAACTGATGTGATGGACCAACATAGGATTTTAATAATGGCTTTACAAGAACTTAGGAACACAGACCAGGACCCAATTGAATCAGGAGGTTATCGTCTCTACAAAGGACCTCCAGGAGAAAGAGTAATGAAGAATGTCCCTCAATTTGGTGTAGGTTTTCTCGTTCATAGTAGCATAATAGACTCAATTGAAGAATTTTCTTCAAAATCTTCGAGGATGGCACTTCTAACAATTAAAGTAGGGAATAAAACTTATACTTTAATAAATGTCCATGCACCAACAAATGACAAAAACAATAAAGATAGAGAAGGAGTTGAAAACTTTTGGGAGGAACTTGATTACATATTAGCGAAGATCCCTGATGAGCATATAAAAATCTTACTTGGAGATTTCAATGCTAAAATAGGCAGAGAAAAGAAGTATCGCACAGTTGTAGGAAAATGGCCAGCTCATAAATTAACGAACAAAAATGGCCTAAGATTAATTGAACTTTGTGCAGATCATAGACTCGTTTTGGAAACCACCAGATTCATGAGGCGACCACATAAACTTATGACATGGAAATGCCCTAACGTAAAATTGGGAGAGTTTCAGATTGATCATGTTGCCATGGATAAAGATTATCATAAAGAAATTTATAATGTCAGAGTCCTCCGTGGGGTAGACATTGACTCGGATCATTATATCTCAAAAATAAAAATCAAGTTAACACCAAAAAGGAAACACAAACATAATCATCTCAAAGCAAGGAGAAATTATGATCCCAGTTACTTAATAAATAATAAAATATATTTAGAGAGATCCAAAACACCTTTAAATGACAAATTAGAGACAATGATCAACAAACTTAAAACCATAGCTGAAGAAATTGCCCCAATCAAAAGGAGAAAGAAACATGCGTGGTGGAACGAGGAATGTGACAAAGCAATTCAAGCAAGACACAAGGCATGGATAAATGATCAACAGAGGAAAACGGAAAAATCTCGAGAAGAACTAATTAATGCCAGAAGACAAACAGCTAAAGAAATTAGGACAATTAAAAGGAATTATCAAAAGGAAATGCTTAGCACTATAGAAGAAACATTCAATCAGCATAAAACAAGAGACTATTACAAAACATTCAAGCAATATCAATCTAAATTTACCCCTCCCACACTTATGTTAAGAAATAAAAATGGTAAAATGGCACACAATAATCAGGATAATGCTAACATTCTTGCAGAATACTTTAAAGAGTTACTTAATTGTGAGGATCCTGTGGAACATTTAGAATTTGATCCTAACCCAAAAAATAAAACTCCATTACAAAAGATTATACCACCAGTTTACAATGAAGTGAAAACGGCAATTAATGCACTTAAAAACTACAAAGCAGCAGGAGAGAATCAAATAGTAGCAGAAATATGGAAGAATGCTAATGATCAGACTATTCAAAACCTACATAAATACATCATTGATATTTGGAACACGGAGAAGCTTCCTGAGGAATGGAATACAGCGATAATCCACCCGCTGCACAAGAAAGGTGATCGCTCCGATCCAAATAATTATCGGGGGATATCCTTACTTGATATTACATACAAGATTTTATCCAAGATTATATACACAAGAATCCAAGAACAACTCGACCAAGAACTTGGAGAATATCAGGGAGGATTTCGACCAGGTAGAAGCTGTCCAGATCAAATCATTAGTTTAAAATGGATAATGAAGCACCAAAGAGTTCGAAGTAAGGGTCTGGTCATCACGTTTGTAGATTTTAAAAAAGCATACGACAGTATTCATCGTGACTCATTATTAAAAAGCCTTAAAGAATTTGGCTTACATCAAAAACTTGTTAACCTCATTAATATGACTTTTAAAAATACGAAGGCAAAAGTTAAATTTAGAGGTGAATTATCAGAATCATTCACTATAAGAACTGGACTTCGACAAGGAGACGGACTTTCACCATTGTTATTTAATTGTGCATTGGAGAAGGTTATGCGTGAATGGAACAAGAAATGCCAACCAACTATCAAGATCGGTAGAAATATTAAACTCAACTGCCTTGCTTTTGCGGACGATTTAGCATTACTTGCAAATACAATAGAAGAGGCTAAATTTCAAATTGAACAACTAGAAATTATAGCTAAAAAAATGGGATTACAAATTTCATTTGAAAAAACAGAAATGATGCCAACTTTTAAAGTTGATTTACCAGTTATTCAGCTGAACAGTAATAAAGAGATTAAAATTGTTCAGAAATTCAAATATCTTGGGGAAATAATAACATGGAACACAAATGAAAAAGAAGCAATAGAACACAGAACAACTAAATTTAAACAAGCACAAAGACTTACCTGGCCAACCTATAAAAAAAAATCTCTTTCGATAAACGCTAAGCTGAAACACTATAATTCCATAGTTAAACCAGAGGCAACCTATGCTAGTGAAACTTTATTCAAATTAAATGTAAAATCTACAACAGACAAATTACAGAAAACTGAGAGAAGAATTCTTAGAACAATTATTAATAAAAAACACCAAGTTGATGGACAGTGGAGATTGTTGCCTAACAACATTGTCTATCGTGAATGTGAATCAATAATATCTACAATGCGTAAAAGAAGAATTTCCTTTTTCTGTCACATATCAAGATTATCAGACACCAGGATATTGAAACAACTATTCGATTACTTTTTGAAGAATAAAATCAATAATAATTGGTTCAAAGAAGTTCAGGACGATTTGGAAGAATTGGGTATAACTCGGCAACAAATCAAAGACAGAAAAGAGAAGAGGATTTTGAAGAACAAAAGCATAAGTCTCAAACTAAAAGCAGTTGAACGGAAACAATATACTATATCGGACACACAAAGGGCTTCCAGGTCGGAGAGGATGAAAAAGTTCTGGGAGAAGAAGAAGAAGAAATTAACTCAAATGTATTGATTTCAGTGCTCCAATGTGGGCGTAAAATATGTAAATAAATAATAAATAATTAGTGGTCCTACCTTAATGAAAATCGGTATCCAAAGTCGGGAAATAAGTCGCTACAATCCAGGTCATAAATAATCTTATTCATGCTGAGAGAAATGGTAGTTTAGGGGAAGGGCTAAAATTTAATTCTCAAATATTTGTTATTAGTTGTCCTATCTTAATGAAAATCGGTATGCAAAGTCGGGAAATAAGGCTATTTAGGCTATAAATAAGTTTATTCACGCTGAGTGAAATGGTAGTTTAGGGGAAGGACTAAAATTTAATAACGGTCCTATCGACAAATACTACATAACTGAAGTTATATAGTATTACATTTCCGATCATTTATGTCTTATACAGTTTTACCGTATCGGCTATGATAACAGAGATGTTCTTGAATGTGGATTTTTGTTGCTAAGTCCATACCTTTTTTTCTCTCTTTTTCTTTTTGCTTTACGTCGCACCGACACAGATATGTCTTATGGCAACGATGGGATAGGAAAGGCCTAGGAAGTGGAAGGAAGTGGCCGTGGCCTTAATTAAGGTACAGCCCCAGCATTTGCCTGGTGTGAAAATGGGAAACCATGGAAAACCATCTTCAGGGCTGCCGACAGTCCGATTACTGGATACTGGCAGCACTTAAGCGACTGCAGCTATCAAGTTCGGTAAAGTCCATATCAGCGCCGAATCACAAGAAAATAGGTAGGCCTAACAGAATTTAGTGAAAATCGCTATGTAGAATCGGGGAATAACGAACTACAGTCTACGCTATAATTCATTTAGTAAGACGCCCTAATGTCACAGAGTCGAAAGAAAACTAAACATGAAGGCCTACAATACAGAAAGCTCACAACATTGATCTTCAATAACATTACATTGACCTTCAGTGACATTACATTGACTATTGTTTGTTGTGATGTGCTTTGTGTCTCTGTTGCCACTCATCTCAGATAGATTGGGTTACTGCTGTATAGCGATTTTTTTTTTTTTTTTTTATTTGCTTTACGTCGCACCGACACACATGAGACTCATGGCGACGATGGGATAGAAAAGGGGTAGGAGTGGGAAGGAAGTGGCCCTGGCCTAAATTACGACACAGCCCCAGCATTTGCCTGGTGTGAACATGAGAGAACAACGAAAACTATCTTCAGGGCTGTCAACAGTGGGGTTTGAACTCACTATCTCCCGGATGCAAGCTCACAGCCGCGCGCCCCTAACCGCACGGCCAACTCGCTCGGTCGAACCAAGTGTAACAGCCTGCCTCACTGTTGGCGGGAAGTAGCTGGGGAGTCAGATAACTTTCTTCTTTAGCATGGTGTTCCTCTGGTTCATAAATTTTCTGATATTACTGGTACGTTACACATTGGTTCATCATAGCATTCGACCTTTTCAATCCCTACTCTTAGGCACTGATTGGAATGAACAGTGTGCATATTTAACGGAAAAATGGCAGAGGAGTGTTCACGGCTGTCTGCGGCCTGGTCATTCCAGCTCTGAAACTTCAACTGTCAACTGTTCTAAAAATCTTCAAGATCATAATTACGTATTCAATTACATTGAATCGTATATAGGCACATTTTCGTGAACTAAGCAAATACTTGATCATTAATCTATCCTTCAATCTCCGTCAGCGTATGAAACTACAGCACTTGACGTTGTAAACACCGCGCCGATCCTCTGGAGCTTGCAAGTTACTTCGGTTGAGCTGCTCGTCTTCGGCTTCTTCATGACTTTAGATCTTCATATTTGGATTGTGTTGTGACTTTGTGCCTGACGGTGTATGCAGTCTGGCTCATTTAACTGTTCTCTGCTTTTCGTGAACATTGTGAGACAGTGCCAAACATTGCGTGTTCCGTGCTGATGCTCGGAAGATTACGCATTACTTCTTTTAAGTGACTTACATTCCACTTCGTCTGAATTTAACAGTGCCTACCCCCGTCATTTTTATATCGCCTCTTCAACTGATATTGTGTGAACTTGACCGTTAACTTCTTTCTTACTTACGCATTGTTTTTCGAGTTATAATCGGCTGATGATGACCCAGACTGGGGTCGAAACCGGTACCATTTCCACTTTTAATTAAATAAGATTGTAATCTCTACATCTCTTATTTACTTGTATTGAATAGGTTGAACTACCATATTTATTATTTCAATTTAACCGTAGTACTGTTCGTTAAAAGTGAGAAAATGTGCGGTTTTTCATTTGATCGAGTATTTTATATGATAACATTGCTTTTACTCGCTACTTTCCTACTGACGTTTTTGTAATGCCCTAAGCTGACTTCAGTTAGGAAAACCACAAAGTTAGTCTTTCTGAGAATCCCGTAGCGAAGCATGGGTACATCAGCTAGTTCTATCATAAGATAATGGATTAGTGTTATAAAAGTGCCATAAATTTAAAATAAATTTCAGTTTTGAAAGAAATTGAAGGGTTCAGTGTATCGTGCTGCTCATTGTATATTTAAATGATACAAGTAAAGAAGTGGAAACAGAGATAAGGCTTTTTGCGGATGATGTTATTCTGTATAGAGTAATAAATAAGTTACAACATTGTGAGCAACTGCAAAATGACCTCGATAATGTTGTGAGATGGACAGTAGGCAATGGTATGTTGATAAACGGGGTTAAAAGTCAGGTTGCGAGTTTCATAAATAGGAAAAGTCCTCTCAGTTTTAATTACTGCATTGATAGGGTGAAAGTTCCTTATGGGGATCATTGTAAGTACCTAGGTGTTAATATAAGGCAATACAGGGTACTTATATTTGCTTTAAGCAACTTTTAATCGTTTGTAATACATATTTCGTTCCATTGAGAACATCTACAGCTATGTTACAATGCATAGGTGAAATTACAAAGCATATTTTATCTTCTTAAGAAACATCTTGATAAGGTTGCGTGGTGCAAGCTGTCACCTGATAACCGTACGAGTTCCCACTCTGAGGTTTGGTCGATTATTTATTATCTTTCCTGACAAATCCATTTAAATAATCATGTTAAATTTGAAGCTGTGTCTATTCCTTGCCCTGTTTCTACTCTCTTCTGCGTTTGCGGAAGACTATTATAAATTGGTACGAATTGCCAAGAATGCAGATAATAGTGAAATAAGAAAAGCAGTTAAGAAGCTAGCTGTGATCATCCTGACAAAAATAAGGTTTTGGGAAAGCTCTTTTCATAATAATAATAATAATACAGCGGTCAGCTTCAGGAATCCTGCAGTTAACAGAATTCAAGAGACTCACTTTTGTAAAACAAATGACAACATTCACCTTGGGAAAAGAGCAGCTGAAGAGAACATTTTTGTAAAAACAGAACATTGACACGGAAAATTATTTTCTCAAACACTTTTTTAATAGTAGACAACTAGAAAATCACACATCACAGCGAACAAAAGTGCTGGGAACCAAAACATTTTTTTAAAGATCTGTTCAAATAATAGATATAGCTTTAAATTAGGTTAAAATAAAGTAAATCCATTTCCCTTCCCATTTCACCACCCCATTCAACCCTCCACACTGATTTTCATTATTTTAACATTTTTAAATTCATATAGTTTTTAAGCATAAAAAAGTACTTATTGAGATGTTTTTTAAGAAGATAAAATAATGCTTTGTAATTTCACCCGTGCATTGTAACAAAGCTGAAGATGGAACGAAACATGTACTATAAATGATAATTAGTTTATTTACTGTTATTTGTTTCAGTATAAGTAGTATGTTCTGAGCTGTAGGAAAACAACAGATAGGGAATATGCCACCTGGGCTCTAAATGCAGATCAGTAGTGATTGATTCAGCACACAATCCATGTGGTTGATGATAAGAAAGTGTTCTGCTCAGATTGAATGTCACACAATATCTGAAAAACACATGCATGCACATTAAAATTATTCATAATTTTTTATAAGATTCTTCTTCTTCTTCTTCTTCTTCTTATCCTCTTCTTTTTCTTCTCATAGAAGGTTGGTGGCCAGTTGTTGTATCATGGATGTCAAACCACTGTTTGAGGTCTGTGTCCAGGTTACTCTTCTCTGCCCGTGTGAACGTCTCCCTCCTATCTGGCCTTCCGTGCCCTGGTGTACATAGCTAATCTGTGTCGTTGTAAATAAGAAATGCTGTGGTGTGTTTCAGGATGGCCCAGCCCGTAATGTTGGGGTACCTGTTGAACTATTTTGCTCACGATGGTACTGTATCCAAGGAAAGTGCCTTGTGGTATGCAGGCGGAGTACTTCTCTGTTCTATGATTAATACTTTCGTGAGTCACCCGTACATGATGGGTATGTTTCATCTGGGATTCAAGATTAGGATAGGCTGCTGTTCCCTTATGTACAGGAAGGTTAGTAATTACATTTTCCAAACTATTCTTTCTTTGTTGCCTGTTTAACCCATTTCCCTATAATGACTAATATAACTGTGTGACTGTTTAATTCAGTTGTGATTTTGTAAATTTATTTTATGTTCAAATGTAGAATTAGTGTATGTATGAAAATTATTATTATTATTATTATTATTATTATTATTATTATTATTATTATTATTATTATTATTATTATTATTATTATTATTATTATTATTACAGTCAAAGCCCAGTTAAACACTGTTTGATCCACTGCAGAAATATCATGGAAAATCATAGAGCGAAAATCAGGGAAATTTGGGAAATTTTATAGTCTGGAATATTTGTAATTGCTGAAAGTTGTTTTTCTTTTCTCCCCCCCCCCTTTTTCTTTTCTTTGTGACCTGATTAGACCTATTGCATCTCCAGCAAGATAAAAATGTTTCTTGCTGTGAGGTTTTAGTCTATAATGAACTCTTCTGTGTTACTACTCGTACTCTCTGCAGGCATTGAAGCTGAGTAAGGCTGCTCTTGCAGGAACAACTGTTGGACAGATCACAAACCTCATGTCCAATGATGTCCAGCGATTCGACATAATGCTGCTGTTTCTTCACTACATCTGGATCGGGCCTGTGCAGTCTGCTATCGTAATGTACTACTTGGGCTCGGAGTTGGGAGCGGCTGGACTTGGAGGGTTCCTTGTACTTCTAGTAGTAATTCCTTGCCAAGGTACGTTGCTCTTCATTGTTCATATAAATCTTATTATCAAACCTTCATAAGGAGTGATATATATACAAACCTCAAGAATCTTCAACACCCAAATTATTATTCTTGAATTCTTCCTTCAACAGCTAAGTGCATTAATTTATGCATTTTATGCATTATCCAAAACTTTTACAACAATTTTGACTTTTTCACATTTATAGTGTCAAACCACTGTGTTTTTGCGACTTTCTACAATTTCTATGAACTATCAGATACATTGTGCATCTCGCGATTTGGCTGGTGATGACCTTAAAAAATAGGTCGAAACTAGTTCCAATAAATGTTTCTTCCATAATGAAACCCACATTACTTGATTTTGTATTGAAAATGGTGGAAATATTTTACTCTTAATTTTTAATTTAATGATTGTTATCTGTTTGTCTGCTTAGTCAATACTATTTCCAACGAAAGAATAAAGTAGACATAAACAAACATTTTGTATCACTCTGCAGGTCCATGTGTATTGCTGCCTGCTCTTTACGTCAGTATGTATGTGAAAATTGATGGATGTAGACATACAAATATATTTGAGATATGGTAACCAAAAAAAAAAATAATTCATTGCTATAAAGTATATTTGTCATGAAAATTAACAAGTATGCCTACTTACGTGATATTTCATCTCTTTAATCCAAACTTGCAAGAAGTTCAATTCCCTGTAGATTGGACGATTCGCTGTCACTTGAATCACGAGATTCCTCTCCTAACTTGATAACCATTTTTTCCACACTAGTATCTATGGCACTTTCCAGTTTCCACATCTTTTTCTCTTTGCGCACCACATCCTGAACATAGGAATGCTATTGATCAGCTGTCACCTCGTGAAATGCTGTGTCAAGATGTTCACGCACGTTACAAAGTTTGAAAGTAGTGTTAAATATGGCAACATACCATTTTGATCTGGCTCCACACCATCTCTATTGGGTTTAATTCGCAGTGATACAGTGGCAGTCTGAGTACAATGTGGCTCGCTTGTTCAGCTAAGTCATCTATTACTTATTTCTCGAACCGAGGCCTTCATCGTGATAGTCTCCGTTTTTCTTAGATTTGAACACAAGATCACCACGCCCCACGAAACTATCATCACTTCCATTGTGTAACATCAGTCGCTTACCTCTCCCTGTTGGATTTTTTAGCCCTGTGCTTAAACCTGAAAGATATGCCTGTTTCTTTGACTTTACGGTAGAGTCTTGCCATGCCTTCGATGTTGTGCACCCTTTGTTAATCCACGTCTCGTTCAAAAAGTAAAATTTCCGCTCCTATTTTCTAAATTCTTTACCTTGTGGAGATGATGCCTACGTCACAGTATATCATCATCTCTGTCCACTACGATGCATTTTCAATTTCTACTGATGAACTCAAAACCTATTTCTTTCAATAGCATGTGAAGGGAGTTCATTAAAAGATCCAGGAGTTCAGAATCAGAATTTCCAGCCGTTAACACTTTTTTAAAAATTGTAGGTGATTCATTGTTTTTTAAAAATATGTGCACTTTCCTCCGGATAGCTGAAAGAACAAATTCATCGCACTCCACGTCCAAAACACTTCTAACACTTGGCCAATTTTTACCCGGTGTGGTAACATGGCCGATACTAGAAAATTCTTTCCGTGCACTCTAAACACTCAAAACTGACACACATTGGTAAACTCTGATGTTAATTTCACGTTATCGTCAGTTGAGCTGGATAAGTTTCCATAAACTTATTACAGTAGAACCTCGATAATTCGAAATCGGTTAATTCAAAATGCCGCGTAATTCGAAGAATCTCTCGTTCCCCGAAACACGAGGTACGGCTTTTCGTGTTATTTAAATTGTTTAATTCGAAATATGGATAATTCGTAATTCGAAGAACAACGTCGGTCCCAGTATTGAAATTCAGACTTTTAATTCGAAATTGTCCTTCAATTTGTTAAAAATAATACTTTACGGCGTACTTTGAATTAAAAATTCTCCGCTTCACGATAGAACGCGTCTTCCGGAACGTGTATCTTTCCGCACTTTCACTTTGAGTTTGGTGTTCGGAACGTGTATCTTTCCACACTTTCACTTTGAGTTTGGTGTGTCTACAGCGTGCTTCAGAGTTGCCAATTTCTAGTGAAATCATAGTTCTTTTGTATTCTTCTAGTTACTCATTTTATTTTTTAGTTTTAGTGTGCAGTTATAAACTTCGAAGTTGTTATATTTTATTAATACTGTGTTTTAGTTTATTGTTACGATATTTTAGTTTAGGGCACGTGTGTTCCTTTTTTTGTGTTGCGATGGCTAAGCGTCAGTATTCTTCAAAGACACTCAGCGAGAAAGTGAAAATTATAAGGGAGGTCGACAAAGGACAAAAGACGAAAACTGAAATAGCTAAAGAATTTGGAATTCCTGTGTCCACACTTTCAACGTTTTTAAAAAATCGTGAGAGCATAGAAGCTCAGGAAATGCAGGGTGTAAATACAGCAAAGCGAATGCGCATTCGAGGAGCTAAACACTCCGATTTGGAAGTACAATTGATCGAGTGGTTTCGGCATGTTCGGGCAAACAGTATCCCAGTAGATGGCGAGATTATTAAGGGGAAAGAGAATGAACTGGCGCTGAAGATGGGTCTTGAATTTCAGTGTTCGAACGGGTGGATTCAGCGTTTCAAGGAACGGCACAATATCACGTGGCAGGCAGTGTGCGGAGAAGCCGAATCAGTGAACACTAGTGATGCAGACAGTTGGCGAGAAAAGGTGGCTCACATAATCAATTCGTATGCACCGAACAATATCTTCAATGCCGATGAGACTGCATTGTTTTTTAATGCCGAGCCCAAACGGACTTATGGTTTTAAGGGAGAGAAGTGTCATGGCGGGAAATCTTACAAGGATAGGGTCACAGTCCTTCTGTGTTGCAATGCGGACGGAAGCGAGAGACTTCCTCCCCTCGTCATAGGCAAGTTCGAGAAACCGCGATGTTTTAAAGGCATCAGGCACTTTCCGTGCAAATATATGTCGTCTAAGAATTCCTGGATGACAGGCAAAATTTTTGAGGAGTGGCTGGTATGCCTTGAGCGCAAAATGGCATGCCAGGACAGGAAAATACTTCTGTTGTTGGATCAGTGCGCTGCACACAAACATAATCTAATTTTAAAACATGTGCGTCTTCTTTTTCTGCCGGCCAACACTACGAGCTACTTGCAGCCCCTAGACCAAGGCATAATTTCATCTGTGAAACGTGCCTACAGAAAGCGACTGGTGCGTTACTTTCTCCGGGAAGTTGCTAGAAATATTCCGGCGGGAGAAATACGCAAGTGGAACGTAATTGATGCAATGCGGAGTGTGACAGTTGCCTGGGACTCTGTTTCTTCATCGACCATCAAGAACTGCTTCGTCAAGTGTGGTTTTGGTTCGTTGAATGAAGTAGAAAAAGGAGCAGAAGAAGACGACGACGATAATGAAGATGAATGGGAGGAGTTACGGCAAAAGTCCGATGTCGGTATGACTTTCTCCGAATACATCGCCATAGACCATGCGGAGACTACTTCAGAAGAGCGGGATCCCGCCATGATGATCAGCTGTGATCACGTGACGCCAGAGGGAGATGCAGCTACAGCTGATGTTGAACACGACGAAGATACGGCGCAGGCGGCAACTATTCCGTCAAAGAATGATGTACTTGCCGCTCTCGCCGTGTTGGATTCAGTGATAAGTGCTAGTGATGCTGACGACGCTACAATTAAGGCTATGGCCCATATGGAGCAGTTCGCAGCTAGTGTTTATAAAAAAAAGATGAAGCAACCTCTCATACACTCTTTCTTTAAAAGGCAATAAGCCTAATGTGTGACAAAAAAGCCCTACTGGATCATTAAACATTTGTGAACTATTCAGGTACTGTACATAGTTATCTATTATTCTTTATATTTGTTTAAAATGTATGTCTGGGTTTTTAATGTTTGTTTTGTTGGTGCCATGTGTTTTCCATATATGTCTGGGTTTTTAAAGTTTGTTTTGTTGGCGTAACGTGTTTCCAATTTGGACAGCCTTGTTGGCTCCCCTGTGCAAGTGCTTTATACTGCACTTAAATCAAGTAGGTTATAACATATTTGCTTAAATTGCGTCCGGCATATATGCAGTAGATTACCGTACTGCTTGTCTTTGAATCGTGTTTTATTTTTCCCGGGTGTCAGGTTACGTTTGACAGTATATGGCGTTATCCAAGAGCATTATTTCAATAAATGCACCTTGTTAGATACATTTAGGATTGTTTTTCCCTATGGCATTTGAAAGGTTTAACTGTGAATCAAGGTTAACTCGTGCAGTAACGGGCATAGGAATATTTTGTAACGCGGCAAGGGTTGGTACTTCTGAATTGCGAATCGGCGGTTAATTCAAAATCACTTAATTCGAAGTCCGATTTTTGAGTCCCAACGACTTCGAATTAACGAGGTTTTACTGTAAATATGTTTAAGACAATAGTCTTCTTTCTACTTTTCAGGGGTTTCCCTAGCATTTAAGTTATTGACCAGAAGCATATTACAATAATAAAATTTTCAATCAATAAAACGCTTTCGCATTCAATAGCTTGTGCATTAAACTTCAAACTTTCAGAAACAACTCGTATTTTTAAATTTAGAGATGGACTACTTAATTGGTGGACGAAGACGGTCAAGAAGTGTGAATCAGTCGAAGTCACGTGGTTTTGTTTACGCTTACTTTATTTTCTCCTGTTGCAAAGAGTTTAGTTATATTTTACAATCTAATAAAAAATTGTTTTTGAAAATTGATATTGTAAAATATGTTAGTGTTCCGGTGTAGAAAGTCAAGATTAGCGGCCGAGAGGATCCGCCGTGCTGACCGCACAACACCTCATAATCTGTAGCCCTTTGGGTTGAACAGCGGTCGCTTGGTAGGCCATGGCCCTTCGGGGCTGTTGTGCCATGGATTTTTGTTTTTTTGTATTTATTGACTAGGTGGAAACACAATTAAGTTTATCACATGTAATGCTCTTTATTGTTGTTACTCCTTTTCTTCTTATTACAGTAAACCAGTCTTGCTCACGCTGGGCTTTTTGTCCCACTGGCACACAGCATATAAGTGGGTAGGAAGGCGTGGTGTGCGTGGGGTTTTTTTTTTTCCCTCGTGAACAGAAGAGTGTTTCCTCTGAAGATGTAGAGCAAAGTCTCAGCAAAATATAAATAATTTCTCCTTGTTTCTTGATAAAGCAAAAGCCCGAATGCTATATTATCATGCCTATTAATATAAGCTGTGAATCTTCAATCTAAATATAAGAAATTGTAGATACCGAACAAGTGGCTGTGCCGTTTGGGTCAGTTTAAATTTGCAAGATAGTGGGTTCGAACCCCACCGTCAACGGTCATGAAGATGGTTTTCCGTGGTTTCCCATTTTCATGCCAAGCAAATGCTGAGGCTGTACCTTAATTCAGGCCACGGCCGCTTCCTTCTCACTTCTAGCTCTTTCCTTTCCCATCGTCGCCATAAGACCTATCTGTGTCAATATGACGTAAATCAGATTGTAAACCAAAGAGAAAAAGATGTAGATCTTTCAAGCTCCCGGCCATTAGTATAGTGTTGTGTGTACTGAATGTTATCACTGGTTTCTCCATTGACCTTGATGTTGTGTTCAGATACCTTTAAGAGAGTAGCCAAAAGAGAAACTTTTATAATTTTCATAAAATTAATAATAATAATAATAATAATAATAATAATAATAATAATAATCGTTATGGCCTCAGTTACTGTGTGCAGACATTTTAATCTTATCCTGTCTGGCTGGCTGCTCCTCAGTTTTGACTTTCCGTTTTACTCTAGGCTTGCTCGATGGTAGAGTAAACCAAATCTCTCTTGAGTGTCTATGGCTGAGTTTTAAATACATTTTCTTGGATAAACACCAAATGTGTCAAATGGACTTTTTCCGCCTTTCAAAACTCAGACTACCTCTGCCAGGTTTGAACCCACTATCTTGGGATCTGGAGGCCAACACTCTGCCACTGATCCACAGAGGCAGTTTAATCTATGTATATAAAACAAGAGTTTTGTCTGTGCATTGCTCAGAATTTGAAAAAGAACGGTATTTCTTTATCGGTCGTATCCACAGTAACAAGGAAATGCACTTTTTAATTTTCCTTAATTTCTGTCTGTATGTATATACATGCATCACGAGAAAACGGCTGAAGAGAAATTAATGGAAATTAGTATGTAAAGTTGGGGAATAAGTCGCTACAATCTAGGCTATAAATAATTTTATTGGCGGAGTGAAATGGTGGTTTAGGGGAAGGCCTAAAATTTAATTCTCGGGTATTTATGTTATCAGTGGTCCTATCGATGAATACTACAAAACTAAAGTTATATAGTATAAAATTTCCCGATCATTTATGTCTCATATATTTCCACCGTACCGGCTATCAGCGCCGAGTCACGAGAAAATGGGTAAACAGAATTTAATGAAAATTGGTACGTAAAGTCAGGGAATAAGGAACTACAGTCTACGCCATAAAAATATTTTTGTAAGACGCCCCAATATCACAGTCAAAACAAAATTAAATGTGAAGGCCTACAAAATACAGAGCTCATAAAATTGATCAACAATAACATTACATTGACCATTGTTTGTTGTGATGGGTTTTGTGTCTTCTGTTTCCACTCATCTGCGATAGATGGACTGCTGCGTACTGAGTATAACAGCCCGCGTGAATATTAGCAGGAAGTAGATGGGAAGTTAAATCTCTCTCTTCCTTAGCATGTCATTCCTCTGGTTCATAAATTTTCTCATACTACTGGTACGTAACACACTGGTTCATCATAGTATTCCAGCTACTCAATCCCTATTATTCTGAGGCGCTGATTGGAATGAGCAGTGTGCACATTTAATGAAATAATGGCAGAGGAGTGTTCATGGCTGTCTACAGCCTGGTCATTCCATGGACTGTCAGATCGGCACCGTAGTACTGTTTGTTAAAAGTGAAACAATGTGCGGTTTTTCATTTGATCGAATATTTTATGTGATAACATTGCCTTTAATCACTACATTCCTACAGACATCATTGTAAATGTATGAATGTTATGAATTTCATTATAATCTAGTTTAAGAAGGGAGCTACCGTATTTCTCCGAATCCAAGACGACTCCCACTTTTTCCTGCAAAAAAAAATTAAATCAGGCTTAAAAAGTACTTTGAAAAATCATATGAATGCCATTCTTGTACAGTACACATTTTTAGACTATCTTTGTCTTCATGTATTATAACTCTGCCACTGAGTAAACTTAGCCTTTCTAAGAATTCTAAGGCTCGCATGTTTTGATGCCATTCTGTGATCTGAGAAACATTTCTGTAGAGGCTAATAGAACGTCATTCTCTCTTCACTATTTTCCGAAAATCAGCGACATTACACAGAGGCACTGTACAACCGGTTGTCGTGGCTAGCAATATAGAAGAAAGACGCGGACGTTGATAGTGAACGAGTTTCGTGTGCATGCGCGGGAGGTGAAAAGAAGCAGCTTGGTTGCTGTGGTAGCTGCCAGTGGTGTTCATTATTGTTAGGTCGCAAATGCAAGACGACCGTTTATTTTTCACATGAGATTCTGAGGGGAAAAAAACTTCCTCTTGAGTTCGCAGAAATACGGCACCATATATTGTTTATATTTATGATTTGCCTTCAGAGTTAAAGTCCAATTTGCACATAATTGTATAAATATATTTGAATCTTGTATTTTTGTGACAGTGCCATGAATTCTTTTGTCTTTTCAGGTTATCTTGGCAAAATGTCTTCGGTGTATAGATTACGTACTGCTGTCCTGACTGATGATCGAGTGAGGCTCATGAACGAGATCATCTCCGGTATTCAAGTGATCAAGATGTATACATGGGAGAAACCTTTCGCAGACATGGTTGCTCGAGCTCGAACGTAAGAAAACAAAGTTGCATGGTGTATCCAATGTGTGTTCTGGTAAATAGTTCTGAACCTGTTATGAATTTTCTTTCTAGAACTGAAAATTGGTGATGTTTTGTTGGAACTTGTAAATTACAGTTCTGGACTTTAATGACACCATCTACAAATAACATTATGAAAAAATTGATGACGGATGGTGGATGACCTCATTATTCAAATTTGAAGTACATAACCACACTATAAATTGGTCAAATGTAATGTGCACATTCAGAATTCTCAGTCCTTGGCCTTGACCAAGATTTGCTAGAGTCGGTTCCAAACTGGTTCTGAATTTTGTTGGAACAGCATATCTATGCTACTGTGTTTGCTCCAGTAAACAGTGAATGGCTGTTCACAGTGAATTCAGTACTGTGTTGGAAGAAATCTCTTCTCTTTTCTTGGCGCATTTCCTTGTCCAGATATGAGGTATGTTTTTAACTTGAGAACCGCTTCAGGTTTGTCTCTCAAATGTTGCAGTAATTTTCCACAATGCACAGAATAAAAGAAAACATTGTCTGAAATCATATCATAATCATAACTTAACTCTAGAACTGGCAACTGTCCAATATTGAACACTTTGGTCCTTGCTGTAGTGGCACTGTTGAATAATCGACATGTTCATATTTCTTCTCGTAATTTCTTCATTTTCAACAGATGTCATGACAATCTACTTCTTGTCATGCTCGATGTCCACAGCAGCTGTGAGTTCAGTTTCATTCATATTTACAACCTCCTTGGTGCAGTTTCACAGAAATAAATGAGTGCAGTTTTCTTACGATCCGAGCGCTATTTCTGTAGTGTTTGTAAACAAACCTTTACAGGCTCTGCTTTGCTATTCTATTTCATTTTAATTCATAATTTTCCGTTCGGTGCAAGTTATTTACTCCTGTATATTTATTGTTATTTGACTGATTCTGTACTTTTTTTGTTTAGTTTGTGTATAAATATGGCATTTTCACTTCTTTACGGAAGATTAGTTATGAAGTGCAAAATTTAGTGGAAGATGAAAGTAACGCATCTGACTTTGAGGTTAATGAGAATGAACAGACGGATTCCGAATCAAATTTGGAATGTTTATCAGCTATTTCTTTGCATCAAATATCGTATAAAGTGAATGTGATTACGAACTTCCCATAAAGCAGACTATCAAAACAACGTCTAATGTTACGCCTCCAAATGATTGCATGCCGCCGAGCTGAGTGGCTCAGACGATTGAGACGCTGGCCTTCTGACCCCAACTTGGCAGGTTCGATCCTGGCTCAGTCCGGTGGTATTTGAAGGTGCTCAAATACATCAGTCTCGTGTCGCTAGATTTACTGGCACGTAAAAGAACTCCTGCGGGACAAAATTCCGGCACCTCAGCACCTCCGAAAACTGTAAAAGTAGTTAGTGGGACGTAAAGCAAATAACATTATTATGTATTTATTGCATGCCAATACATTTTGCCTAATATTTTCTCAGAGTGATGAAACATCTACTGGTGCATTACAGATAAATTGACAACAATCTATATTCCGTACGGCTCTACTTGTAAATTGACGTTTTGGCAGATTTTGGCTCTGTCTCGTGGTTATGCGCTGAAGCATAGACATCCAACTAATCCCAAGCTGCCATTCATATCGATTTATATCGGCAGAGCACGATCTCGAAACCTAGTTGCCAACTCTAATATTTACATTCACCACGTGGTTAACCTACCTCGCTCAGCGTGTATGCTATTCGGTACGGTTCGCTATCTTTTGCATTTTCCTTCAGTAATTAGTGTGTTTTTTATATTGTTGGAGGGTTCCAGTGACTCTGAGATCAGTAGAATGTTCCCTTTGTAGGCCATAACCTCTTTCTGTGCCAGCCGTTTGCGGTGAGTGATGTGTTATTTCCTCATTCTCTTTTATTCTTAAAAATATATTCTCTTTTAGTGTCAGATGTTGTTAGTAAGTGTAGTTTTTTTTTGTGAATTTGTTTTCAATCCATATTCATTAGTTTTTCTGAGTACGGTATTACATTTTACGAGGGCTGTTTACCGCGGTCGTATTTAATCAGCTGTTCTTGCGGGTGTAGCGCACTGGCAACAGAGGAAAGGCGATGCTCATTTGTTTTGCGAAACTTCAATTTAGAGGTAAGGCCGTGCGGAGTATATATATCTCAGTTTGTTTGTGACATGTTCCAGTTTTGTGTAGGTATGATCAGAAATTTTATTATTATTTTGAATTTAGGAATTACATTTTTTGAACAGATTGTACATTTTTGTAGTTCAAACATTTAGACACTTTTGTGTCACCACGAGAATCCTCAGTGTATTAGCTTTAGGTAGATGTATAAAACGTCTTAGTTTTATTTCATATCTTGCGGATATTTTGTATTTTATTTCGGCAAGTATATGCTGCTAAATTTGACTGCCACCACAAGACTTAACATTACCAGTTCTAGGGTTAACCTTATCTTGCACCAATATAAAGCTGAAAGGCTGATCTATATAATTTTGATAGGGGAAAAAAAAAAAAAAAAAAAAAAAGGGCATTTTCATTATATTAAAGTAATCATAAAAATTACTTTTATAAAAAAAAAAATTGACTCTTCTGCATTAGAAAAGGATGTTTTCATAGACAATTTGTCTCAGAAACATGATGCCCACAAAGTTCAGTGTGTCTTACTTCAATACTCAGGAACCAGTGTTATGTTATTTCTGTTAGTTACTATTAAAAAAAAATAAAAAATTGCATGACTGCCATTTTGCTCAATGCAACCTCAATATTAACGTGAAAGTACTAAGCGAGTTGGCCATACAGTTAGGGTTGTGCAGCTGTGAGCTTGCATTCGGGAGATGGTGGATTCGAACCACTCCCCCGTCAACAGCTCTGAAAATGGTTTTCCATGGTTTCCCATTTTCACACCAGGCAAATGCTGGGGTTGTACCTTAATTGGGGCAATGGCCATTTACTTCCCACTCCTAGCCCTTTCCTATCTTATCATCACTATAAGATGACCTTGATAAAACATCATGTCGCACAACTTGACCTGTCATTTCATAATTCTCCCTCCCATGACTCCTCATCCCCCTCCCTTGCCACGATCAACAGCCGATCTGCTTGAGAGTTTATCACTTTCATGTTTTGCTACGTTCTTTTGTTTTTCCACATTGACAGCATATTTCATTTCATTTTTTTTTCTAATTGTCAATTTCTAAAGACTTTTCTAGAGGACAGTCCGGTAATTTTGATGCTATCTTTCATATTGATATCTATCATCAAGACTTCAAGAATGAATGCTTGTATATATTCTTCTATATGATTTGTTGGTCATGTTTTTTAATGTTACAAGAAGTTAGAAGACTTCAAGATTAATCATTCATATGGAATTTTGGTGTGGTAAATTTTAGTGTTCTATGAAATTTATATTTCTTTCTCAAGGCTATCAAGACCCAGTGGGGGCTGAAACATGTACCTTTAATGTGATTTTACTTAAAAATTTCCTTTAAGTCTCATATATTGTATTGACCGAGGTAGAATAATTACATATTTTTCTTTAGACCTATGCCTGTCGGTGCAACATAAAGCAAATTTTTTAAAAAGGAGAAAAAACATGAAAGTACTTCCACTTCTGCAGCCGAATAATAGTCTTTGATCGTTATTTGTTTTTCAAAAGCTTTCAAAAGGAAGACGACTTGACATTAATGCCATCTGGAGATTTACGATAAAGTCAAGTTTGAATTTGGAGACTGTTTCTCTGAGAGACAATCGCACGTGATGAAACAGTCCACCATCTCCCTAGGAGAGAGTCTTTAATTCTAAGGTTAAGTGCTGGTACTTTTTTCAAAGAAACATAACATTATTTTGAAAACATTTTATTTTCCTTGGATTCTACTTCTCAACGTAGTTTCCACCATTATTAACTCTTGTAGTGCCAGGCGGCCAATCTGTCGGCCATGCGAGCTGCTGCTGAAAATGCTGGGGGCCGATCTGTTGGCCTCGTTTCTATTTTGCCTGTATCTTCAATTCCTGCTGCACGATGGCAGCACAAGTAATACCACCAAAAAGACTGAAGCCTTTACTCTCTTGAAATATCGATAATATGTGATATCGATATCAGTGAAGTTTTATAAAAGCTTTCTTTTGATGCATTGCAAGTTTTGAGGTGGTAGTTCTACCACTTCGTGTCGCTTGTTATCTCTTTTTTTTTATACGTTTGTTTCTTTACTTCCTATAGTGTAAAGATGGACAAGTATATGAAAGATGATTAAAATATGCATTGTTTTAACACTAAGTGCTTCATTAGAGGATAATTTATCAACTGAAAAGTGTTCAAGGTAAAAAAGAGGTTATTGTGTATTTAACCTGTGTGTGCATAATTTTGTAAAAATTCGTAATTCCAAACAAAACAAAAAGTGCTATAAAGAATTGCGGAAAACATTAGTTTTTATTCAAAATTAGTTGCATTTTTCACAAAGGTTTTCAAGTTTTTCAAAAGATAATTAAAAAAATTCGGACTCTTTTAAATGAAGAAAATGAAACACTATTGCAATTAGCCACACTCACATATTCTCTATTCCCCCGTGTGCTATGGACCAAAGGCTATTATTCGGCTGCAGCCAAGGTAATCATCTCCCGGGCAGCAATCAAACTATGAGAGAAGTACACTCTGTGGTTGACGTAAGCCCGTGGCTGTCTCGTGAGAGTTCTGGAATGTTATGTATCACGGCCAGGTGATGGAAATTGCCCGTGCTGTTATGTAACCTGAGGTTCGTCGTGCGTGTTTATATTGTGGTCTGCATCTGTTAATCTATGTATGATAGCCACCCAAGAATTGCTGATTTTATACCCTTCTTATAAATTCATTTTGTTTGGGTGTTTCTTAATTTTTAGGGTCTTGATTAATGTGTATTATTTTGTTTTTGAAATGATTATATGGTAAAATATCTTATATAGTTCAATGATCTGTTATTTTGTCATATTCTGCTGTCCTTGTAACTTGAGGAACCTCGGGAAAAGTAGCAATCATTTTTGAATTCCCGATTCAGGGGAATATGGTGTATGTGGTATTATTTCATTTGAATTCATGGGTGGTTTTTTTTTTTTTTTCAGAATACTTCAGATTCAATTTCTTTTCTGTTCTGAACACTTCAGGTTCAGTTTATATGAGTTTCATCCCATGTCATTTCTAAAAAGTATAGTATGTTTTTGTTATTTGTTTGAGGTTTGTTTGTAATTAGTATAATCTTTTCTTTGTGTGCAGGAAAGAAATGGCTGTCATTAGAAAGATGTCCTATGTTCACTCCATCATCCCCTCATTCTACATTTGTGTTACCCGACTCGCCATATTCCTTACGGTACTGACATATGTACTGACAGGCAGTAGCATCACTGCCCAAAAGGTAAGTATCCTGTCAGCTGTATATTATTTGTGTTCTCCTCTCATATTTATGAAGATGTGGAGATTGTCCTTGTCCTCACTTTCTACTTCTTCCTCTTCTCACATTCATTATCGTCGTCTTAGCACCCGCATAATGGCTGTGATCATCAACCCCTTCACCAAGTATTTATTTTTCATCCATTGAGTAATTTATTTTGGTAATTTTTTCCCTCCTCAAGTACGAATACTGTTTTCACTTGGGCAAGGTTAACATCATCATCATCATCATCATCATCATCATCATCATCATCATCATCTGGAGCAGTTTCCAACCACAGGCTGGGTCTGCTTGGAACATACACCTCTCCATCATTTTCTGCCCATCCACCACTTCTCTTCTGCCACTCTCGTCCAATTCGCTCTTCTTTACACCTTTCAGCCATCTGTCCCTCGGTCTTCCTCTAGGTTTCCTTCCCTTCAACTCCATTTCTAACATTTCTTGGTATCCTCTCTTCTCTCATTGTCTTAACATGTCTATACCACTGCAGCCTTGATTTTTCCATCTTTTCCTGTAGGGTTACCTCATTTACCATCTCCCAAACTCTCTCATTTCTTACTCTGTCCATTCTTATTAAACCTACTCGATACCTTTGAAACTTCATTTCCACTGCTTGTATTCTGCTTTTATCCCTCTCCTTCACATTTCTGATCCATACGTTGAAATTAGCACAACATAATTCTTGTAGATAATTGCTTCATATAGTTGTGGTACATCCTTGTTCCATATCAGTCCTCCCACACTCTTAAAGAATTCATTTGTACACCTTCCTCTTTCTCTGATTTCCATCCCATTTCCTCCATTTTCTTCAGTTACACTTCCCAGGTATTTAAAGTTAACATGAGACATAAAAAATATCGAAATACACATGTACACTCTCGCACGCTATCAGTTCTGCTAGTTAATCAGAAAAGAAATGCTCGAAAATTATTTTTCTTCATTCTGTATTGGCCTTCATGTAGCATTACATCCAGATGCTCAAAAATATCCATAGGTTCAGAGTTATTCGTGAAGTGTACATGCAAATCAGCATCGGCAGTAAATAAGTCTTTTGCGCTACCCATTCCAAGTTCCACCCACTCTGTTTGAATCTCTACAATATCACCGTCACCTGTGCCATCTTCTGCATTATTGCCACCACTCGGGTCAATAAAATTACGTTACTATCAACATCACTATCTTCTGAACCTAACAATATACTTGCAATATAATTTTTGGCTAAATCCTTCAATTTGTTTTTGTCTTCAGAACCACTGTAAGTCACCATGCTGATTGCACCGCCTACTAGATGCAAGACCAGTGTGCTGTAGGCAGGACAGGCAGTGATCCTGAAAGCAATTTCCCTTCCGAATTCTGTGATCACTTGATCAGCAAGACACACAACCAACACGCAATAGACGGCAGAACGGTTCAGAAAAAGTTTTACGCTTATAAGCGGCTCGTGCAGAGTAGTGCTACTTTGAAATGGCTTGACGCTTGAGAGTGGTTTGCGCAACTTGTTCTAGGTTTCTCTCTCACTGTCTTTCCCTCGGAACTTCATCTACATTATCTGTTTTGGTATTCTTTTCTCCTCCATCGTGTGCATATCCATATTCCTATCAGTTATCTCATTTAGGCATTTAGGTTTTCCATTTCGATCTTCTTTCTCATCTTTGTTTTCCAGTCTGTCTTTCCTGGCATACTTCTTAGGTATGTCATGTTTTTGGCTTGAGTTCCACTCCCCTCCCTACTTTTGTCCACGTCTCAGCCACAAAAGTCAATATGGTTGCATAATACATAAAGTATCTTCTGCATTCCTTGGTACTTCCTTGTTCGAGACAAGGTTTCATACACTCCGGTAGAATGTATTGCCCTTGTATACCCTCTTTGCTAATCCTCATATCCACCCGTGTATTCTGCATTAATTCACTCCCTAGATATTTCAAACTATCAACAATTTCAAGGCTTTGACCACCAATTAGCACAATGCCTTTCCCTTGTCTTTCTAGTCTTGATATCACCTTGGTTTTGCCTTTCTCTGCACTGATTTTCATATCATACTTTTCAGTTTTCACGTTCATTGTATCAGGATGTTCCTGTATTTTTCTGCTATTTGTTCCCCACACCACAGAATCGTCTGCAGATAGTAATAACTTCATCTCCCTATTTCCATGTACTTCCTTCGTCTCCTTTACACTTTCATCCATCGTCATCAGCATTTCCCCTTTTCCAGTGACATCAAGTGGGGGCAAATATGGTTCCTCTCCACATTGTCCTGTATCTCCACCATTCCTCATCCACACTGTGTTCCACTCTGGATTCCGTTGTCCTATGCCGTTCTTCATAGAGTCTATCCAGCATAATCTCTGTCTTCCTTGTCCTCTCTTCTCTCTGTCATCTGTCTTTCCAGTGCTTGCCTTGTTAGTCTTTCTTCTTTCATGCACTTTACACGTCCACACTATCTCAGTCTGTTCTGTTCCGCTTTTGTTATTTGTGACGCTCTCCAGGAAACCATACCTTAAGTTGCATGACAAAATGTTACTGTATGAAGAAAAAGGGTGGGAAAGGCCAGAAATACTGATTTTTAAATTTGATTAGATTTCCATTTCCTTGCCTCCAGTTTTGATAGCCTCTTTTCCTTTTTAACTTCCTCTACACATCACCATTGTCTTGCTGATCTCCACATTGATCCTCAATCCCCATTGTTCAATCCTTCTATTCAGTACATTCAGCTGTTGTTGTACCTCCTCCTGATCTTCATCCATAGCCGATAGAAACATAACAGGTGATGGGCCACTCCCCTCTCTTCGTACATTTTCATTCTGCTGATGCAGTTGTTGTACATTGCTTGCACCAATTCTTCAGGTTGTGTACCCAGTCTCTTTTTGACCATAGTTTCCCACACCTTCTCCCTGGAAACACTATCATATACCCCTGTTAGATCTATGAATGTCATGAAATGAAATGGCATATGGCTTTTAGTGCTGCAAGTGTTCGAGGACAAGTTTGGCTCGCCAGATGCAAGTCTTTTGATTTAACGTCCGTAGGTGCCCTGCGTGTCGTGATGAGGATGAAGCAATGATAAGGACGACTCAAGCACCCAGCCCCCATGCCAGTGAAATAAACCAATTATGGTTAAAATTCCCGACCCTGCCAGGAATTGAACCCGGGACCCCTGGGACCAAAGGCCAGCACGCTAACCGTTCAGCCATGGAGCCGGACTATGAATGTCATGATCAGATCACTTCCATATTTCCAATTCTTTTCCATTAATTGCATCAGATGACAAAGATGTTGATTCCCATAGGGAATCTGAAATATTTGTTCCGAATGAGTAAATTTATAATACCAATATAAATGGTCCATTATTGGACATTATAAATTTTCCAGCTAACTCATTCCTGGTTGCCAGTGTTTCGCCCACGTGTGCTAGGCTGGGCTCATCAGTTGGTACCTAGCACACCTACCAAGACGCTGGCTAGTGCATACCGTGGAGGCCACTGCGTAAGCTAATTGTAGCCACCGGCAGTGCCAATGCACTATGATAGACTTTGTCCCACTATCAAAAATTGATGCCTGCTTGGCCATCAGATGACAAAGATGTTGATTCCCATAGGGAATCTGAAATATTTGTTCCGAATGAGTAAATTTATAATACCAATATAAATGGTTCATTATTGGACATTATAAATTTTCCAGCTAACTCATTCCTGGTTGCCAGTGTTTCGCCCACGTGTGCTAGGCTGGGCTCATCAGTGGCTTCCACGGTATGCACTAGCCAGCGTCATGGTAGGTGTGCTAGGTACCAACTGATGATCCCAGCCTAGCACACGTGGGCGAAACACTGGCAACCAGGAATGAGTTAGGTGGAAAATTTATAATGTCCAATAATGGACCATTTATATTGGTATTATAAATTTACTCATTCGGAACAAATATTTCAGATTCCCTATGGGAATCAACATCTTTGTCATCTGATGGCCAAGCAGGCATCAATTTTTGATAGTGGGACAAAGTCTATCATAGTGCATTGGCACTGCCGGTGGCTACAATTAGCTTACGCAGTGGCCTCCACGGTATGCACTAGCCAGCGTCTTGGTAGGTGTGCTAGGTACCAACTGATGATCCCAGCCTAGCACACGTGGGCGAAACACTGGCAACCAGGAATGAGTTAGCTGGAAAATTTATAATGTCCAATAATGGACCATTTATATTGGTATTAATTGTATCATGTTGAAGATTGGTTCCACTGTAGATCTTCCAGTTCTAAAGCCATACTGTTCTTCCTCTTCTTTTTCTTATTATTCTTCTTCCTAGCATTTTCCCACTAGTGCAGGGTCCGCTGTTTTTATCTTGTTTCACCATTTTGCAGGCTCTTGGGCATCATCTATTCTTAATTTCATAGTCTCCATATCAGCATTTACTGTGTTCACTTTGGTCGTCCACGTGGATGTTGCCCATTAATTTCAAAGGAGAATTTTCTGGCGAATGGTGTCATTAAGAGTGTGATGCCCATCGACCAATGGAACATACGCATTTCCATGGTGTGTAATTGGCACTCCATAGCTTTGTTAGCTGGTCGACATTTTGCACCATATAAAGCAACAGGACATACTATCATACGGTGTATTTTGGACTTAATATGTCACAGAGCAAGTTCCCTCAGTCTCATCCATACTTCTTTTATCCTACTTCACACTTCATTACCTTTCCCACCGTCCTTCTGTAGGCGAGATCCTTGATACCTGAATCTTACGGTCCTTGTTAAGGTATCCCCATCATACTGGTTGGAGCCGTTGCTTGGGATGGTTTCTGGGTATTTGGTTTTCTTTTTGTCATCTGAGACTGTATTGTGAGAGATGGCTGTTCCTATCTTCAACTTGATGCTGCAATCCTTTTCTGGTGGTATAAGCAAGAGTGACATCATCTGCATATAAGAGGGTCCAAGGGACGCTTCTTTGCACGTCCCGTGTGATTGTGTCCATGACGAGGACAAAGAGCCGTAGGAACAATGAGGAGCCTTGGTGTACACCGACTTTCACTTGGAAGCTGCCTGAGGTGCAGCATCTTGATCCAGTTGATAAGCGTTTCTGGTACACCATGGTCACGAAGTGCATACAAGATCACACAATGTGGAACATGATCGAAAGCAAGATCAAGGAAGACAATATGCAGTAGTTGTTATTTCTCTCAGTGCTTTTAATGAGCATTCTGGCAGCAAAGATCGCATTGGATGTTCCAGCGCCCTTGACAAAGCCTCTCTGTTGGGAACTAATGCTGACGATGTCACGCAGTCGTTGATCGAGGATTCTATTCAAAATCTTTATTATGTGCAGCAGGAAGCAAATTGGACAGTAATTTGCACAGTCTGCTGCATCACTTTTTTGCTTAAAGATAGACACAGAGATGCAACTCTCCTTCTACCTTTTTTCTCATTCTTCACTCTAAATATAGTATTCTCTCTAGTATTTTTGCCACTTGTGATAAGAGTGTGCGATTCATCTGCCATTATGTTTATCTTATTATCTGTTGTCGTTCATGTTCCCGTCTTTCTGTACACGGGGTATAAATTAACACTGTCTTCTGTTTTTCCAGGTATTTGTTGTGACTGGATACTATAACATTCTCAAGGACACCATGAACAATGCCTTCCCCCTGGCTATTGCTTTCTGGTCTGAAGGATGGGTGTCAGTGAAGAGGGTCCGAGTGAGTATGATATTGAGAACATGTCAATGTTAGACTTACATACAGATGTGGAAGTTGAAGTACTGATTACTAACTTCTGTACAGAGTGGATATGAACACTGCTGACAAACTTTCATGGGGTGTTCAGAGATGTTTTTTGCTATTTGTTCAGGGCATCAACCTATAGAGATCTTTTGCCCCTACTTGCACCATATGATTTGAACCTGCATGTAATTGGAATTGCGGAAGTGTAGAGAGTTTAATGTGAGGAAAGGAACGTTAAGGACGACTCAAACACCCAGTCCCCAGGCCAGGGATATTAATAATTTACAATTAAAAAGCCCTGACATGGCCGGGAATTGAATCTGGGTCGCCGGGTGACAGGCGGATGCATTGCCCCCTACACCGCGGGTCCGGACTCAGAGATGTTTACTGAGTGTACAAGTCGGTACGAGTGTAAAATGATACAAAGTTTTTAAACATAACATGCCCAAATAAAACGACTGCAGTTTTTATAACATTTTAACACAAAAGCATGAAATTCCCAATCTTATATTAGGACCAAAATGGCAATAGGCAATCTCAAAACCTCCCATGGCTTTATGTATGTAAGGTGCAATGTCTATTCTGGTCTCAATAACATAATCGTATTATTAATAATTATTTTACGCCCACATTGGAGCACTTGAATCAATCCATATATGTTAAAGTCTTAAGAGTATTAATTACAAATTTGGCTTATGTTTCTTCTTCTGCTCTCAGAACTTCTTCATTCTTTCTGACCTGGCTGCCCTTTCTTCGTCATTTATGGTGAACCATTTGCGTGTAAACATTTTTAGTTCAGCATAACATAATCGTATATGATAATATTGAAATACTACAGTTGTGTTGCTTAAGAAGGAACAGTTTTGATTCCTGCCTGAAAGCCCAGTGATTATAAAGTGTCCTGAGAGAAGTGCCGAAAACCTGTTCAGCGATACACTAAAAAAAAGTAAATAAATAAATATCGAACCCTGGACATAATGTAGAGGTTTTGCAAGTACAAACATTTGACGAAACTCATTCCATCTTCAAGTAGAGCTGTCGAAATGCGCTCTGTCTCCTTCCAATTGTTGTGGACACTCTCTGCTTTATGATTTCCGAGGATTCTCTAAACAACACCCTCCGAATGCGATGCTAAGATGGTCCCTTATGCAAGTTCACCGCCGATCGCCTTCCATTACTACTTGTGGTCGATTGTTGTTTTGCTTAGCGTTACAGATATTAGATTTTTCGAAGAGTTTGGCTGATCAAAGTTACTGAACTGAAAGAAGTTTTCAGAGGAAACGTACGAAGTTTCCGCCGTAAAACTGAATGTAAAGTTTCAAGATTTTTAAGTCATGTACCGGTAAAAGCCGGCCCCATGGTCTAACTTGCCTGTCTCTCACCTGGAGGGTCTGGGTTCGATTCCCGGCCAGGCTAGGCATTTTTACCTGGATATGAGGGCTAGTTCCAGGTCCACTCATTCTACGATTATCTTTAATTGTGAAACTATTTAATGGTGAGATGGTGACGGCCGAGTGGATTCGTCACACTGACCATGCGTCACCTCATAATCTGCAGGCCTTCTGACCAAGCAGCAATTGCTTGGTAGGCGGAAGGCCCATTGGGGCTGTAGTTTGGTTTGGTTTAGGGGTGTACATAAATATACATATTTCATTTTTGTGATGTTTAGCCAAATTGTTAATGGTTCATTCATTCCCGATTTTCCGTTTTCCCGTGCTGTACGTATTTTTCCGTGATCCCTCCAAAACAGTGATTCAAGTGACAGCGAATCATCCGATCTACAGGGAATTGAGCCTCCTGCAGGTTTGGATTAATGAGATAACAAGTAGCTCGACCTTCAAGCTGCTAATACTATAACCCGTTAAAATAATAAATAATGTTATTGGTTTTACATCCCATTAACTACTTTTACAGTTTTTGGAGATGCACGAGTTCTTTAACATGCCGATAGCTGTACCAACGCGGAGGCTGATGTATTTGAGTCGTAACTTTACCTGTCCCGACGTAGACATAAACAATGTTGTTGAAGAAACAGAAGTTCTTTGTAATGGATCTCAAGAGCAGGGATCAGATTTGAGAGTGTAATGTACTACTAACCTTTTCAATGCCGAGTTTTGATGACCAGCCGAACCTTGTGGGCTGGGTTTTTTTTTAGGAAGAAGCACTTTGACAGATACATATTTACTGATACTATTAATGGAATGCACATCGTCCCCTTAGCTCTGGAGCCTAATACGGTGTCGGGGATGAAGTGAGATTATATTTTACACCATATTTTTATGACCGGATGCCCTTCCCGACGCAAACCTCAGTTGAGAAGATAATGAATATGAAATGAGTGATGGTGAATGAAACTGGGTAAAGAAGTGGAAGGAATCAGCTGTTGTTTATGAACAGGAACTGTCCCGACATTTGCTTAGGAGTGCAAAAGGGAAACCACAAAAAATAAAAAAAATAAAAAAATAAATAAATAAATAAATAAATAAATAAATAAATAAAAAAAATAAACAAAAAAAAACACTCAGGACAGCTGACGGTGGTGTTCGAACCCACTCACCTGCCGAGTGCAGAGCTTGGCTCCATAGATGTAGCATGTTAATACGCGCGGCTACTCCGCTCGGTGATGCTATTACTGAAATATAATACAACATTGTTGATCCAAGAAGTGGTATTATCAAAATAATTTACATTTGGGGAACAAATAATTTATCTGAGGAAGAGGTGACAATTCCGCATGAGACTCATCATTACTACTTTGTCTCGCACTTTCTTGTAGTTCAATATTGGCGCTCAGATATTCTCCATCGTCATTATCAAAATATAGTTCTTCAGAATTACTATTTATGAGGAAACATTCAATTTCATCGTCAACAAGAGATGAATGTATACTACACATTAGCACGAAAGATGTTCCACTCCAACGAAGCGGAAATAACACGAGATCGCTTTCAAAACACGCGAAATGGAGTGATATATCTGCAGTACAGAACTTCTTTGAGCATTTCCACGGATTTTCAAAGCATGACACTATATCACGTTCATTTGTGAGATTGGTGAAGTACATACTGCACCAGAACGTATAATACGGGTTTGTCAGTGAATGGGCTAACGTGATTAAAAAAGAGAGAAGTGATGTTTTATTGTTGAATCTGGTTCTGTTTTGAGTGCAGTGTAGCCTATAAAGGAAGACTTTTCTCCAAGTTCTGAGTGTCGATTGATAGGATGTAAATGTGATATGTCCTCTGGAGTGTTTAATTTTTTAGTGAATATCATTATAATGATAAGAGAAGAGTGAATTATTGTATGAGTGTTTTTTTATTATAACATTATATTCACAATTTTTCTCTTTTCTTGTTTTTTAAAGAAATTGTGCAAGGTAAAATACATAATTTTTTCATTGGATGGTCCAAAACTCTTCTTATTCAAAATAAAAATTTAATTTATTGACGTTCTACTGATTATATTTATAATTCCTCAGTAAAATGTCCGTCTGACCTTAGACTTTGAATGCATGGTAATACAGTTAAATAAGTGAGACTTGTATTACAAAAATTATACATTTGTAGCTTTTTCTGAAAAATCGCTTATGATGGATAAGATAACTTTTGGAATGGACCACCTCATTTGTTGTTGTCTTGTATGCAATAACCAAGGCAATTTCATCACTGGTTACTTTCTTCCCATGTTTTTGCAGCAATTTCTGATGTGTGAAGAGTTGCCTACACTGCCTTCCGGAAGTACTGAGCCCAAACCTCCTAAGGATGTCATGCAGAATGGTACCCTGGACCAGCAGGCTCCCGGCGAAGAGGTGGTGGCCAAATTTCTGTTATCAAAACTAACAATGGTGGTGGTTTTTGTTACGAGTGTCTTAAGGTGAAAAACTGCATGCTCATCAGCCCATATTGCCAAGGAAAAATTGTGAAAGATGTTTATCAGAATACAGAGATGCCAACTACTAAAGATTTTCCATAGTTTCTACGATTTTCTCACATATACTGTGACAATACGGAAGCGGTGCTGATTATTACAGATTTTACAAAATCAAAATGCTTTCATAAATTCTTAATTTCGCTCACAAACAATTTTTATAAAAAGTTCTATGAACAGGAGACTCGCTGTTGGAAAACAGTTCATGAAAAAATGACTAGATAGTGATATTTATCTTCAAACTTTAACACAGAGCGAAATATTCAGCAACATTCTTTGATGAATGCAGATTCCCAACATATGTGCTCAGTTTTTGTTCTACTGCCTATGATTTAGGAAAGATGAGTTGCTTGCACTTGCTGATTAACACTTCCGTTGCCTGCTTTTGTTGCAAATTTATATTGTATTTAGCAAACATTTATTCCAGTGAAGAGTAACATTCAATAAAATAACAAGATGTGTAAAAGTAGAAACAATGAAGAGGCGAATAACTGTGGACAAAAATGATCTGCAACGAATCGGTATTCCCGAAATAAGTACTTGGAAAGCTTTTCATGACTAGGACCATTGAAATTTTATCGAGACATGTGTTTTGTGAATCACTTGTGATTTTTCAGTTAAGCTTGGAGGACGCGATGACTGTCCTCGCTGTATGAAATCTTAAAAAACATGAAGCTTGTGAATACATCGAAGGACAATGCAAGATGCTACAAAAAGTGGCAATAATAGTGTTACACGAGCTGAATATTATTTTGCATGTTTTTTTAGTTGAACAAAACTTTCCCATATCTGCAGCAGACACTACCATTATGTTAGGTTGGCATCTCTGAAAATGAGAAATAAAATATAAAGGAACAATCAGCTGAAGAATAAGACAAGAGGGAGTCAGGAAAGGGGCAAGTAGGGCTCACTTTACATTATATGCCCTAGTATCACAGAGTCGGAGGAAAATTAAATGTGAATGCCTACTATCTCAAAAGCCCATAGAATTGATCAAAACTGGTCAATAATAACTATTGAACAATATCATAGTCGGTACAGTAAAACTGAGTAAGGCATAAATGATCGGAAATTGTATTATTTCTGACTTTTGTTATGTAGTATCTATGGATAGAACCACTAATAACATAGATATTAGAAAATTAAATTTTAGGTCTTCCCCTAAACTACCATTTCAACCAACATGAATAAAATTATTTATAGCCTGGACTGTAATGGGATATTCTCCTTGAATTTTTTGAATTCATTGTGCAGGCCCATAACTCTGACCTGAGACAGTATAGTACCAACCAAATTCTGGCACATTTCAACATCTTGGACTTGAGCAAACATCTATAGTACATAGATCTCTGCTTCCTTTACAGAATTGTTAATACAGTAGTTCTCTTAAATGCACGTCATTGTTACCTGATTTCCTGTTACATTTTCATCCTTATAGTATCTGAAATAGACCACTAATCCATATTCCTTGTGTGTGCCTAACACTCCAGCAACATTCCATATTCTATCACCTTCCCACAACTGCAAATGCCCTGCATGAAACTAACATCTTCGTTCCCTATCATCAAACCAAACTGAAATGTGTGCTAACGGAATAAGCTCTTAATTCTCTGTTGACAACCTGGCCAAAACATTACTAGTGACACCGACATTATTATATGTTATTTTCCCCCTTGATTTTTTTATTTGTTATTTAAGTTGTAAAGAATTTGTTAATATTATGTCCCTTCTTTGTTAAATTTTATTGTTTGTTTTCTTACTATCAATATTTTATATTATACAGTCAGTGTAAAATGGAGTACTTCATACCTGTGTCTGATTACAACTAAATAAATAAAAAGACTATACACCAATTTTTGTAGATAGTTGTTGATTTGATATGAATATGTCTTATGGCTGGGGGTTCATGCGAAAATTTGTGTAACATAACGCGGCAAAATGTGTGACGGAAGTTATGTCACATTAGTCGTTACCAAAGATTCTCTGTGAAATGATGCAAATAAATCGTTCATTATCAATACTTGAGTTTAATTTATTGAAAGACATATTCACGATTATTAGCTTTTCGCAAAGGGAAAAGTTTCTTTTTCCCATGTTCTTGCAGCAGTTTCTAATGTACTGCCGGCAGTACTCCCATACTCCGCACTGTTTTACTTCTAAATTGAATCTGGTGCTTACACACTGAAACAGACATTTAACCAATTCCAAGCTGCCAATATCGGCAGAATGCGGTCTCGAAACCTAGTTGCCAACTCTAATATTTACTTTCACCACGTGCTTAACCTATTTTGTTGAGCGTGTATGGTATTCTGTACGATTCGCAATCTTTTGCATTTTTCTTGAGTAATAAGTGTTTTTCATATTAGTCTTTATCTCTTCTTTATCTCTCTAGTATAGTATAGCGTAGTTTACAGTTTAGCTTAGCAGTACAAGTTTAATCGTTCAGTGTATAAACACAGCTGTAGTTTTATTTACGTTTGAGTATTGGTTAGTGTACTTAGTTTGTCCATGTTTAGCCTGTCTCATTGTAGTTCAGGAAAGACAAGTGGCAAGAAAGTGACAGATCAGTGGCGTGTTCCCTTTTGTAGGCCATAGCTTCCTTCCTGTGACAGCCATTAGCAGTGAGTGATGTGTTATTTCCTCATTCTCTTTTATTCTTAATAATGCATTCTCTTTTTAGTGTCGGATGTTGTCAGTAACTGTAGTTTTTGTGAATTTGTTTTCAATCCTGATTCATTAGCTTTTCTGAGTACAGTATAATGCCTGTTGCTCACGGTAAAATTTTCTATCAAATTTATTGTACAATAATTTAATTTTATAAAATTTCTGTTGCTCACGGTCAAATTCAAAACCTTTGATAAAATTTTTCTTATATAGGACATGTTCTATTCCGTAAATTAATTTTACGAAATGAACCAATCAGTGAAGCTGACATCAAGATGATGCTGGCACTACGTCATGAGAAGATTGTGAAGCTCAATTGTAAACAAACAAAATGGCAGGATCCGGGTGGACTAAGGAAGCTGTTAGTGTTTCACTGGACGAATACCAGAAATATCGTTGTTTGTACGAAGTTAAAACGCCACTTTACCACAACAGAAATGCAAGAATAGAGGCAGAAAAAACAATCGCCGAATTCCTATATGAATGCTGGTCTTCTCACCTAAACTAATTTTCGACCAAGGACGGCAATCCTCTACCTTCTTCTCTTCGTTTGATCCAATCCTGCGTCCAGCATTTCCTGGCATTTCTTTTCTTCCTTTTTACCACTGTAGGCCTACAACATATAATTGCAGGTAAAGCAGCAAGTTTTGCTTCGTTTGTTGGAGCCATACTCTCAGACACACTGTAAGTTGAACAGCTGATTCTTGGTTTAAAAGTTTATCGATAGATGGCAACACATACACATCTCAGTTTAGAAGTGAGTTCATAGATGGCCATCCTGATGCTTCCACCGCTTCCACGGATTTTATAAAATAATTTTACCGTGAGCAACACAACTTGCTTTCACCAAGTTTTTATAAAATTAATTGTACAACAAATTTTACGAAACATTTTATCGTGAGCAACAGGCATTACCTTTTCTGAGGGTTTTTTACCACGATCGTATTGCATCAACTGTTTTTGCGGCAGTAGCGCACTGACAGCAGAGGTAAGGCGATGCTCATTTGTTTTGCAAAGCGTCAATTTAGAAGTGAAGCAATGCAGAGTATAAGGATATCATGCAGAATGGTACCTGGACAGGCAGGTTCCCAGCAATGAGGGGTGATCAAATTTCTGTTATAACAAATGATGGTGGTGGTTTTTGTTGTGATTGTCTTGAGCTGAAAAACCGCATGGGCACTAGCCCTTATCGACACGGAATATTATAAAGATGATTATCAAAATGAGAAAAAATCATGAAGGAACGATCACTTGAAGGAGAGGACAAGAGGGAGTCCTGAAAGGAGAAAGAAGGGCTCACATTATACCGTATTTACGCGAATAATACCCGCATTTTTTTTTTTTTTTTTTAATTGAGGCACGAAATTGGGGTGTGGGTTGTATTTGAGTCAATGTTGGCATTTTTTTCAAAATCAGCCTTCCTAAAGTTAGGGTGCAGGGATTATTCGGTGGCGGGGAATATTCACGTAAATACGGTATTAGATGCTCTAATGTCACAACTAAATGTGAATGCCTACAATGTCGAAAGCCCATCAAATTGATCAGTAATAACACTATCGAACAATATCATAGGCGGTATGGTAAACCTGTGCAAGGAATAAATTACCAGAAATTGTATTCTCTCTAACTTTTGTTATTTATGGATAGGACCACAAATACCATAGATATTTGAGAATTAAATTTTAGACCTTCCCCTAAACTACCATTTCACCCAGCATGAATAAAGACTGTAGTGCTTCATTCTCTGGCTTAACACACAAAATCTCATATTTGGTTTGTTGTATTGACTGTTTAGTAAAAAGAAAAATGAAATAATTGGTCCACCTTAAAAGAAAAATGAATATTCACACACTTGATTCATGTTTCAACCCCATTACACCTTCTTAATCATTAAAAATAGAATATAAAGTTAATAAAACACTAAAAAGTCGTATGGAAAATCAAACTTGAAATATTGTATCTTATAGTATTGTTAAACAAGTCAAAATTGATAATTAGTGAAATCTTAGTATCGTTAGAAACATAACCAAAAAGCCACATATATGAACACATGGAAGCATCTGTTCTTCAAATCCTGATATAAGAAGCGACTTAACAAGCGCAAACACTGGCTCTGAATATCATTGCGAAAGATACATAAAAAATAATCTAATGTTGACATTTTTTTGTAATTGACAATTAGAGAAAAATGAAACCTGAAATATGCTGTCATTACAGAAAACAAAAGCTTTGCATTTAAAGTACTGGTAGTGAGTTGGTCTATGGAAAATTTATATATAATGACAAAGGAAAGAAAAGAAAAGCAATGTGGAGAATTAGTAAATGAAGGGAAGACAGCTTTGTTAAAAAATAACTCTCAAAACTACTACCAGACTTTTAAGAGTCAATTAAAGGGGTAGGGTATCAAGTGCCTAGCACTATGCTTCAAAGATGAAAATGATATACTTGGCCGAAGCAATGCTGAGAATTGTGAAATACTTGCGAAGCACTTTGATCAACTTTAAACCGCCCTGAACCCGACCATAAGTTGGAATTCTCTCAAACAATTGAAAATCTGGAAGTAGGTATACCACCCACTGCTGAAGAAATTAAAGAAGTAATTAACAGTCTGAAAAGTAATAAAGCTAGTGGAGAAGATTCAGTAACAGCTGAATTTTTGAAATGGGCTCAATCAAAAATCATTGAAGAGCTGCAGTTAATCATTGAAGATATTTGGAGAACAGACAGGATTCCAGAAGAATGGAAAGTGGCTGTAATACACCCAATGCATAAAAATGGGGACAAACAAAAGGTTGATAACTATAGAGGTATGCACAATTGCATACAAGGTATTCTCAAAACTATTGCTGAGATTAGAAACGTCACTTGACAAGCAAATGGGTGAGTATCAAGCTGAATTTAAAAAAGGTAGATCTTGTTCAGAACAAATATTTAACTTAAAATCCATAAATTGCCATAGGATATTGAATTCAAAGGGCATTGCTGTGACTTTTGTAGATTTTAAAAAGGCCGTCGACTCGGTTGATAGAGAAACCCTAGGTAAAACAATTCGCGAATTTGGAGTGAAAACTAAATTGGCACACCTAATACGTGAAATGATACAATTTCAAAGGTGAAATTTGTGTGTGAGATATCAAAACCTATTAAGATAAATACAGGGGTACAGCAAGGTGATATTTGTCACCCCTACTATTCAACTGTGTTCTAGAGAAAATCGTAAGAATTTGGAATGTAAAGTTTAAAAAACATAACATTTTGCCAGTAACTTTGGGGTGAAAAAACAAAGGCAATGAAATAAATTGCCTAGCATTTGCAGACAATTTTACTATATTGTCAGAAAACCTAACAAATGCAACAACACAAATCAGTCTCTTGGAAGAAATAGCCAACAAGACAGGTTTGAGAATCTCCATAGAAAAAAACAAAATTTGTTACAAATATCAAGAACACTCCAGATATTGGACCAGTGGAAAGAGTAACAAAACTGAAATATCTTGGAGAAATAATTCAAGAGAATGGTTTAGACAAATCGCAAGGAATTTTTATAACAAAATGTGTATCTTAAAATAAGGCACTACACTATAATGGTGAAACCAGAATTTTATCTGCAAGTGAATGCCTGGTACTAAATTATAGATTAGATAAACTTGAGGTACTAGAAAGGAGAATCATGGGAAAAATCTTAGGCCCTGTGAAAACAACAGAAGTATGGATATTAAGATCTAATGATGAAATATACAGGAACATAGAAAACATAACAGGAGATTGCAATTTTTCGGACATATTTACAGAATGGATGAATCCAGATTAACAAAAAGGATTTTCAGGTACCTTTGCATACCTGCCAACTTTCCCGTTTTAGGCGGGAGACTCCCAATTGTCGACAGTTTTTTCCGCCTCCCGATTATTATATTATTTCTCCCAAATTTAGCTTATTTTTTATGAACTTCAAACATTTGTTTTAAAATCCCGCCATTTCAGCTTTGTACGCCAGTGGCCAGAAGTCCTTCTCTCATTGGCCGCTTTCAAATGAAATATTGGCGTTTATTAATACGAGAAATGCGCGCAGATGTGCGATGTTTATTGAAACCTGTATATCACGACGCGTTTATCGATTGTCGATCTCTCGTTCTCACGTGCTGTATTCATGATCGTTTACATCAGTCTAGTCGATTCTAGAGACTAGTCGCTAGATTTGGAGTCTTTTTTAGTAATTTAGTGACAGGATTTCAAAGATAACCACTAGTGATTTTTCTAGAGATTTTAGGAGCCATTTGGAGACAATTCTGGCGAATTTTAATTTATTACTTGATAGAAATAGCATTGTGCTTCGCATAATCATGCGGGTGCGTGATGCAATATATTCAACTATGCATTTGCTAAGTAATGGCGTCTAAGTGCATGACTGATTCACACCTGTGGAGCACGAGTTCATACTATTTTCGGAAGGTTTATCAGAGACCGATCATCTCCCTCCCATACTTCCTGTGAGGGAATAGAGATTGTAATTTTAGCCTTGTAGCCTCGCATAGCAACAGTCGGATTTTGAGACAATAAGTGTTATAATACACCATAGTACTCCTGTATTGCGCAAGACATGTACAACAAGCAATACTATCTCTTGATTTTTCCTGATTTTCATATAAAACTCTCCTGATTTTTGGTTTTGTAAAGTTGGCAGGTATGCCTTTGGGACAAAAAGGCAACAACTAGCTGGATTCAAGAAGTAAAGGAACAATTAGAAAGAAATAATATAAGAGAAGAAGAAACTATGGACAGAGATTTTTAGAAAGAGGGTAGTAAGTATGGAAGGATTCCAAGGAAGATTGAACAAGAAACCTGGTGTGAAGTGGTCCAAGGAAAGAAAGAAACAGCATAGTGAAAGGATGAAAGAATATTAAAAGGAACGGAAGAGAAAACAGTAGAGTATGAAGAATTGAAATGAAATTGGCACGTGGTCCTTAGCAGGCCTCATCGGAAAGAAGCAGAAGGGAAAAACAGATTTAAAATGAAATTAATGTGACTATTTCATGTTACATATTGATAAATGTAAAAAGCAAAAGATGTAGTAAAAATGTACCAAGCAGGTCAGCTGTTGGCAGTGGGAGGGGATGAAGGGGAAATAGTGGGAGGGAGAACTAGAAAATTTATGACAAGCGAGTTTTAACTTTTATCAAGAAGGATTTTTAATGCCTCGGAATGAATTAGGCCCAGTGGGGCTGAAATATGTACCAACTGTATGAATTTTCTTAATTTTTCTGTTAAAGACACACTTTTATTGACTAAGGTGGACCAATTACATAATTTCCCTTTTACACACCAATTTTTGTACATACTTCTTGTTTTATCTATAATAACCAAGGAAATTTCATTACTACTTGCTTCCCATGTTTTGCAGCAATTTCTTATGCATGAAGAGTTGCCTACAATACCTTCCAGAAGTACGGAGCCCAAACCTGCTAAGGATGTGCAGAGTAATACCCTGGACAAGCCGGTTCCTGGCGATGAGGTGGTGGTCAAATTTCATGGGCTGACTGCCAAGTGGAATCAAGGATCTGATGATAACACTTTGTCTAATATCAATTTGACTGTTAAAAAAGGGCAGCTGGTGGCTGTTATAGGCCCTGTGGGTTCTGGAAAGGTGAGTTTGATGATAAGTGAACTTTTAATATCCCATATGAAGGGTGAAAGAAAGAAAGAAAGAAAGCAGTTTGTTCAGTGTATTGAGATGCCCTCTAGCAAATATTTTGCCAAATTTGGAATTTTGTAGAGTTTAACATGTTTGCGACCATTGACTACACATTTGCATCATGACTGCACTTTCACTTAATACCGATGACTACACACATGCGTCGCACTCCGCGCTAAATATTGAAGCTCACATTTCCACCAGTAAGCTGACCTCTTATTTGTGCATTGTTGAGCAGTTGTAGTAGCGCTCGGATATTAAGTGACTTGCAGGCTACATTGAATACAGTCAACGACAGGCAAAATGTCAATCCAATAGCTGCTACTATAAGATCTAGAGCACAGCAGTGCCCCCACGTCTGTCTTGCCTGGATCCAAGGACACACCGGAAATGAAAAGGCGGACATCCTTGCAAAAGCAGCCTCCTCATCCAATATAGAAATCACCTACAACAAATCACCCCTAAGCTATGCAAAAGCCCAAATTTGAACACATCGAATAAGACAGTGGAACAACCTCTGGAAATCAAGTACAAAAGGGTCCGCCACAAGAGAATTATTTTTTCCCGACATATATAGCCGACTGAAATTGAAATAATAACAATAAGTTATTTTATTAATTTGGCCACCTAATCAATACAATAAATCTTGTCTTTGTTTAATTACATTGACATGTTAATCAAAATGGTGCATGTTTTGCCTTACATATAGGCATCATCAGCCATGGGTTTAACCTTGAAATAAAATCAGGCACCTGATTTACAATAAAATAAAACTAATTTATAAAAAGCCTTGAAGGGACTTGAGAGAAAATTAACATATGGTAAAAGACTATTACAGCGTTTGTTTTAAAGCTATGCTATGAGTGAAAAGTTTACATTTGGTGAAAGAATTTGCAATAGTGACATTGGACGACTACTATTATAAGTAAAATGAATAAAGCAAATTTTTTTATAGAGAAGTGGTAAAATTGCTATAAAATGATGTTGACCAACTAGCAATTATAAATGAGAATCGCGATCAAAATCAGAATTTTTTGAAAACATAATGTTGAATAAAACAATGTTGAAGGATGGTCAAGTGACCAGTAATTATTTGTTTACATAAGATGAAAGCCAAAGGTCAGTAGCATATGGTGATGTTATGGTTCACTTTGATGAAGAAGTACGAGGTTGTAGTTGAAGGTTAATATACAGTGTTGATATTGGACCTCTATGGACCATCTCATTTGATATGCTATAACGTTGTAATGACATGTAAGTTTGTTGACATGCTGGTCGAAAAGGCAATGTGACAGTTGAATGTATAGAGCGTTCCAACCTTAAATTGCAGTACAGCAGTAATGGGATAATTCCGTCTCTTTCCGTATCCCATGTTTTGCGGATAACGCTGTCCTACTCTAATGCAGCGGGTTTGCCAAATATCCATAAATCAGAATGTTATCGGTTAAAATGGGTGAATATTGTGTTATGTACAGAATTTCAATGCACATTTGATGCCATTAACAAAAAAATCGTAAAAAAAATAATTTAGTGTGAAAATGGTAATATAATGGAAAGTTTTGCCAAATGCTAAATCTTCATTGCATAGAACTTATCATGTCATAACTCCTATTTTATATTCATAATGATTTTCATAATTTTTTCACTGCTGGTAAAGAAACATTTCAGCTCTATGTAGATAAGTTTATTTTTAAATTTAAATGATGACAAAATGCAGTATATGCGTTTATTTTCAGTCGTGTTCGGGAAATTTTATGTGCAGGCACGAAAAAGTCAGTCGCTGGCCAGCTTCTTTCCTAATGAATTTGCATGGGGGGTCAAAGCGAGGCAAATGGTCTTCAGATATGGAAACTATTTTTAAAACAATCCCGAAGTTCTTATCTTGCTTACAGTAGTCCTTAATTTGTGACAGGAAGAATATCTCCTTGAATTTTGGTTTCGCGCGTGACTCGGCTGGCTGGCTGGCTGGCTGGCTGGCTGGCTGGCTGGCTGGAGTACCGGTAATGATCTCCCAAACATGTGCTTTTAACATTTCCATGCAGTGCAGTGCTCGTTTCGTCAGTGGTATGTATAATAGTGATTAAATACATATCAGTGACATACGTACAATTCTTGAGGGAAAGTGTATTTCGTTTGTATGGTTCGTGAGTTCGTGTTCGTGCGTGGGATCTAATTTCGAAGAAAAAGTGCAGAAGGATCATGGCGTGGTTAAAGCAAAGCAAAAGGTCTTTGGATATGCAAGTTATTTTTAAATCATACCTCAAGTCCTTATCTCGTTATCTCTTAATTTATGACAGAGAGAATGTCTCGTTTGTTTACGTTTCACGAGTGACTCGGCTGACTGAGCTTTTAAATATACTGACAGCCGTGTGCAGTGGTGTTCATTTAATCAGTATTATATGATTGATTAAATAAAGATCAGTGATATATATATAATATTTAATGGCGTGTGACCTCCGAAGAGGTCGAGTGCAGGTCTTTCGAGTTGACGCCACATAGGCGACCTGCGCGTCTATAAGAATGTGGCGCTACCTGTGATGAATTCTAATGCTGAAGACGGCACACACACACCCAGCCCCCGAGCCATTGGAATCAACCAATGAAGGCTAAAATCCCCGACCCGGCCGGGAATCGAACTCGGGGCCCTCTGGACCAAAGGCCAGCACGCTAATCTTTTAAGCCATGGAGCCGGACAAGATCAGTGATAAATGTATAGTTCTTGAGAACAAGTGGATTGTGTTTGTTGTGTTTGTGTAGTCTGTGTAGTTGTCAGTTTGTGCTCGTGCGGGGGGTTCTTAGTTCGAAGAAAAAGTGCAGAAGGATGTACAATGGATCGTCAAATTAAAAAGAAACGTTCCGTAGGTAAACTCAGGGTAAAAGAACACAATATTATAATGAGTGTCCTGGATTATTTTTTCAAGACTATGAATATGAGCAGCGCAGTCAGTGAAACAGCTAAAGCTACAGGTTGTTCCGAAAGAACAATCTATGCTATAAGGAAGGAACACACACATGGTCCTTTGCGAACTCCCACAAAAAAAAAGAAGCAAAAAAGAGAAGGACGGCAGAAAAATGCAAGGAAAATTAAATATGATGAAATTGTGCGAAGTGGAGTGCGTCAGGTGGTTCACTCTCTTTTATTTGCTAACATACCACCGACATTGAACGTGATTTTGAGTCGGGTAAATGGAGAAGATTCTTTGCCACCATTTTCCAAAACTACTTTGTATCGCTTCTTACATGCTATAGGCTTCTGTTATTTAAGACGGGGTAATAAAGCAGCTTTCATTGAAACCGATGAAATTATTAATTGGAGGCATAGATATCTCAGGGAGATAAAACGTTTGAGGGCACAAAATAAAGCTATGATTTACATAGATGAATCATGGGTAAATATTGGGCAGACAGTGACAAAAGAATGAAAGGATACGACAGTGAAAAGTGCACGGCAGGCTGCCATTGAAGGGGTGAGTTCGGGACTTAGGCCACCGAAAAGCCGAGGACCGTGATTTGCCTTAGTGCATGCAGGTAATGAACATGGTTTTGTTCCTAATACTGAACTAACATTTTTATACCATAAAAACATAAGACAATTGGGCAAATTACGTGAACGAAGTAAAGAAAAATGAAAGAGATTTGTGGAAAGCAGACGAATTACAGGACGATGTCGACGATGAAAAGTTTTTAATGACTTTCATCATCGTCCGGATCATTCTCAAGTTCATCTCCCGAACCCGGTTCATCAAAGCGGGAACATCAGGCCTTGCAGAAAGGATAGAAGGTGTACGTCCAATGTCTGAGAGCAGCGCCAGTGATTAAGGTATGTTGTATTTATTTTACCATTCTACAAATATTAATTTATGAATGAATTAACTTAAAAAAATACAAAATTACAAATGAGAAATGTGGAACTGTGACACCCTGTTTGAGTCACACTCAAGCGTGATCTTCATGAGTCGATTTCGCAACAGCGCGCTCCATCTACGCTGTACTGCAATTTAAGGTTGGAACGCTCTACAGCTAACATGTTGAACGTTGGATCAAAAGTAGAATTATTTGATGATGGCGAGGGTAACTTGTTATGTTATGAGCTAAAAGATGTTGACGACTGTGATATTTATCACATGTAATATATAGCCCACTCCAGTGTAAAACATTAGTGTCCGAATTAATTCCCACTCAGTTTCTCTCTGGCCATGGAAAGTTTAAGTGATACTTCGAATGCTTCAAAGTTAACATTGTGGGTGATTACTTGTGCTTTTGTGAATCTTCACAAATGGTGGACCATTTACTGTTTGACTGTGCCATGTTTGGAAGGTCAAGATGCGAACTTGAGTGTCACCTAAATAATTGCAGTATGGAACTTTCAAAGCCATTATACCATCTGTTCAGGGAATCCTGCTGCTACAAACAGTTCCTTAAGTTCATTCACCACATCTTCAAAAATTTAGTTTCCTAATTTTGTGTCGAGGACCAATAGTTAAAAAGACTGTTCAAAACTATAACCCTGATATACACATGTACAATAGGGTTCAAACTGTCAGGATATTTAATAAATAAATAATAAACAATTCATAACATTTGAACGAAGGCAGTACACCATTACTGACAACCAAATGCCAGCCAGGTCGGATAGGTTGAAGAAATTATGGGAGCGGAAGAAGAAGCCGAAAAGCTGACTCTGTTTGATACTATTAGACTTTAATGCAAATGACTGATTAAAGTGCTCCAGTGGGGGCATAAACTATGTAAAACAAAAACAAAAACAATAATAATAATAATAATAATAATAATAATAATAATAATAATAATAATAATAATAATCACAGAAAATTGGTCTTGGAATATCTTTTGAAAAGACAGTAATCATGTTTACTGACCCACCACTCATAAATAAAATTGCCATAGGAAACCAATAAATCAAAATTGTAGATACATATCTGGGAGAAATCATAACATATAACCTCATTGAAAAGCCAACATGGCATAACAGAATAAATAAACTGACCAGAGCACAATATGTCACCAAGAATACCTACAACAAAAAGGGCCTGTCAGTAGCAACAAAATTAAAACATTACAAAACAGTCACTTAACCAGAAATAACATACGCAAGTGAAACCATCTTCAAAACAACTAACACTGCACAGATAGACAAAATACTCAAGATAGAGAGAAGATTCATTAGAACGTGCATCAACAAATCATACCAAAAAGATGGACACTGGAGAGTAGCTTCTAAAGAAACAGTCTACAAGGAAATAGAACCAGTAATGAGCACAATCAGGAAGAAACGCATTTCATTTTTTGGACATCTAATCAGGACACCAGGGAACAGGATCATCAGGAGAATAATAGAAAAATTATGGAATAGTAAGTGCAACATTAAGTGGATTACAGAAATCAAGGAAGATATGGATCAACTACAAATTACAGTGGAAGACCTAAGAAACAAAACTGAGAAAATCAAGAAACTCAGACAAGCAAACCAGACTGCAAATCAGAATCAACAAACGGACAATAGGAAGGGTGATTTCCGATGAAGAAAGAAGGATAAGATCAGAGAGAATGAAGAAGTACTGGGCTGAGAGGAAATTGAAAAATTCTTTGTATAAAGTTGGCTAGAGTGGTCCAATGAAGGCCATAAAATGTAAATAAATAAATAATAAGCAGTTCTTAAACATTTACTCCATCTGGGCATCAGATTAATTGTAGCTATTACAGTTCGGCATATTTTTCTGCGAAGTCGACAGAGAATAGTGAGGTTGCGGGGTGTTCTCAACAGCAGAAGCACCATCTCGTAGGCTTCCAAAATCTATCACACTGCAGAGATGTATGGCTAAGGAGAGTGAATGTAGATTGCAGAAGCCATGCACGCTGTGTTAACAAAGAGGGGCGATACGGGACAATATGTTCTAAAGCAGCAAACGTCCAGGATAACCAGGCTTGTGTCTTGAGCAATACTTCGTGGAATTCATGAGATCCGATGCAGAATTGAGCAGGCCAGAACTTCTTTTCAGAGACTTAGGAAACTTTTGACAAGCCGTGACCTTTCCATTTCACTACGGACACGACTACTCTGGTGCTACGTTTTCAGCATTCTGTTGTACGGCGTTGAGGCATGGACACTAACTGAGACCATGTGCAAGAGATTGCAAGCATTTGAAACGTGGACGTGCCGAAGGATGCTGAAGATACCTTGGACAGCTAAAATGACCAATATAGACGTTTTGCACCATATGAACAAAGAACCAGAAATTCTCACTACCATCAAGAGAAGGAAACTAGAATACTTTGGTCATATGATGTGGAACTCTAAATACCACCTTCTGCAAGTAATACTCCAAGGGAAAATTAATGGAAAACGTGGTCCGGGGAGGAGTAGGACATCATAGCTCGGCAACTTGAGCCAGTGATTTGGGGTGACAAAGCTTACTCTGTTCAGAACAGCTGTGAACAAACAACAGATCATGCTACTGATCGTCAACGTTCTGCGAGGACATGGCACAAGAAGAAGAATGCCATATTTACCTGTGTTTGTTGCAACACACTATGGCTACTATATTGACTACATATGTTGTACAACAATTGTTCACACAGCGATAATAAGGATTTTACTATCTCTCATAGAAAAGTTACTGAATGTCTACAGTCACACAAAACATTCTTTCCTTCATTCTACTACATTACCTGTTATGATACATATGCTGCGTCAAATGGCACTGGAGGCGAAAAGCTCATCAGTAGTGCCACTGATGCACCATATGAGACATGACTCCTATGCACTGACCCGTAGTGATACTGTATCACCAGCATTTTGGAGGAGAATTTGTTTTCATGGGCGATAATGCATGCATGTGTCATGTTGTTCTCATTACTACCTTCGTGGGCACGATATTGTGCAATTAGAGTGGTTGCCATGTTACCCAGACATGAACCTTATTGAACTTGTCTGGAATAAATTAAAGAAGGCTGTTTATGAATGTCACAATCCACCAACCACTGTATGAGATCTGCACCATATCATTATTGAGGAGTGGTGCAATTTGCGCCAACAATACCTTGATGAACTAGTGTCTAGTATGCCAAGATGAATTCAGGCATGCGTCATCCACGGGGACGTGCTACCATGTATTAAAGGTACTGGCGCATGCTGTATTCAGTAACTCAAATTGAGAAAGCAAAATGGTATTGTTGTAGAAGCACTCTTTCTTTTTTTGTTTTACAATTGGCTTTACTTCGTACCGACACACATAGGCCTTATGGCGACGGTGGGATAGGAAAGGGCAAGGAGTGGGAAGGAAGTGACCATGGCCTGGCGTGAAAATAGGAAACTGCGGAAAACTATCTTCAGGGCTGCCGACAGTGGGGTCCGAACCCACTATCTTCCAGAAGCTCTCATTTGTTGGGCGATACATAACACTGATATGGTAGCTCTGTATGTATCTCTCTCTTTTTTTCTCCCCTGTAAGGAGTCATAAAGTCTTCGGTCTGCAGTAATGCAATACTTCTTTTTTTGTGTGTCTTTTGTGGTCACTGCAGATCACCTGTGCCACATTGAACTTTGTTTCACATTATCCTGACATATTTTCATGGTGGCAATTCTTGTACCAGTGTACCTATTCATCTCCATTTTTGTAGTTTAGATCACATTTTCACTAAAGGAAGTCTTGAAACAATCCATTTCATCACTTCCTGCATGTAAATATGTAGGACCCGATCCTGACTGAATCATTGTAGCTTTGTCTAGATGTCTGTATTAGACCAGTCATCGTCTGAATTGGATGTCCTAGGTACACTTCTCGGCATTGGTATTGAAGAGAATGAATCATCAGCCACCCTTTCTTCATCTGAGTAAAAGAATAAAGCCAACTCCTTAACTTCTTATTATCAGTACATGACATAAACTAACGCAGCAATAAACTTATGTAAGGAATATCGATGTAACAAAGAAAAGACAAGTAACCGTAAAATTTATGAGAAATTTTTTAGAAGAATTTGTATTTGAAATAACTAGGAAAAATGAAATTAAAATCCTTAATGTTCCTGGATGGTAAGACACCTGCTGTGGGATGAGCAAATACCCATGAAAACAAAAATGACATTGTACAAGTCCTATTATACACCAATTCTTACATACAGTCTCGAAACCACAACACTGACCAATAGAGATAATTCCAAACTTCAGGCAGCTGAAATGAAATTCCTATGCACTATGATCCAGAAAACCAGGAAAGACAAGATTATGAATGAGAAAATTAGAGAAGAAGTAGGAATAGACAATTCTCTCCTAAATAAGATTCAGATATCAAGACTGAAGTGGTTTGGTCACATGAAGAGGATGCCAGTAAACAGAACTGCAAGGAAGGAATTTGACAGAAAGGTAGAAGGAAGACGACCCGTGGGAAGGCCACGAAGGAAATGGATAGATTTAGTTAAGAGCGATGTAATGCTGAGAGGTCATGATTGGGACAAGTTGGTGGAGGAAGAATGGTACAAGGACAGGATGAGATGGAGGAGGCTCATATACCACACCCGGGAAACTGGAAATGGTTTAGGATGATGATGATGATGATAAATGTTCCTGGATATTAAATTAGCTGTCATATTATTTCTTCCTTAATCCGTGGCTTTTCCCTTGGACTTAGTGAGGGATTCCACCTCTACTGCCTCAAGAGCAGTGTCCTGGAGCATGAGACTTTGAATCGGGGATCCAGTTGGGGTGGAGGATCAGTAGCTCGCCCAGGCGGCCTCACCTACTATGCTGAACAGGGGCCTTGTGGGGGGATGGGAAGATTGGAAGGGATAGGCAAGGAAGAGGGAAGGAAGCAGCCTTGGTTTTAAGTTGGGTACCGTCCCAGTATTTGCCTAGAGGAGAACCACAGAAAACCACTTCAAGGATGGCTGAGGAGGGAATCGAAGTCCCCTCTACTCAGTTGACCTCCCGAGACTGAGTGGACCCCATTCCAGTCCTTGAACCACACTTGAAATTTCATGGCAGAGCCGGAAATCGAACCCGGGCATCTAGGGGTGGCAGGTTATCATGCTAACTACTACACCACAGAGGTGGACAGCTGTCATATTACTGAATTAAATTCTCACCAAAATTTTGCCAAATGTACATATGTAACCATGGCACATGAAGAAACTAGATAAGAGGGAAGAGAGAAATCTCTTCCAAGAAAGCAGAAAATATTATTGGCAGGCAAAAACCTTTTTGCCAACTTGGACAACGGAGAAGCACTGAACGTGACTGCAGAATGCTGTCATCGGTAGTATTGTGTTCTTCGCCTCATTTATTTTGAACATAACCATATTTTTCTCTAGGCCTTGTCCATGACTGTAAATTCACTTTTGTGTGTAATAGTAAAAACTGTTACCAGTCACAAGTTTTATTAAATGATTTACTCCACTACGCATTTTGGAGCCTTTGCTCCATTATCAGGACATGAAATGGTGACTTTAACTGTTGCTGCATATGATACACAGTTGTTTTCAAAACACGTATGTTTTTAACTTTCTCACTAAGGTACTATTTTTCTGAAACGCCATCGAATTCTGCTCAGGATCACTTATCATTCAATCATTCATCACGAAATAAGTGTAACAAACGAATGTGTTCCTAATATCACACAAAACCAGTCAGCATATTTATGTTCAGAAGGATTAAATTTTCTTGTGTAGCCTAGTTATTCTGATGTAAAGTTTAAAGTAGGGTTTGGAGGTCCAGTTTTTTTTCTTTTTCTTTTTACAGTCTGCTTTATGTCGCACCAACACAGATAGGTCTTATGGCGATGATGGGCTAGGAAAGGATTAGGAGTGTGAAAGAAGCAGCCTTGGCCTTATTTGTCTGATGTGAAAATGAAAAACCACAGAAAACCCTCTTCAGGGGCTGCTGACAGTGGGTTTCGAACCCATTATCTTCCGAATGTAAGCTCACAGTTGCGTGCCCCTTACCGCACAGCCAACTCCCTCGGTCCTCTCCAGTTTTAACCTACTTTCAAAAGTCATTCCTGCCATTACAAAAAAATACTATGCACGTTTGTCCTACAGTGTGTTATTCGTACAGCATAAGTTGCATATTGAACTCTTTATCATTGAATATATTATGACCTATATTTAGTATCAGTATAAGCATATACATTTGGCCTTCTACAATATATTTTATTACCTCTCAACAGCTAGTGCAGGAATTAATAACCACGGGCTCTGCCCGAAATCTGTTCCACCCACACAACCCTCTGCAGTCTACAAACTACTTTTACCCAACCCCCACTCCCATCCGGCAACAAATCTAGGGGCTCATTTATGGGCTGTATTCTTGGAGCCCCGCAGGCTGTCTGAAGTGATGCTGCTGCCATCTACAGAGAATAACAGAGAACTAATATGAGAAAGGGAAGAGAAATGAATTGAAACAATGATTACCAATAGACATAACGGCAAGACTTTTTATCAGCGACCGTGATGATAACAGAAATGGACAATTGCCAACTATGAAAAGGGAGATCCTATTCATGTACCAGTTGATAAATTTTATATTAGCAACATCACTAAATTCATTCAGTTATTGTTTGACTGGTGAATATCCAGACATCAGTAGGGCTCTGCCCCAGAATATCCCACGATACCAACCCTGACAATATTAGGTTTGCAAAACCTAGCGAGTCTTTAATTTTCATTCTTTTTCTGACTCTTCCCTTTCTTTTGCTGATACACTTGTTACTCGAAGGGTCAGACTTTTTCCAATTTTCTCTCATATTAGTACTAATGGAGGATGATTGTCCTGCTGTACTTCCTATTAAGGGAAGAGGTACACATTTTTGTTATTCCAAATTTAGTAAAGTTCATATGTTTGTAGCTTAGCGACTGCAAAAATGCTACTTAAACATGCTTTACATACAAGGGCTATTTTTTAAGTAAGGACCATTTTGCAGTGAAATAAAAACTACTGAAAATTTTGGGCAATTTATGTTTCATCCGATTCTACACACAGTTTTCTATGTTTTCCACATAGTTTCCATTCCCGCCCCTTTTTCGTATCACGAGACACGTTTTTGTAAACCCTCATCGTAGAAGTGTCTGCACCCTGTGATGAGAGCCACGTCTGAACCGATGTTTTCTCTTCCTTGTTGGTGTGGAGATACTTGCCAGTGAGAATTTCGGATGAAGGAAGAGATGGTGGTTGTTCAAAATATACAATTCAATGCGAACTTGCATTCGAGATGCAGGGTGATGTCTTGCAGGTTATGAAGTAAATGCAAACCCGCAGTGTTTATTCTGGATTGCACAGCAAAATTTCATCAAGGTCACACGATAAGCAGCTACATTGATTGTTGTCCCATGCAACATGATATACACTAGCAGAAGAGTAAGTCTGTCCCAAAACATGGTTGCTGTAATCTTTTGAGTTCAGAAAGTTTGCTTGAATATCCCTATCGTCAGAGATGCTTTGTGTTGCCCCTCTGTTGATTGCTTCTTGAATTCAGTGGTCACTTGGAACACCCATGTCTCATCCCCTGTGATGATGTCCAATAACTCATCACGTTCTTCATAGTACTCATCTCTTCATTTTGTGGTCCTTGGTCACCATCTTCAGAATCGACCATTTGCTCAGTTTTCAGCAGTACAACTTTTCTGCCAAAATTTTGTAGAGAACTGACCTTGAAACTTGCAGAAAGTTAAGTGACAGAGATATTGTGTTGTGAACCTTCTGTTTGCACGAAAGGTAGTGTCAAACTCGTGCACAATATTGTCACTAATCAGAGGTGCCAATCAGAACGTGGGTCATCATGAACTTTCTCCCGATCTCTCTTGAATAATCATACCCACTTATGGACTTTTCCATCTCTCGTAGCGTTGGGGCTGTACACTTCACAGATCTGCAAGTGGCGGCACATTCCTTGCTGTCAAGAAGCGAATAACTGACCGCATCTCACATGTGGTGGGCTGCTCGATCATCTTTACAAGTTCCAGTGCACACTATGAAGCAACGGTACAGTACGAACATGGCAGTGAGGGTGTGTTTGTGTACGAAGAATGCCGGGAATCAGTGCGCATGTGCAAAAGAACAAACGTGCAGGAATTTAAAAGGTATGGACAACGGGTCCTTAAGTAAAAAATAGCCTTTGTACATTAATTACCCTTTATGATTGTCCAGATTTTTTAAAGGCCTATTAATTAATTTCTTGAATCATATTTGCATATTACATTTTTGTAGCTAAAATGGATTATTTATTTATTTACATTTTATGGCCCTCGTTGGACCACTTTAGTCAGTTTTATAAATAATGTTTTTCAGGTTCCTGTCAGCCCAGTACTTTTTCATTTTCCCAGATCTGAACTTTCTTTCTTTATCCTAAATCATCCATCCCATTGTTTGTTGATCTTAATGTGCAGTGTGGTTTGTTTTGGAATTTCTTGATTTTGTCTTTTCTTTTCTTCTGTCATAATTTATAGTTCTCTCGTAGCTTCCGTGATTTCTTACTGTTCCATAATTTTTATATAATTCTCTTATTTGTGTTTTTTGGTGTCCTAAGCAGATGTCCAAAGAATGAGATTTATTTCTTCCTGATTTCTCTCATTACTGGTTCCAATTTCTAGTTGACTGTTTCATTAGAAGCTAGTCTCCAGCGTCCAGTTTCTCGACAGATTTTTGTTATATGCATGTTCTGATTCTTCTTCTTCTTTCAACCTTGATACTGGCACGTAAAATCGACGTCTCCGAAAACCATAAAAATGTAGTTAGTGGGAAGTAAAAGAAATAACGTTAATTATTTCATTCTTGAGTATTGTGTCTATTTCTGCAGTGTTAGTTGTTTAGTTAAGAAGAGAAATTTGCTTACTTCGAACATTGATGAAGGAGTTAGAAATGTATTTTTGAAGACTTTCATCTGGAGTATGGCATTGTATGGAAGTGAAACATGGATGATAAAGAGCTCAGAAGAAAGTGAATAGAAGCTTTTGAAATGTGGTGTTACAGAAAAATGCTGAAGGTGAGATGGGTGGGTCGAATCACAAATGAAGAGATACTGAATTGAATTGGTGAGAGGAGAACAATTTGGCGCAATTTAACCAGAAGAAGAGACGGAATTATAGGGTACATCTTAAGACACTGAGGACTTGTTCAGTTATATTTTGAGGGAAGTATAGGCTGTAAAAATAGTAGGGGTAGACAAATGTATGAATATGACAAACAGATTAGAGTTGATGTAGGATGAAGTAGAAATGAAAAGGTTGGCACAGGATAGGGTGGCACGGAGAGCTGCATCAAACTAGTCCGTGGACTGATCACCCAAACAACAACATAATTGCTTTGAAAATAATTTCACTTGCGTATGTTATTTCTGGTTGTGTAATTGTTTTATAGTGTTTTAATTTTGTGGCTATTGAGAGGCCAGTTTTATTGTATCTATTTTTAGTGATATATTGTTCTCTGGTCAGTGTTGTTTATTTTTTTCTGCCATTTTGCTTGTCATTCAGATTATGTTATTATTTTTCCTAAATATTTAAATTTGTCAACGATTTTGATTTCCTATTCTCTATTTTTTTTTTTTTTTTGGTATACAATTAACATGATTTCTGGCCTTTCGTAGGATATTCTGAGGCTGATTTTGTGCATTATTTCTTGTATTTGTTTATGAACGCTACACCTCATTGAATGTTTACACCATTTTTTGCTGAAATTATAGAAATACATATTAACAACATACTGTAGGATCCCTAAGATATTCCTTTAGAAAATATTTTTTTAACTTATTCATCACCTTTCTTATCACTTTTGAGGTAGTGGAGATTTAAGAAAATCAGGGGATTATAGATGAAAATCTGAAGGGTATATCTAAATTTTTTTTATAAATGTCTGGGTGTTATTCTTGGGGGTCAGAACAAGAAAAGGTCTCCTTGTAAACATACGTCCTGCCATGCGTTAATACTGAGGTACAGTAATTGCGCATGGCTGCTACCATACTGAGGATTTTGTCGTCCACCAGCGAGCCCACATTCGAAAAGAGATACATAGCACACCCATGTGGGCAGTTGAAAATCCCCATGGTACAGATGATGCTAACCATCAATAGCGCTTTAGATGCAGTGTGTGATATTATCCACGATCAGCTGATTGGCCCATACATGCTACTGCGATGACTGAATAGGTCAGCCTATCTGATCTTCTTGAGGGGCACTCTTTCTGTACTACTGAGGAACATGTGCTCCTAGCAGTGCGCTGCACCATGTGGTGCATTCATGATTTGACTCCAGCACACTTCAGGCTGCATGAACACTTATTTTTTTAATCTTCCAACAATGGTGCATCAGGCATTGATTTTCAGTGCATTGGCCTACCTGGTCTCCTGAACTTAATCTGCTGTCAACATACATTTATGAGATAGAATAGTGTATTATTAATGCCTGTGCAGCTGTTCAATAGGACCCAGGTACCTTTGAGTGACTCTGTCAGGAGGCCGCCTTGAGCATCTCCTGTGATGTTGCAATATATGTCATGCAACGCCATGAATGTACCTCTGTAACAACACATTGTAGAACATATTTTCATACAGATATCTGTTCTTGTTTCGATCCCAGGAATCATACCAATCCCCCATAAGGTTTGTTAAAAACATATATATATATATACACACACACCTTGTATTCTTCTTCTTTTGAGACCACATTTAAGCACTTTAATCAAACCTTTGGTTTGTCAATTTCTTGCTGGGAACTATCAGAGCCTTGCGGTCCTCCCAGTACTTCTTCATACGTGTTGATATTCTTGCCCTTTTGTGTAAAGGATATTCTAGTTGGGATTTCCTTCTTTGTGAGTGTAAGTGGAAAGTCATATTTTTAAGTATTGTGTTTACTTTTTTCTTATACATATTGTCATCTGGTGTGAGGCCAATTTCTTTCAAATCCTCCCTAATTTCTTTTATTCATCTGCATCCAGTTGTAGTATTTTTTGAAGCAAGATTGTACTGCTCTAGCCATTTTAGAAGTTGCGTATCTGGCATTCTCAGGATGTGGCCAAAGTACCCTAGTCTTTTCTTGCGCATGGTATCAGTAATGGGTTCTAATTTGTGATATACAACGTTGTTAGGTACCGCTACTATTTACCATTGCCCATCTTTTTGATAGCTTTTATTGATACAAATTCTTCCAATTTGTCTTTTGATCTTCTGTAATCTGTCAGTTTTGGATTGTTCATTTAGATGGAATAATGTTTCTGCAGCATATGTGGCTTCTGGCTTTATGATTTTATTGTAATGTTTGATTTTTGCATTAATGGATAAGCCTTTCTTTTCTTAAGTTTCCCATGTTAATTTTTGTGCCTTAGATCGTTTCTTTGCCCTTATCTAAATTGAAGGTTTTGCATTTAAATTATTTGTTATTAATTTTCCTAGATATTTGAATTGTGTTACAATTTTAATCTTAGTACCATTAATATGTATTTTTTTTAATGGTGTTGGTTTATGGAGCATAATTTCTGTTCTCTCAAATGATATTTTAAGGCCAATTTTATTGCAGTGGTGTGAAGCTCTGATATTTGAGTTTTTGCTTCATCTAAATCTTTGGTTAGTAATGCCATGTCATCTGCAAAACCAAGGCAATTTGTTCGGATTTTCCTATCTAATTTAATATTTGGAGGGCATTTCCTAAACCATTCTCGCATTACCTTTTCTAGTACACAATTAAATAGTAATGTTGATAAGCCATCAGCCTGCCGTAACCCAGTAGTTACTTCAAATGGGTCTGATAATTCGCTGCTGACCCTGTATTGTATAAAGAAAAGGATAATTTGTAAAATGCAATTTTGACCCATAAATTTGTACCTTCTCCCTTTAAAAAGATCTTCCAATTTATCTCTCTATTATTAGCAGAATGTTATCCTCCTCCAGAGTGTATGATATCTTTATACACTGTTAATAATTATTCTCTCTTTTCTCAGAGTTCACTGTTGCATGCTATTCTGGGCGAGATTCCTGTGGTAAACAATGGCGGCACCTTGTCTTTTAATGGAAGACTAGCTTATTCTTCGCAAGAGCCTTGGCTCTTCTCGGGTTCTATCCGTCAGAATATTCTGTTTGGTGAACCCTATAATGCCAAGAGGTACCACCGTATAGTTCGTGCCTGTGCTCTGGCTCATGACTTCGAGCAGCTACCTCATGGAGACCGAACACTCGTTGGTGACCGTGGAGTGATTCTCAGTGGTGGTCAGAAGGCGCGTGTGAATCTGGCCAGGTTTGTATCTGTTGTTCTTTACTAGAAAAATTAGCACACAGCTTGTAGAGGTTTCTCGATTGCTATAACTTTCATAATGCCAATGACAGACACACAACACACTTCTTATTTCCATGCATGCATTTGGGCAGCAAAAATGAGTCCTGGAATACAGTAGAGGTCTGTTATAGCGAGTGCGGCATATAGCGAGAACCCTATTGTAACGACATTTTTCTTTTTGTGTCCCTTGAAAATTCCTATAGTCATCATCAATGTCCCACTCCAGTCGCCTGGGTCGTTCTGTATTAAACTATATAAAAACCTCATTAAGACGTTTCTGCAAGGCACGAGTAATAAGAACGTATTAAGCGAGAAAACATATTACCAAATACACCAATGAAAACTATAAACTATCCAACATAGATATGGAAACACTAGATACCATTTTTTCCGACATGACAGCATTTTAATGTTGTGTGTTTGCAGTTACAGGAAAAACGATATCATTTCTACAGATGAGAGGAGAATATTAAAAGGCGTGAAAAATATGAGAGAACAAATATGCAAAACCTTTTCTGCTGGGTATTATAAAATAACAGTGCATTGAAAGGTGTGAAAAACACTAGACAACAAAAATATGAAAACATTTGCATGGGGGGGGCCATGAAAATGTCAAGTATTATTGCAGATCACACTCTTTATAAAACGAATGGTAGTAGAAGCCTTTTATTTATATTTCAGACCAGTGGGTTTTTAAACATTATTTTCTGATCACACTCTTAGGTAATGAATTCGAGGTTACACTCGACCATGTACGACTGTGATTTTGGCCGCCATTTTGAAAGCAACAAATCTTAAATTGGATCAACTCAAACGATCTAGTCGAAACTCGAAGGTGCACGTTTAAACATTCACGCTACCTCTGCACGCTTAACTAGTTTTCTGCTTGCTTCCCGAAGATGCAACTTATCCTGTGAAGTTCAGGAATTGAAGGCCTTTTCCCATTATCATGCAGCTGTAGCGAGGGTTCTTTCTTACCCGAGTTGGAAATCACGCTCCTTCATAAGGGATGACAAATAACGTTTTCAGGGCTAGGAAAAATGTGAGAAACTAGTTTCTCAGTTTTTCGCTGCCCTCTTGACTATTTGTGATTGTGACTCAATGAAGACAGACTGTCATTTTAAATTTTAGCACAGTGAATTTGTCCTCGTTTTTTAATTGTAATACACTGCACGTTTAGACTAAGAGGTCCACAACCTGACCATTGTTTTAATTCCATCATGTCTCATTTGTTTTCATCCTTTTCTTCATTGTGTTTTAACATTTTTTAGCATCAGTTATGTAAAAAAAAAAAAAATTCACTGATGATGGCTCAAATGAGTTGAAACTTGTATGACTAATATTCCATCTATAGATGGAGATATGTATGTATATTGAATAGGAGGACATTAAATTTTCTTTGTAAAGTGAGAATGTGTTTTCCTAATAAATGCGTAAATAATGTGGAGAATAGCAGTTGTTAAGGGTGAAATAAACGATCGCTTAATTTGAATTCTGTGTACTGAAATGTGAAAAATGATGGGATCCGATCTAACCTAGGTCTAAATGAATCGATGGAGGAAAGACTTAGGTCATCTAGGCTTTAATGGTTTGGGCATGTTAAACGAATGAATAGCACAAGGTTACCATGTGCTTATTTGGAAAAGAGTATAACAGGTTGAAGACCAGCTGGAAGACCAAGAAGAAGATGGATGAACCGACTGAGGGAAGACATGGAGAGAAGAGGTTGGAATTGGGAATCTGTCTTGGACAACGAAATGTTTTTGAATAGGCAACTTTGGAAGATGCTTATTTCCAAACACCCTACCCGGCTCGCTAGTAGGGCAAACCGATGATGATGATGATGCTGTACTGAAATTAAGTAAGAATGTGTGATACACCTCAAGATATGGCAAAGTGCATCATTTGTTTAAGAGATTAGTTTATATTTTCTCATGTTTGGTTAAATTTTGGAAAGGCTGTTTCCATGTAAATTTATTGTGAAATGATTATCATTATCGTGGTCTAAGAAGCCAAGAATAACGGCCGAAAGGATTCCTTGTGCCGACCACACGATACCTCATAATCTGCAGACTTTCAGGCTTAGCAGCGGTTGCTTGGTAGGCCAAGATCTTTCGGGCCTCTTGCGCCATGGGGTTTGATTTGATTTATCATTACTCCACTGGGGCTTGAAGTATGTTTTCATGATATGTGTACACTTAAGCTAAGTTAGCTGATACTGTTTGAGTAAGAAAACTGAAAACTTTGCCACAGGAGCCTCTGGAGTGATACTATTACAATTTTTAAGAATTAAATTGAACATCCACATTTACATAGTATCAGAATTTAAAAAAATAACTAATGATTATGCTATAGTGGGGAAATCGTCTGCGAAAACACATGGTTTGAATGAACTGATTGCCGTTTTATACCGATTTTAAAGTGTGTGGGACCCCCTTCCTCCCCCCCCCCCCCCCCAAATTTTATGAAAAATTAGATATAGTGGCAATCCACTATAGCGAGTAAATTTTTTAGTTATGAATTCTCTCTATACTGTACTAACTTTACTAATAAAACTTGCTTACATTATTATATCCAGTACATCTTTTCAGTTATAATATTGAGCTTTTAAAGGTGTGAGGTGTGACAGTAGAAATAATTAGTTCCTCCTGAAATGTCTAACATCTGCTACAGACAGTCAAAGACATTTATGTTGACAGTCGAAGCATAGTTGGAATCGATGGTATAATGAGTCCTTAGCTCAAAGTAATTGCAGTGGTTAAACAAGGCTGCGACTTTGTTGTTCATGGTACAGTAAAACCTCGTTAATTCAAAGTCGTTGGGACACAAAAATCAGACATTGAATTATGGGATTTTGAATTAACCGCCAACTCGTAATTCAGAAATGCCAACCCTTGCTGCATCACAAAATATTCCAAGACCTGTTATTGTGTGCAATTAACATTGATTCACAATTTAAACCTTTCAAATGCCATGGAAAAGACTATTTCCAAAATGTATCCAACAAAGTGCATTTACAGTATTCAAATAATGCACTTGGATAACTTGTTGACAAACATAACCTCATGCAATGAAAGAAAAACACACGATTCAAAGACGAGGTTTTACGCTGGCTTCCCAGTGCAAGTCCGTTATTCTGTGGATTATTGTACTGTATGCATTTTAGATGTCCTGTACTTGCACGCAAAGTACCCGATGCCCTTAAAACCATGGCTTATCAAACTTTCCTATGATGAGTGGAGAAAGTCTCTCACTTTCGTCTGCATTAGAACACAGTACAGTGACTCTATCCTTGTATGATTTCCCGCCATGGTACTTCTCTAGTAATTTGGTTTTCCAACCCTTGCTGTGTCACAAAGTATTCTAAGACCCATTAATGCATGCAACCACCTTGATTCACAGTTTAAACCTTTCAAATGCCATGGAAAAAGCTATTTCCAAAATGTATCCAACAAGATGCATTTACATGATCAAATAATGCACTTGGATAAATCTGTGGCAAACATAACCTCATGCAAGAAAAATAACATGATTCAAAGATGATGACAAATTATGCTGGCTCCTCTGTGCAAATGCTCTATATCTTGGATTTCTGTACTGTTTGCATTTTTTAGATGCCTTGCACGTAAAGTGCCCGACGCTCTTAAAACTTCGTGGCTTATCGAACTTCCCCATGATGAGGGAAGGAAGTGTCTTACTTCCGTGTGTATTGCAGCACAGTACAATGACCCTCCATCCTTGTACGATTTCCCGGCTGGCTCTTCTCTCCTTTAAAACCATAAGTCCGTTTGGGTTTGACATAAAAAAAAAAAAAAAATGTAGTTTCATCGGCATTGAGAATATTGTAGGATGCTAAAGAGTTTATTATGATGATGCTTGTTGTTTTAAGGGGCCTAACATCGAAGGTCATCGGCCCAAAGAGTTTATTATGTCACCTATTCAATACATTAGAAATTTTAAATATTTAGGGCCGATTGCAGGAACGATGACTAGTTTTAAGCCTTAGACATCGTCTACCTAAACAACGTCTAAATCATTCACGATCTTCCATTGCATAAACAATGTTCAGTCGATGCTTAACTAGACATCCCTTAAAGTTTCAATTTTGATTTGAAAATGGAGACAGAAGTATCTTTCATGCAACTCTTTGCTTGTCGCAACCAATGAAATTCGTCGGTGCGCGCGCCGAACACCAGTCAGCTGTTTATCTTCCTACACATTACTCAAATATGGCTGAGCATGACTTGCCCACAGATAAGAGTATCGCTTTCGGTGCAAATTAAATCATAATATTATTGACACTAAAGCGATACGCCACCGTATGGGGAAGTGTAGCTTTCATTATAGCGTTGTTACAGAGAGTGTAATTTACTCATAAATACAGTGGCTTTGACAAAGAGAAGATGAAGCAATAGTAATGTGTAACGAGTGTGTTGTACGGGCCATATGTATGTAGCTTGCATTCTGGAGATCGTAGATTCGAAACGCATCATCGGCAGCCGTGAAGATTGGTTTCCATAGTTTCCCTATTTTTACACCAGGCAAGTACTAGGGCTGTTATTATGGCCACGGCTCTTCTTCCCCAGTCCTCTTTAAACGATGATCACAACCACTTGCCTTTACCAATCTGATAGTTGCCGAAAACCTATGCGATTATTTATATATATATAAAAATCCCATACAAACCTACTTTTTAGTTTTCACTATTATGTGTGTGTACTTGGCAGTAAATATAAGTGAATCTCTCCCTGTTGATGTATGTGACAGCTCTCAGACGATCGGGACACGTAATTATGATATGTATGTAGTCGAAGTGACCTATAATTCCATGGAAATTACCCCATGCATATAATAAAATATATCGATTGCCAAGAATTGTATTCAAGTTGACAGTTACCGGACTGTCACTTTGTCAGTCTCAAGAAACAAGTCTCTCGCAAAGCGAAACCTTATTTTATGATTATCCCCCCATGCATGTCAAACGAATTGCTGCAATTTAGCAGGGGGTGACCCACAGAGAGGCCGTCGGACTAACCTTTCTTTCCGGCATCGTCTCAACATGATAATACAAATTACATATTTCACGGTACATAACCCCTGATTGTGATTCACACCTGTCATTTGAGGTTAAACAGTGCTCTTTAAACTCCATTTATTAATGAACATTGTTTTCTCAATCAACACTGTTTCTTAATGAAATTTAGTAACAGTTACCAGCATTTCTGATAATATAACGTCAATACTTCATATGGACCACTGCTGCTGGGCACTGTCAAATACCCTGTGGTCTTATCTAATAGTATAAGTCACTTACTTTCCCTTATACTGCCCCATGTTAATGTAAGTCATCCTTTGTAGGGCATACCCTAACAATTTGACGCTGTTATCCTTCACAATTGATAATTTACAGCCAACGGCTGATATATTGTTATCTATATCATCACTGAACATTGTTTTTCCCTTGATTTTCCCACTGTAAAATGTCAATTTTGTATCTTAGTATTTACAATTTAATTACAAATCAGGTACCTGATTTATGCCTTGAGGTAGTACTATAACTGATGATGCCCTCAAAGAAGGGCGAAACATGTCTCATATGAAAAATAATAAATTCCTAAATGTTTAAAATTTCTAATGTATTGAATAGGTGACATAATAAACTCTTTAGCATCCTACATATAGTATCTTCAATACGGATCAATAATGATATTTATCACTTGCATCGACAATATTGTTCGGTGTGTACGAATTGATTATATGAGCCACGTTTTTTCTCCAACTGTCGGCATCGCCAGTGATCACGGATTCTGCTTCTCCGCACACTGCCTGCTACGTGATATTATGGTGTTCCTTAAAACGCTGAAAACAAAAAAATTACAATTTTACTCAAACTTAGCAAATATGAAGTACTCTGTAGACACACCAAAGTGAGTGAAAGTACGGAAATCTACCCCAGCAAATTCCGGAAGACTCGTACTATGATGACTCGGATAAATTTTAAATTTAAATTACTCTGAAAAATACTACTTTTTAAAAATGAAATTAACGCATTGGAGACAACCATATTTGAATGTGCTACCCTCCAATAATTGCAGGATTTTTAATGGTTTTTGAAATTTTTTCAATGCTAGGGTAAGCCATGACTATAAAAACTTTTAGAATATTTAGAAAGATCTCTTTCTTCTACACAAAAATGAGTTTTAATTATCATAATTGTGCAGCAGTTTTTAAATATAAATTTATGAACATAATAAGTTTTGCAAATGAAAAAAGAAATCTGGTGCAGCTATGGATGCCAGTTCGGTTAATATTTCAAAATCTGTTTAATATTGTGGACACATCTACTGAAACACACTAATACAGATTCTAACCTAACTGGTCAATTGGCACCAGTATCCTAGTTTACAACCAGGAATTTGCTTTCCCACTGTTCATTGTTTGACAATGGAGTTGCATCGAGTTGCTGCAGGTTATCATCTGTACACAGGAAACACCCACATTTTTAGGAAGCAGTATAAAACAGTATTGCAGAACCCACTTCAGGAAGTAATATAAAACTACGTTACGCTTCACACCAGTTTGAAATTAGCTCATTATCTACATTTACTTGCCTGAACCACCAGAATCATCATGTTTACTTAGTGTGTAATTGTTATCCTCATCCTTATTTTCAGAACTCGTGTCTTCCCTAAGAACATCCATTATGGATTCGTTGTCGAAATTTCGTACACTTGCACTCACAAGAATTACACAAACAGGCCTGCCTCTCAAACACACTCTTCCTGTCGGCATGTACCGTACATACTTTCCTGCTCATTTCACAGCTGAGAGTCAATGCAACCTCAGGTTATGTAGGAACGTGGCTGTGTTATCAATGCCTTGAAAGGAGCTCTCGACTAGTGCTCGTAACTAGTACATTTTATGCTTATAGAAGGATTCAGCAGTATCCTAGTGAAGTCACAGCTCGCTGAAATGGCAGTTACTACTTTTTACCTATAGTGAAAACGTACCCGTCGATTCTCTGAGCTCCGTCAGCAGCAATGAAATAGTGCGCCTATAGTTTCTACGAGCGGCGTCTCCAATGTGTTAAAAGTCTGAATTTCAGAAATGGGACTAACATTGTTCTTTGAATACGAATTATCTGTATTTCAAATCAAACAATTTAAATAACATGTAACACTACCTCATGTTTTCGGGAACGAGAGCTGCTTCAAATTGGCAGGATTTTGGATTATCAAGGTTCTACTGTATACATGGATCATTTACTGGAAGGTACGAAGGGGCAGGCTCGGATTTAGCTGGGAGGAAATTTGGTAAGCATTTGACCTTTGCTGACAACTTGGTAGAGGCATTAATTTATGTATGTTTTCATGAAAAGGATTTTTTTTGGCATTGATGTTGCTGTATTTTTTTTAAATTGTTCATAGAATGTTTAATTTGTGTGATTTGTGAATTACTTACATGAAAGATATTAAGAAATACCAAATTTACTCATCTATAACATAGATATTTTCCTCATCATCAAGTTCAAAAATAGGGGAGGGTATATACTTGGACATTTCACAGGTTAGGTTGGCATAGTTTGAAAGCAGAAAAAGGAATGTCTAGCATCTTCAGTTCAGCATACAGAGTATTTTTTTTTAAAATCTTTACTTCATTTACACAAAAAGTGATATTTATAATATTTATAGCTGTCAAAACTAATTTATGAAGAAATAAATTTAATTAACTTCATTAAAGTTAAATTGTTTCTTCATCAGGTATAATTCTCTTGTATATTTTCTTTTTTTCAGGTAGTTTATAAATTTAATTTATTCATAAATTAGTTTCAACAGAGCTTACCCATTATAAATTGACCGAGTTGAAACTGAAAATATGGAAACAAAAAAGAAAATGGCATTGTCACTCCTCCTCATCCTCCTCAGTCCTCTACCCTTGACAGGACATGGCGGCATTCAAATTTTTATGGTCCTGATTTTCTTTCTCCATATCTGATGGTCTGTCACTATTAGGGTAGCCTCGTGGAAAGATTTCCCCACCAGAGGCTGCAGCTGGTCCACCCATCTGATTGGGAGTCTTACTTTGTGGTTTCATACTATTAACTCTTTCCTCCAGCACAAATTTCTCCAGGGTGCCTGTTCTTCTGGTGATGTGTCCAAAGTACCTGGTTGATCTGCTAGAGAAGAAGCCTAGTCTGGGAGCCTAGCTCTTCTAGCATGGACTGTATTAGTTCAGTGTTCAGTCCAGGAAATTCAGGGAATGCGTCGATAAACCCACAACTTGAAGCTCTCCATTTTCGTCTTATCTGCCCGTTTTATTGTTCAGGTCTGAGCTACATGTCTTCCTGCAATGGGGAATATGAGGTAGTGAGCTAGTTGCAGTCTTGTGTTCTTTGTAACTGTACGGCCCTTCCATATCCTACTCAGCTTCATGGTGGCTGCCCTGGCCATGGACGACCTTGAAACCAGCTATCTCCCTTACACTCGGCTGTTTGACTTTCTGTCTGTCGACTATCATCCCCTTGGTCTTTCTTCTATTAACTTCCAGGCTATATTCCCTGCTAATCAACATCAGCTTCTTCATGAGGACTCGTAATTCCTGTCCACTAGCTGCCAGAGTCAGTGTGTCGTCTGTGTGTCTAAGGTTGCTGATCTGTGCCTCCTTCCCAGTTTTCGAGCACTTTTCTCATTGTGTGCTTAGTGTAGATATTGAAGAGGGTGATTGAAAGAATGCAGCCCTTCCATGTACAAGGGCGAATCGAAAAGTAAGTTACACTAGCTCGCCACGAGAACATGCTGTGTGTCGTGACCATGGCCAATGCGGAGCAAGCTACAGTAACTTCTGTCAAGTCCGATAGGAAGGTTGCTGTGGTATCCCGTCGTGTTGTGTGTGCAGTGCGGGCTAGGCTCAATGGTGCGTCATCTGGATGTTCACTCCGAATTGGAGGTGCTTGCAACGATCAGATTCCTATGGGATAAATGGCTCAATTGCACGGACATTCATCGTGAAATCACTGCTGTATATAGTGAGTGTGTAATTTCTCACTCAGGTATTGTAAAGTGGTGCGAGCAATTTGACGCTGGACGCACAGATCTCACGGACGAATATCACAAAGGCTGGCCCGCAATTTCCAGTGCCGTTGCAAATGTGGATGAGATCATTAGAGAGAATCGGCGCAGGAAATTGCCAGGATGCTAAACATTTCGTATGGGAGTGTGTTATCCATTGTTCAGCAGCACCTTGGATTTTGTAAACTGTTTCAAAGGTGGGTCCCACGTCTGCTCACCGATGTTCACAAGGGACAATGCTTCCAATCGTCACTGGCATTTTTGCAATGATATTCTGTGGAGGGCAACGAGTTTCTGCAGCAAATCATAACAGGGGATGAAACGTGGGTCCACCACTTCACCCCCTCCCCCGAAACAAAGAGAACATCGATGGAATGGGTGCACACCACATCACCATCATGAAAGAAGGCCAAGGTCACCTTCAGCAGGAAAGGTAATGGCGACAGTGTTCTTTGACATGGAGGGTGTGGTGCACGTGGAATTTATGCCGAAAGGCACAACACTCAACTCGGTTTCGTATTGTCAAACATTGAACCAGTTGCATAAGGCAATTAAAGAAAATCGGCGGGGAAAATTGAGTGCAGGTGTGATTTTGTTGCACGGTAACGCAACACCTCACCTAGCCCACCATACATCCGAACTGCTGCAGCGATTCAAGTGGAAGGTATGGCAACGTCCTCCATACAGTCCAGACTTAGCGCCATGTGATTATCAAGTGTTCGGTAAGCTGAAAAAGGACCTCGATGGACGACTATTCCGAAACGATGAGGAGGTGAAAGCAGCTGTCTCCAGGTGGTTACATAGCGCTGGAGGTGATTTCTGCGCATCTGAAATCGAAAAGTGGGTTGACATTCTGAGAAACGTTTAGTCTCTTGGGGACTATGTGGAAAAGTGAACTTGCATTGTATGTTGTTATAGCCATATTGCCTATATTTAGGTAGTTTCCTAAATGGTCATAACTTGGGAGTGTAACTTACTTTTTGATTCGTCGTCGTACCACCTTCTGCTTTAAAGTTTCTCGACATTGCTGGATTTATTCAAACAGCCGTCATGTTGCATTCCCCACTAGTGCCATCAGATGCTGTGGGGGAGACCCGCCCCTCGCACCATTTCTGGAAGAATGGTCCAGAAAGGTGTCCATCTTATAGAATCAAATGCCTTGTTGTGATCAACAGAGCACAGAAAGATCGCAGCATTGACACTCTCTGGCCTTTTCCACAATCTACCGGACATTCAGAATGTACTCCCGGTGCTTTTACCTTTGAAGAAGCCACGTTGCTCCAGTCGTGCAGCATGTGGAACAGTCTCAAACTCTCTTCACGTTTACATTTTGCTGAGCCTCTCCGGGGACTTTTTGATACTACTATCAAAGCACCGGAAGCAAATTCTGAATGCATGTTAAACACAATTTTGTAAAGGGATTATTTTACAAGAAATATAAATTGATTTTATAATCAGTAATCTAAATGTTCATCCTTTGTTAACTCAAGCTTTCTGCTTCTCCAGGACGGTGTACAAGGATGCAGATATCTATCTTCTGGATGATCCTTTGTCTGCTGTTGACTCACATGTAGGCAAACATCTGTTTGAAGACTGTATTACTGGCTTACTGGTAGAAAAGACTGTTATCCTCGTCACCCATCAACTGCAGTACCTCATGGATGCTGATCACATAGTTATCCTCAGTAATGTAAGTGAGCAAGTTGTGTGTTTTTTCTTGTTTTAGTAATGGTCCAGGTTGTTCAGAAATAAATTCATTTTGTAAATGTTCTTGAGATAAATCATGTTTCTTACTCTTTTTTTTTCTTTTTTTTTTCTTTAAAGCCAATTTCAGTCCAGCTGTCTTCATCACTCAAAAGAATGCATGGAAAGGAAACAATAAATTATCCAAAGAAAATCTGCACATCTAGTCAGTCTTACAGTACATCTCATAATACAGTTTCATTAACCTTTCAAGCCAGTATTAAAAATGGGCTAAGTTTTATCCTACAGCAGTAATAAATTTTAGGAAAATATCACAATTTTACATGCTGTCACAAACATTGCTATAACTTGTAAACGATGTGTCCAATTTTGTTTGAATTAAGTGGATATGCAGTTCATATCATGCGGATTTAGTGCAGCCTCTGTTGCTCAGGTGGCAGCGCGTCGGCCTCTCACTGCTGGGTTCCGTGGTTCAAATCCCGGTCACTCCATGTGAGATTTGTGCTGCACAAAGTGGAGGAGGAACAGGTTTTTCTCTGGGTACTCCTCTTTTCCCTGTCATCTTTCATTCCAGCAACACTCTCCAATATCATTTCATTTCATCTGTCAGTCATTAATCATTGCCCCAGAGGAATGTGACAGACTTCGGCAGCCGGCACAATTCCTATCCTCGCCGCAAGATGGGGGCTTCCTTCATACCATCCCTGACTCGGTCAATGATTGGAAAACAGGTTGTAGGTTTTTATCATGTAGATGTAGTATCTACATACAAAGAAGTGGTACCTTGCTTGCAGAGTAGAAAAATGCCAAATTACCTTCTTAGAAATCAACTAAATGAAGGAATTTCAAGATTAGTTCAACTCTATCCAGTGCTGTGGTCTGAGGGAAAGTTGAGGTTTCAAGAAAGGGATCCTTACTAGAATACGATTTGAGTGTTAGCTTCTGAATTATACCCATAAGCAAAAATAAGCCGAGAACTATGTAGATTTCCTCCCTTGTCACTTCTTTCCACTGTCTCATTCGGGACCTTTTATTCAAGTAACCGCATACCTGAATCTTCTTTTCTGCCTATCTGTCAGTCTCTCTAACAATAACGTCCACTAACACTTTATCAAAATACAATAAGAAGGATCACAAAACACTCATAGTTACACTAGTTGGGCCATACTTACCCATGAAAGGGATTTTTGTTGGAAGAAAATTCGTGTCAATAGGTGCCCATGACCATTCAGGAGAGCATTCACAGATATTACTATCGTTATTTATATAAAATTTGCCAACTAGTGAGTTTAGAAGGATCTATAAGTGCTTTACCAGGTATGACAGCACTACAGTGAGAAGCCACAGAATTATTTTGCCTAAGATAAATGGAGTCATAGTTACCTCTTACCTCCCTGAACTTAATGTGGGTGATGATGATGATGAAAGAATGAGCATCTCTCCGTGTACCCCTCGCTATGTTGCAGAGCAGAGCAGCCATATGTAATTAGGTACATGGATATCTTCCCTTTCTTTGAGAGCACTCCTCATTTTTACCAGCCAGGCTGAGTGGCTCAGACGGTTGAGGCGCTGGCCTTTTGACCCCAATTTGGCAGGTTCGATCCTGGCTCAGTCCGGTGGTATTTGAAGGTGCTCAAATACGTCAGCCTCATGTCGGTAGATTTACTGGCACGTAAAAGAACTCCTGCGGGACTAAATTCCGGCACCTCGGCGTCTCCAAAAACCTTAAAAGAGTAGTTAGTGGGACGTAAAGCAAATAACATTATTCATTTTTACCATATTGCTTGCATTGTCTGTAAGAAGCTTCTTACATTACAGTAGAACCTCGATTATACGTTCCCGGAAACTACGTTTTCCCGTATTATTCGTTCATATTACATATTGTTGCTATCATATCAAGAATGGCACAATATTCCAAAAAAAATTTATCAGATGAGCACTAATGAACAATATGTTTCCAACATACATGATTTACCCTATAAAATATTACCATGCTTCTTTCTAAAGGAATATTCAAACCCAACATGATCGGCTTTATACCACGGTTCTGGTTTGGTAACAATATACTTACGACATAGGTGACCCTAGCCTCCTTCGAACGAACCAACTGTAAAACCTTCAACCTAATGTTCGTCCATACAGTTGCTGAAACCCCAATTCACGCTGTGATCTAGTCAATATGAACACATTTGCATAAACTTACATCCGTACAGTAGGAGAAATCCATATTACATTTTGGAAGTTATCTAGTCATTGTGAAATAAAATTATTTAGTTACTTCCTTGTTCACAAATTCTGGCTTTTAATTAATGTACATATTGTAAACTATGTAAATATCAACTTTTGTAAAAATATTTTCAGCATAAGACCATTGTATTTAGTATTAAGCTCCAATGTTTAACAGATTTAAGACTTGACCTTAAGATTAGTATTAGGCTGAAGATGCCCAAAATTAGTGCGAAACATGTTCCTACTAGTGTTTATAATTCATGTAGGATTTAATCACTACAAAATATAATTGTATTGAATAGGTGGACACAGTAATTTTATTCTTGAAAGAATTTTACTTACGATTATGTTATCGAGACCAGAACAGATGTTGCACCTTACTTACATAAAGCCATGGGAGGTTTTGGGATTGCGAATTACTGTTTTGGTCCTAATATAAGACTGGGAATTTCACGTTTTTGTGTTAAAATGATATAAAAACCGCAGTCGTTTTATATGCGCTTGTCACATTTAAAAACTTTGTATCATTTCGCACTCGTACGGACTTGTACAGCGAGCGCACTTTCCAGCTGAGCTCAAGGTCGTGAATAACTATGATTTCGGAAGAGTCAAATGATATCAAAAAAGGAGAAGTCATTTCTCCTTTAGCAGGTTAGCAAACTTGATTTGCTAACACGGCGGGGCCACACAGTTTGGTCTGCCACTGCTAAGCAGAGTCCTGGAGGGGCGTGCCATTCCAGCTGATGAGTCCAAATGGCACGTCTGGACGAAACTCTGCATAATGCACACGGCCTAACCACCCAAAAGCTGGTTCTATTGCTGTGATTATAAGTCAAATGATATTTTTTCTCTTTCCAATTTGATTGTGATTAGTGATGGGCAGGATTGAATATAATGCATTCGAGAACATGGGAATCAATACTTACATTCAAAACCATGTTCTCGGCTTCAACATAACCTTTAAAAGTCGATGTAGGTCTAATTTATGCAGTACGTGATATCCGTAAACTTACTACGAACAGTATACTGGTGATCAAGTTACAATGGACGCGTTTCTATCTAATGTGCTTTATTTTATTAGATTAGAGAATTAAAAACTACTTGTGGTCAATTGTTGCTTAGCTTGACGTTTCAGGTATTAGATTTTTTGAAGAGTTTGGCTGATCAAAGTAACCGAACTGAAAGAAGTTTCCAAAGGAAACTGACGAAGTTTCCCCGGTAAAACTGAATGTAAAGTTTCAAGATTTTTAAGTGGTGTACCGGTAATTAATTTAATCTCGCCTGCTTCTCACCAGGAGGGCCCAGGTTCGATTCCTGGCCAGGTCAGGCATTTTCACGTAGATATGAGTAACGACCGAGAGGATCCGTCACACTGACCATGTGTCACCTCGTAATCTGCAGATTTTCGGGCGGAGCAGTGGTCTCTTGGTAGGCAGAAGGCCCATTGCGGCTGTAGTTTGGTTTGGTTTGGTTTAAGGGTGTTTGTAACATTATAAGTATACATATTTCATTTTTGTGATGTTTAGCCAAATTGTTGATGGTTCATTTGTTCCCGGATTTTCCGTTTGTCAGTGTTGTATTTTTTTTTTTTTTTTGGTCCCTCGAGAAATGGAGAATCGAGGTTCCACTGTATACCTTAATTCTCTCGCACAATTTTTCACTGAATTTATTGCAAGTTCAATTAAGTAGTTGCACACACGCTTGTGTGCTTGTGTGTGCCCATATGTATCAACTGCGTTGAACAGATGTACAGTTGAAACTGGTTAAGACATCCCTCTCTAGTGCGTTTCCCTGGTTATTACATCATTATTCCAAAGTATCAATCCATGTTCTATTAAATACACGCTAAAGAAACACGGATAGCACATTTACGTCACTCCTTAGTACGTTCGTAATTCCCACCACAAGAAATTTAAAGTAGCATTCCTGGCCACATTGCACGCACGATGTGCCAGCAGCGACTGGCCTGGGTGAGGATTTGGTAGAGAACTTAATTTCAAGGCCCTAGCGTGTCGGCCTACAGCTGGAGGGAGCGTCAGTCTCAAGCCAGTCTTTGATATGGGCATGTATTTGTTTGGATCGCACAACAGTAGCTCGTTTGATGTCACAAATAACTGTAATTTCGGAAGTGTTAAATGATATTTTTTCTCTTTCCAATTTGATTGTGATTAGTGATGGGCAGTATTGAATATAATGCATTCGAGAACATGGGAATCAATACTTACATTCAAAACCATATTCTCGGGTTTAACATAACCTTTAAAAGTCGATGTAGGTCTAATTTACGCGGTACATGTTATCCGTAAACTTACTACGAACAGTACACCGGTGACCAAGTTACAATGGAAGATAAAAATAAAATAAAGGTATTTTGCCATCATGTTGGATGCATTTGTATTTAATGTGCTTTATTTTATTAAATTGGAGAATTCAAAACTACTTGTGGTTGATTGTTGTTTTAAAATGTATTATTTCTTATTTCATTAATTATAGTTTAAACACCTGTTTCTTTGTTTACATCGTAATTATTTTTATGTTCAAACCTAACCTTAAATTTAAGAGAGTAATTGTTTTTGTTTTTTTACTTTTTAGCACATTCCCTACCTTTATGACTTTTTTTTCAGTCCCCACAAAAATATCCTAACCAGTTTGGATTGTACGTCACTGTTGTCACTGGTCACTGTAACACACACAGTGGGCTCATTATGCACATTTAACCCTCCATCTATGCTCATACAAGCTTCATTCCCAAATAAATCCATAAGAAGCTTATCTCTCTCATTTTGATAAATTTCTTCAAGAAGGGGTCCAGCTGCTGCAGCAGATGATGGAGGAGTGTAGCCAGGTCACAACATGCTTACGATCTTCTGAATTCTAAATTGATTAATGGAGCTGCAGGAACTGTTTGTAGCACAGCAGAATTTTTCAACCTGTTTATCTAAGTCCTCTTTTTATTTTTCACTAGTTCGGACAACAGAGTAACTTATCTGACTGCTTAATTTTTAGAGATAGTCCCTTAGTAGATAGCTGATTCGTAACAACAGTGAAACCTCGTTAGTGCATTCCTCATTAACACATTTTCCCGTCTAGCACATCATAAGTTTGAAGTCCCAATTCTCATCATATTAAGTGTATACAAAGATACCTCGCTTATTGCGTCACGAATTTTAGCTATTACCGCTTGGTACGATCACGTTTTTCGTAGCCCTAGAAATGTTGGCTTCATTTTTCACCTCCAAAAGCAGTTGTTTCAATTCTTAATCAATACTCCTGTATTTAAATCAGCTGCAGGAACAACCCTCGCTACATTATTTTGATGTTTTTTATTTTTTTATGTGTTAGTGAATTAGCTTATTATTATTGCAAGTTTCTTTCTCATTAATATTTAGTAATTTAGCATTACTAATTTTGTAGTCGGTTTTTGTGTTCAGGATTTAGTTAATTGTTGTAAGTGAAATGTTTCATAAGTTATGCATAATATTTTTACCCCAGTTGCATGCCATAACTAGGCCTTTCAAACTAGTGCCATCACTTCCAATTTAATCACTGCTTGCAATTGACCTCAATTTACATCCACATTAGTTCAATCTTATTATGACACAGAATATTTAAGAATATTAACCCTAGAACTGCAGACCGTCTTTCTGGAAGATGGCGCATTGTTTCGTCAAGTGCGATCGTTTTTCTGACAAAAGGTGTCGTTCTTCTGCCATAGAATTGTAAGTGGACACCAGATGGCACTAATACAAATACCATCTAAATACTGATACTTTTATCTTCACTTTTGAAAGTCTTTGAAACACTAGCTACAGTATGGACAAGTTTATTTAGCCCAGCAGGGTCAGGAATTTTAATCATCATTGGTTAATTTCAGTGGTATGGGAACTGGGTGTATGTGTTGTCTTCATCATCATTTAATCCTCATCACAAAGCGCAGGTCACCTACGGGAGTCAAATTAAAAGACCTGTGCCTGGCGAGCCGAACATGTCCTCGGACATTCCCGGCACTAAAAGCCATGCGCCATTTTTATTTCATTTTTCAGTGAATAACTACAACAGATGTATGTGCAGGAAGCTTATACACGGTTTATTAGTAACAAATTACACATAAACTGTGTATAAACTTGGTATAAAAGTTATACGCCATTTGTTAGTAAGACTGATAGTGCTTCCTTTCTGTAAAATCATTTTAATATTTATTTTAATATTTTTAATATTCCTAGAGAGCAGATTGTGAGTCATCTTAGAGCCACAGTTTGAAGAGGAACAGTATGGCTTCAGGCCTAACAGGTCCACAACAGACCTAATCTTCAGTGTCCAAATGTTAATGGAAAAATATTGGGAAAAAGGCAAAGATCTGTTTATGGTTTTCCTTGATATTGAGAAGACATATGACAGCATTGCAAGAGAGAAGATATGGGAATGCCTGAGAAAAAGGAATGTGCCAGAGGGACTGGTGAGGAAAGTTCAGATGCAGGAGAACTGTACCAGCTGTGTGCGATTGGGTGACAGACATTCATCCTGGTTCAAGACCGAAAGTGGAGTCCAGCAAGGCAGTGCACTATCCCCATTATTGTTTATCACCATCATGGATGACATAATGAAGAACGTCAAGAAAACCTCTGGTGAACTAAATGCATTGGCTTCGCGGATGATGTTGTGATCTGGGGAGAAACTGAGGAAGAAGTACAGTCGGGACTCAATGAATGGAAGGTTCAGTTCCAGGAGTTCAATCTCGAGCGAACTCAAAACAATAGTGATGACAATAAACAGAGGACGGCCAGCGAACATCATCCTAGGACACCATCCACTAGAAAGTGTGGAAAGACCGGGCGAGTTGGCCGTGCGGTTAGGAGCGCGCCGCTGTGAGCTTGCATCCGGGAGATAGTGGGTTCGAACCCCACTGTTGGCAGCCCTGAAAATGGTTTTCCGTGGTTTCCTACTTTCACACCAGGCAAATGCTGGGGCTGTACCTTAATTAAGGCCACGGCCGATTCCTTCCCATTCCTAGGCCTTTCCTGTCCCATTGTCGCCATAAGACCTATCTGTGTTGGTGCGACGTAAAGCAACTAGCAAAGAAAAAAAAAGTGTGGAAAGCTTTACATACTTGGCAGTGTAATATCTCAAGATACACTAGCCACAAAGGAGGTGGAAAATAGATTGCAGAAGAGTTCTCACTTTTACCAGCAAATACAAACACTCCTCTGGGATCCCAAAGTACCAACAAAATCAAAGCTGGTGATATCCAGTCAGTACTTCATACCATTCTTAACCTATGATATAGAAACCTGCACCCTCACTAAGAAAGACTCATCAAGGTTGCAGGCATCCGAGATGAAGTTCCTTAGGTCCACAATTCAAAAAACCAAATTGGACAAGTTAAGGAATGATATGGTTAGGAAGGAAGCTGAAATTGAGACATCGTTGTTAGATTGGGTCATCATGTCCGGACTGAGGTGGTTTGGGCATGTAATGAGGATGGAGCCAAGAAGGACAGCATATATTAATTTGGAGAGACATGTGACAGGAAAACGGGTGGTGGGAAGACCAAGAACCCACTGGATGGACATCGTAAAGGACATTGCAGATCGGGGAAGGACACTGGAGGACGTCATTAACAACAGAATGTATCTCAAAGAAGACAGCATGGAAGAGGCTCGCCAACAGTACCCGGGAAACTGGAATTGTAAAATGATGATGATCGTCTAATTGTAAAAATTCAGGTCATTCACGGTTCGTGAACTGAAGTCTTTTGAAAATGAATATATACAGTGAAACCTCATTAATGCATTCTTCATTAATACGTTTTCCTGCTTAGCACATCGTAAATTCTAAGCCCGACCCTCATCTTATTAAATCCATATAAAAATACCTCCCTTATCACGTTGCGAATTTTCTCTGTTATCTGTTACTATGATCACATTTTTCCTAGCCTTGGAACTGCTATTTGTCATCCCTAGTAAAAGGAACATGATTTCCAACTCAGGTAAGAAAGAGCCCTCGCCACAGTTGTGTGATAACAGGAAAAGACCTTGAATTCCCGAATTCCACAGGATAAGTTGCAACTTCGGGAAGCAAGCCGTTAGCCTCAGGAATGTTCAGTTTTGCTTACCAGTTATTAGTGAGATTGCTGAATAACACAGTGAGTCTGTTTGTGCTTATGTTTTGCATTCCATTCAAAAATTAGAAATTTATTTTGGTTGAGTGGCACAGTGAAGAGTACCGTGGTAAATATTTGTTGCCTGATAGCCTGCATCTGGATTAGGAACATAATCATGCAAAGTTGACTAGTGTGGTGCATATTTGTGTTGTGACAGCCTAGTTAAGGATTCGAAAAAAGTCATGAAATTTCTTACTAATGAAGACAAAATTAAAATATATCAGAAAGTAGATTGGCACCCGCATCTTTAAGCACTAGAGGTAGCGTGAATGGTGAAAGGTGAAATTTTGTTCATTCAAAATGGCGGCCAAAATCGCAGTCGCTCATGGTTGAGGTAGAGTGTAACCTCCAATTCATTGTCTAAGAATGTGACCAGATATTGATCTTTAATAATCCACTGATCTAAAATAGAAGGCTTCTACTATCGTTTGTTTTAGAAAGAGTGTGATCTGCAATAATACTTTGATATTTTTATGGCCTCTGTGCACATTCATATTTGTTTGGTGTTTTTTTTCCACACCTTTCTGTGCACTAGTGTTGTTTTATATTCCCTAGCAGAAAATGTTTTCACATTTGTTCTCTCGTGTTTTTCACACCTTTGAATATTCTCCCCTGATCTTTAGAAACTGTAGATATAGTTTTCACTGTATCTGCGGATACATGAAGTAAAATGCCATCGTATCGGAAAAAATCATATCTAGTGTTTCCATATCCATGTTGGATAGTTTTTATTCATGTATTCAGTAGTATGTTTTCTCACTTAACACATTCTTTTTTTCCTCGTCCCCTACAGAAACATCTTAATGAGGTTCTACTACAAGAAAGCAAACTGATTTTAAGTAGTTTAATTTGTATGAATTTGAACAATGGACAGCATGTAATAAGATGAAAATAAGTCAACTGATTTTAGTCATAGATTTATTATAAAATCAACTGATTTAAATCATCACACCTTGGATTCTAGTGAACGTGATGTTGATCTCTGTTGGTCAAGTTCGTTAGATTTTTCATTTCTCTTGACGCCTCTGTGACCTGAGAACATCAGATTGGCATCATTGGGCAGTCCACGGTTCAACAGTGCATGAGTCTTACAATTTATATGCATACTACAGGATTGCATAATAATTGTACAATACTGCATTTACTTCATTGTAAGCAGACTTTTTAAAAAACTTTTCTCCTGGTTCAGAAAATGTTCCTCAGCTTAGAATTTGTATTGTTAACACGGCTAGTAAAGTAGACACAATAAGAAAATATTCCAAAAAATAACACCAGAAACTGCCATTAGTAAGTTTTCGCCATCATGTAGACTGAGGCCTGGTTACATCACCACTGTTAAATATATACTTACCGGTGAGTTGGCCGTGCAGTTAGGGGTGTGCGGCTGTGAGCTTGCATCCGGGAGATAGTGGGTTAGACACTGTCGGCAGCCCTGAAGATGGTTTTCCGTGGTTTCCCATTTTTACATGAGACAAATGCTGGGGCTGTACTTTCATTAAGGCTACGGCCGCTTCCTTTCAACTCCTAGGCCTTTCCTATCACATCTTCGCCATAAGACCTATCTGTGTCGGTGTGACGTAAAGCCACTAGCAAAATATATATATATATACACACTTGTTAGTTACCACCATGCTAAAAATTTAACGTGATAAGACTTGCGTTTCTTCAAACTTTTCCTGAAAATATCTTAGCTAGCACATTGGTAACTCTCATGAGAGATACGAACAGTGTGAATCTGGAAGGCAGTGGCAGAGCCAAGCGATTTATGAGTGCACTTCGATGCAGTTTTCTTGGCACATGAAATCAGAATAAAAAGGTTATCTCAACATTTGAACTACAGTACCCAGGTAATAGTGGGAAACCATCTTTTACAGACCTCATCAGTCAATACTGATGTTCGTGCAAGTGTTCGATCAGAGAACAAAACCCGATTTGGAACAATAAATATTCTAACAATGAATGGGAAGGAAAATGAATTGATTGACCTAGTGGAGAGATGAAAACTTGACATCCTGGAATTAAGTGAAGTAAAATGGAAAGGGAAAGGAATGAAGAAACTAAGAAAGGGGTACTCCTTGTACTGGATGGGTAACAGTAAAGCAAATAGAAATGGAGTAGGATTTGTAGTGAATCAGAATGTTGAACCAATAGCTGAAGCTGAGTGTGTAAATGAAAGAATTATAATAATGCACATACAGTAAATAAGGAACTACTGAAGATAATACAAGTGTATGCTCCACAGACAGGATGTAGCGTGGAAGATAAAGAAGAGTTCCTCAATGAACTGGAAACACATATTTCTGGAGATGGGATCATGATAATGGGAGATCTGAATGCCCATGTGGGGACTGATAGAATGGGATATGAGAATGTTCTGGGCCCACATGGGAATAGCGATAGAAATCAAAATCAGAGAAACTGTTGGACTTTTGTGTCAGAAATAACCTGATAATAAAGAACACATGGTTTATGAAGAGGATATTTTTTTTTTTTCCATGGAATTGCTTTTCATACTAGAGTTGTTATAGTCATTGGGTAGTATGTTTTAAACTTTACTCTATTATTACTTGTAGTGTTAAGCTTATAGTACGTTCATTCTGTAGTATTGTAATTCGTAGCATTAAGTACTGGAAATGCTTAAGTTGTGTGTGAATTTGTATATAATGACGCAGGATTTAGAAAGTTAAATTAGTAGTATTTCTTGCTTGTTGTACTGTTGTCGTCGTTGTAGGGTATTTACGGCTTAACTTCACTTCATTATCACTTATAATTAAGGACCTGAAAAAATCGCATTTGCGATAAATGCGAATTTTTGAATCTTGTACTGAATCCAAGTCTACGGTAATTCTAATGTGAAATAAAATCACTTTTACGCATAAATAGAAGTGCGACAAAATGCGAATTGTGACCCAAAATGCGAAATTAGTATTAATATGCGATTTTGGTGCGAATTCTGCGAAAATGTACTATTTTACTGGCAAAAACAACATATTTCAGCAAAATCTCCAGAAATACTCAAAATATGATGCATAAATGTTTCGACTGTTCCGATCGATTACGAAAAGTAGCCGGTCGATTGCTGCTTGCTGACTTTAATCGATATTTACAATGGGAATAGCAAGGGGAATAAGATCGGTATCGATTATTATCGAAATGTAAATCGAGTGTCACGGAAATAACGAGATAGACACAGCGTTGATTTCCTGTTCAAAATTGAAACTAGTGAAGAGTAGAAAGTCGAGCGATCGTTTAGGTTATGGGGCGCGCGACAAAAACTGCGCAAGGTAGGGCTCAGCAGTATGCAAAGAATGGTTAATATGCCACAGATTCAGCGACAGTGTTTTGCAAGTATTGTAATTGCCGAGTTGGGTGGGGAAAAAAGGACAGCATTGTGAAACATGTTAAGTCTGAAAAACACGTGGGTAAGCGACGCGATAACAAAAGTTCAACCCCTGCTGCTAGTACGTCTCAAAGAAAGCAATCTTCTGTGCTTACACAGTTAGATAGTTGTAAAAGACGAAAACTTTCCAGAGATAACTTCTCGAAACGCACAGTTGAAGTATTGGCCAAAGCAAATATACCTCTAGAAAAGCTGGAAAGTAAAGAGCTAAGAGCTTGGATTACTGAGTTTTCAAATGAAGAGCTGCCATGTGTGAGAACTCTACGTGAAGTACTTTTTTTTTTGCTATTTGCTTTACGTCGCACCGACACAGGTAGGTTTTATGGCGACGATGGGATAGGAAAGTCCTGAGAATTGGAAGGAAGTGGCCGTGGCCTTAATTAAGGTACAGCCCCGGCATTTGCCTGGTGTGAAAATGGGAAACCACGGAAAACCATCTTCAGGGCTGCCGACAGTGGGACTCGAACCCACTATCTCCCGATTACTGGATACTGGCCACACTTAAGCGACTGCAGCTATCGAGCTCGGTATGAAGTAGTACATTTACCGGTGAAGTTTCAATTTCATTGATCGGGTACGGTTTAGGTATTACGACATCGAAACCACGCGCAAAATTGAAGGATATCGAATTTGAGTGCGATTTCCATGTCAAAATATCTTACCCGCACCCAACTGATCCAGTAATTTCAAATTATTTTGTTATAATTTGAGGTCTTTCTTCCTTTCTAGAAGTTGCATCTGACCACCACAAAAGAACAGCAGAGGCTCTAATGGGGAAGAACATCAACATACTCTGTGATGAAACTACAGATATAATGGGCCGTTGTGTTTTTATCATCATATTCAGAGTCCCAGCTGGATCGAAAAGAGAGCTACACGTTGTTTCTGTGAACTATCTTGATGCAGGAAACGCTACAATTTGCTCTCGTGCTGTTTTAGAAGCCCTGCGCAGTTATAGTGTACCATATGATGCAATTAAAGTGTTTGTTAGTGACAGTGCCCCGTACATGACCCGGTGTTATGAAACATTAAATGTGGTCATAGGGGATCATTTAATGCATGTACAGTGCTGGGCACATAAGATCAGCTTGGTTGACAATAGTTGGGTCGCAGTGATGACCAATTTAAATCATGTGGTTGCGATGGTAAAGTCTGCATTTTTGAACACAAGAAAGTGAAAATATAATTATTTACAATTTTTAACATCACAGTATGGTGCTTCAAAGGAAGCAAAGCTTCTTCCTGCACCTGTCATAACCCGATGGAATAGCTGGTTTCAGGCTTACTTTACTGATGTAGTTACATTTTTTTCAAGATGTCTGACATGAAAGACATCAACAACTGTGGTATTAAGTACCTGACTGATCGAGTGACCGAGAAGTGAACAGGCTTCACTCCCACATGGTTTTTGTCACAGATCATGCAGCTGGATTGGTTGACCTCCTCACTGAACTCTGTATCCTACCTCTCATCTCCCTTGCCCCAAACTGCATAACCTTGACACCAGTTTCACCTTCATTTGTGAGGGGAATTTTTCTCTGGCAACTAATGATGCTTTGATTAAGCTCATTCCTCAACAGCAGGATGCATGTAGAGAGACATTTGTCAAAGCTGCTCATTCTTCACAGTGCAAGCTAGCCACATTGAAAGCTAAAGACACCAACCATAAGCATTTTGTGTCAATTTCTCAAGCTTTGTATCCAAAAAATATAATTTTTAATAACACTGATAAATAAGATGAGCTTGAGAAATTGTTTGGAGTAACAGATCTCTCACGAAACGATATCTGGTGTAGCTACTCTTCTCTGAAACATGCAATTCAAACCCAGATGAAAGAAAGTGAAAAATGTGATATCAACCTTGCATTAAATGCAGTTCAGACAGAGTTCAGCATATTTGCTAAATACTGTCTTGAGTTGTTGTGGACCCCAACGAACAATGTAGATAGCGAGCGCGTGTTGTCTCATTACAACACAGCGGTTAAAGACGGACGGTGCAATTTGAAAAAAAGCAATGCTGAAGTACTGATAATGCTTTAATTTGATCAATGCATTTGTATTGTGTGTGAACGAAGGACCATAATTGCACTTCATAAACTTGCAATCGTTAAAATTAATAATACCATGCGGTTATTTTAACTTTGTAAATAGATGCTAATTTTGAAACAAATAGATGCTAATTTTTCAGGTCCCTACTTATAATGTTAGGGGCCGATGACCTCCGATGTTAGGCCCCTTAAAACAACAAGCATCATCATCATCTTATGTTAAGTTAGTAGTAAGGTCAACCTATAGTATTGTAAGCCATAGTGTTAAGCACTGTAAATACTTAAGCTGGGTGTGAATTTGTATATGATGATGCTGGATTTAGAATGTTAAACTAGTACAAATTCTTGTAATATTTTTTTTCCATTTATTTGCTTGTTGTACTCTTGTTGTTTGCCTGTTTGTTTGTTTTGTTGTTGTTGGGTAATTATGTTTATTATTGCATTACTGTAAGTGACCATTGCCACCAGGATATTTCCCATTTGCAATGTATTTGTTAATAATAATAATAATAATAATAATAATAATAATAATAATATGATGATGATGATGATGATCAGCCGATATAGTTAGGATGGACAATATGGAACACTCATCAATTTTATAATAACAGACCGAGAATGGGGAAGATACGTCATGAATACGAAGATAAGAAGTGTAAGAAAGGGCCAAGAGCCCTAACTTCGCCACAGAAAATAAAGGCTTTATCTATCTATCTATCTATCTATCTATCTATAATCCTCAAAGAAAGTATGGAAGGTGATCATAAATTACTAATTGTGGAATTAAAACAAGTAAAAATCCCTAAAACTGTATTGAAGAACAGTGGCGGATTTAGTGGGTGGTCTGCAGGACTCCAGCTCCTCCCACCTGTTCTTCACACGTAACTTACACGAAGCAATATTACATATTCAATACAAAAATATTGCCAGTTCATTCTCCGAGTTCCTTTAACACTTGATTTTCAACTCCGGAATAGCGCAATAATTGAACGCTTCTCTTCACATGATAATGTCATATGATTCCACTTCCCTCTCTTGGGACTGCCAGGACATGGCTCTGTTATCTGGCCATAAGGCTTTGAATCTGCTTCCGCCTCCGTGTGCACTATAAGGCGCCCGCCAACCCTGCTCTAGCGGTCTGCATGCACTGCAGACCAGTGTGTCTTATTTGTTGTCCACCGATCGCGATAGTAGAAGTTCTAACAACAACATGAGTATTGTTAACTCAGTGCAGTTTTTAAAAACTATCTAACTTAACAGTTCAACCCTAAATGGAAAGTGTGATATTAAAGCTCGAGGAAGATCTCCCCAAAACAGAAAATAGAACCGTGACAAAGAGTACACAAGAATTTTCAATCCAGATGTATATAGTAAACATGAATGGTTGTCTGGGTGCGAAGTTAAAAAGCACTTTTTTATTTCCCGTGCCTTATTTTTGGAAGCGCCAGTGAAGGAGCAAACAGTGCATGGGTTGATGCAGGAGTTCGTGATCTGAAGAGAGTTAGTGATAAAATAAAGAAACATGAAAAATCAGAAAAACATGTGAACAGTTTGCTAGACTTATATCATCTAGGTTCTGTAGATGTGCGCCAGTGTTTAAGTAAGGACTATGAGGAATCTGTACAGCGTCATAACAATGAAGTAGGTAAAAATTGGCAAGTACTACCCACAATAATAAACTGTATTAAGTTTTGTGGGTCAGACAAACTGGCGTTGAGAGGACATGACGAGAGGCCAGACTCCGAGAATCCTGGCATATTTCTGAATTTAATTAAATACACAAGTGAACTAGACTCTGTTTTTAAGTCACATCTAGAAAGTGCTTTGAGTTTCAAAGGGACATCGAAAATGATCCAGGAAGAACTGTTACATTGTACGCTGGAGGTATGCAGAGAGGCTATTTTGCAACAGGTATCAGAGTCTGAAGTTTTAGCAATCATGGCTGACGAGACGATGGATGTGTCGGATGGATTTCAGCTTGTTCTTGTGCTAACGTACTGTTATTCGCAAGGTAATGCTGCAGAACGGTTTTGGGGATTTTTAATCCTTCTGGTTAAAATGCATAGGCTATTTCAGAATGTATTCTTTCCCAGCTTGGTGTTATTCTGGAAGATAAGAAGAATAAACTCATTGCCCAGACGTACGATGGCGCGTCTGTTATGGGTGGTGCTGTCAGTGGCGTGCAGACGAGAGTTAAGGAAGTGTACCCGAACGCCCATTTTATACATTGCTTTGCACATCAACTTAATTTGATAATGGAGAGAGCTGCTAAGCAAAACACGAAAGCAAGAATATTTTTTGCAAATTTGTCTTCAATACCGGCATTCTTTTCCCGATCATCCTAAAGAGTGTCTGTTTTAGATTCTTATGTGGCTAAACGGATACCTGTTGCTAGAGCCACGAGATGGAATTTTTAATCGAGAACAGTCGATACTGTATTCAAGAAAAAGATGATTTAACAGATTGCTTTGAACTACTGATGGAATCTGAATGTTCAAGTGACATCACAATCAGAGAAGCATCGGCTTTGTACAAGTACCTTCAGGATGAAGAGTTCAACTTCAGGCTAAAATTCTTTCATCAAATCATGCCTCATGTTGATATTTTATACAATCAACTTCAAAATCGGCAGGCAGATGTAGCAAAAATTTGTTGCCATGTTTCAAACTTTGTTAAGACTGTTAATGATGTGAACAATGCAATGCTGGACTCCTACGAAAATTCTGAAACCGGAAATGTAAACAAACGACGGCATGTTCAGGAAACGGCGACAACATTGTCTGCGACCAAGGAAGTCTGTGATATCATCATAACCCAGGCAAATAGCTGCTTTCAATTTACAAATCATCTCCAAGTGTCAACTCTGGTGATGCCATCAAATTATTCTTCCTTTATATCAGATTTTCCAGGGAAAGAGCTAAATGACTGTGTACGACTTTTTCCTACTTTTGACAAAGAAAAACTACAAACTGAACTGTCTGTTTTATACTCCAGAGAAGAATTCAGATCACTGCCTGGTGCTATCCAGCAGCTTCAGTTCAACATCTCGAACAATCTTCAGTCATCACTTTCAGAAGTAGTGAAACTTCTTCGCATTGCAGCAACTCTGCCAACTGCCACGAGTGAACCAGAAAGGTGTTTCTCAGCCATGAGGAGGATATAAACGTACCTCCACAGCACTATGTGTGAAGAAAGACTGAGAGCTCTGGCAATGCTGTCAATGGAAACTACAGTACTTTGATGAGAAATATACCAAATTTCAATGAGAAGGTTATCAATATATTTTCAGCCTACAAGTCTTGCCGAATGCAGCTCATCTATAAATAAGGTAAAATTCAGTAATTATACATGCAGCCCCCCCTAGAGTTAAATGCACGAGCTGCCACTGTTGAAGAAGAAACCAAAGATCAGGATTGGGAATTGAAGGAGGAAGATAAAAGAATGGCATTCCAAGATTGTATAAACTTAACACAGAAATACAAAGTGGAGAAGAAGAGTGGGACAATTTAAGACAGACATTTGTGGAAGCAGCAATTGAGGTATGTGGGAAAACGAAAGCAAAGGTTAAGGAAAAGGAGACATGGTGCTCAGACAAAATGAAAAAGGAAATAAAAGAAATGTACAAGGTGAAAAAAGAAATGGGTAAGGAAAAGCAAAAAAGCATATCAGAGGGATGAGAATAAGATAGAAAGGTTACATGTGGAATGCAAAAGATTGAAACTACAAGTAAAGAGGTGTATCAAGGAAGAAAAGGAGAAATGTTGGGGAGAGTTTACCAAAAAAAATTGAGCAAGATAGTCAAGGAAATCAAACTATTGTACAGAATAATAAAATCCAAAAAAAAAATAATCAAGAAAAAATAAAGGCATTAGAGAGAGAAGATGGATCCATAGTACATGACAAAAAGGATCTTCAGAAGGTGATGGCAAAGTATTTTGAAAAACTTTATAATGAGGATGACTGCTCAGAGGAAGAAGGAGATAAGAAAATGGAAATTATAGATGGAGAAAAAGAAGAGAACCCGATAACATGGTTGGAACTTGAAAGGGCAGTGAAAGCAATGATCAAAGGTAAAGCAAGTGGAAAAAACAAATTAAATGCTGATATGATTCAGGCAGCAGGATCAACAATAGACTTGATATTTACAGTGCGAACGATAATAGAAAAACATCGGGAAAGGAACAAGGAAATCAATTTGTATTTTTGGATTTGAAAAAAGCTTGTGATACAGTTAAGAGAAAACATGGGAATGTCTACTGAAAAGGAATGTATCAAAATCATTAATTAACAAGATAGAAATGTTGTATCATGACAGTAAAAGCAGTGTACAAGTGGGGAGTGGTGACAAACATTTTATACACAAAAAAAGTCTCAAGCAAGGAAGTGCATTGTCGTTATTATTAGTTTATTATATTGATGGATGAAATCATAAAACATGTAAAACAGAGTATCAGTAGTGAAGTGAATGCTTTGGTATTTGCAGATGATTTGGTGATTTGGGGAAAGAGAGGAAAGTTTACACTTTACAATGGCGAAAATAATAATAATAAAAGAGAGGAAAGGAAGTACAAAGGAGACTGGACATTTGGAATGAAAATCTGTAGGAGTTTGGAATGGTAATCAGTAAAAAAAAAAAAAAAAAAAAAAAAAAAAAAACTGTAGTCATGCACTGTGGAAAAGAGAAAAAGAGAAGCCAAGTGAACATAGATGGAGAATGGTTAGAGAATGTAGAACAGTTTACATATCTGGGTAGCATTATTAATGGAAGTAACGAAATCAACCCTGAAATTAATAACAGACTAAGTAAAGGTACAACATTTTATCATCAAGTCAGAGAGCTTTTATGAGATCCCAAGAGAATGAAATTAACATTATATAAACAGTATTTCATACCAGTTGTAACATACAAACTAGAAACACTGGTAACTAATAAGAGACAAGATAGTAAGATCCAAGCAGTAGAAATGAAATTTCTAAGAACATCGGTTAAAAAGACAAGAAGAGATAGAATTCAAAATATTAAAATCAGAGAAGAACTGAATATAGAACCGTTAGTACAGAAGATACAGAAAGCAAGACTGAGATGTTTCGGACATGTAAAATAAAAGAATAGGAAAGGAACGGGTAACATGAAGGGAATTGGAAATAGAATTTAAGGGAAAGAGACCAGTTGGAAGACCGAGAAGAAAGTGGATGGATCAGATTTGGAAGAACATTACAGAAGCTGGATTGGATGAGGTGGAAGCAATGGAAAAGTTAAATGACAGAAAGGAGTGGAGGAGGCTTGTAAACCACACCCGGGTGACTGGAGTGGGACATTGATGATGATTATTATCAACTTTTCCACTCTGTTTAGGATCCCTTTGTAATTTGTCCCCACTTCAAATCGTGCTCAGATACGAAAGTTTAAAAAAAAAATCCAAAACTGCCTCCCAATGAAGGTAGTCCTAAAGGACTAAACATTAAAATTGTAATTGAGGACCTGGATACAATAACAGCGTTAGTCTACTTATGCTCTAATTGCATAAATATATTCAAAATCCTTGAATGTTATCCAGCAAGCTACGTCTTAGATCTGTACACAGCTTCTAGAGGTAAGGAGATGATAGTTTTCCACATTGTAATTAATCAGATGTGTGTATTGATGAACAGGAGGTGGATGAAAGTTTTACACCTAGGTGTAGAGGGAAGAAAAGGAAGAGGAAGATAAATATTATAAAACATGTTTCTAAGAGTACCTACTGCAAAAGGGTATACATTTTCAGTCCAGAAATACGCGAGGCTTCATTACAAAAATGGCATTGTATCTGGGTCCCAAGACATACTTTTCCAATTTTCAGTCTTACAATGATTTACAATGACAATGACATAATGTACAGAAGCCAGGTGTGAAAGCACAAAAGAGGGGTGATACACTATCCTTAGCTAAGTACTTAAAACCTGAAAATGTAGAGTGGTATGAAAAGGTGCGTGAGCCGTGAATCAGAAAGTTCAGAAATTGATTCCAATTGTAATAATGCATGAGTGAAAAGAATAATTAAACTGAATGAAAATCATGTTAATTAATTCAATGTATCACCCATTAATTCAATGTATCACCCAAACCTACTTTCCAATCATAGTTGGTCCATATTCAGCTGGTGTAATTATTCAGAGCCTGCGTTTATATAGTATTTCGGAGTTCCATGCAATAACAGCGTATACGAAGAAAATTTAACTCATTTTATCCTTGTATCCATTCAAGATATTTGAGTACAAATTTTAGAATGTCTCATTTGATTGTTAAAGGCCTCCGTGGCTCAGACGGCAGCGCGTTGGCCTCTCACCGCTGGATACCGTGGTTCAAATCTCGGTCACTCCATGTGAGATTTGTGTTGGACAAAGCGGAGGCGGGACAGGTTTTTCTCCGGGTACTCCGATTTTCCCTGTCATCTTTCATTCCAGCAACACTCTCCATACTCATTTCATAGCATCTATCATTCATTAATATCACTTTGGGAGTGGCGACCCCATCGTAATAACAGCCTATATCTGATTCATTCATTACATCCCTGACCCGGTCTAAGACTGGAAAACAGGTTGTAGATTTTCATTTTCATTTGATTGTTAAATATTATGTTTATGTATCATATGACCTTATATTTGTATTTATATTTTAGTTATTCAAATTAAAATCTTTGACTTCCTGTTTCTCAAAACAGCTTAAGTCTGCTAACACTGTTATTGCATCCATGTCCTCAGTTACAATATTAAAATATAAAAATATGATATACATTTCAAACAACACCTAGAGGTGTGAATAATATGGTGATTCAGAATTTGACAACCCTTCTTTAGAGCTGTGGTGACTATCTCATCTCGTACAGAAGATGGAATGTGATAATTTTTTTGAAATTCCTCAACAAAAAACAAAAAGAAGCATTTTCTTGCTCCTATCAGTAGACTTGTTACATCAATGCATACTGTCATTTATATAACCTGGCCAGAACTACTCCCTGATTTAGAAGTTAGGATCATTAATCACTTGAACATTAACCCTTGATGCCAACCTCCATACATCATATAGACCTCCTTTTCTTCACATGCTGCCACCACCATGCATGGTATTAACCTCTGTAGGCCTAAATTCATTTTGTTCTAGCTTGTTTAAGTTTTTAAAGTTGTAGAGATGGAAATGGGTATACCTTTGAAGCTAAAGATATGTGCCTTTCTTCTATGTATGAATCAGCCCAAATCCTTGTTTCTTTTTCTTATCTATATAGTTCAAACACAATCTCGTCTCAAAAAATACCACAACAGGATGTAAATGGATCAGAGAAGTAAGAGAGGATCGGAAGGAAATAGGCCTTACAACAGAAGACACCGCAAATAAGATCAAATTGAATACAAAACTCAAGAATACAAACCTCCGCTTTACCCTTACAGAAAACAAACCAACAACACGCATATTTTCAACTGAGGAAAGGGCACGAAGATTGGAGCGTCTGAAGAAGTACTCGGAGGACCGCAAAGCCCAAACAATCCCGTCAAAGAGACCTGAACGTCGGATTGACTAAAGTGATCCTATGTGGTCATAAAATGATAAGAAGAAGAAGAAGAGTTCAAAATAGTCTGAATTTTTTTTCTGCTGGAGAGAATGTATACTTAAATTTCTGCTACATTCTAGGCAATGTATGTTTTACTACAAGATGTTTTCTTATGTAGATTAATAGCAAATATCACCAACTTTCCACTGATATGCATATTGATATGATCTGGTGAGGATTCCTATAATTCTTTCAACACATTGAAACCTCCTTTGACTCATAATTACTTGGCTTGCTGTTACTTTCAAATTGCGTTGTATGGAAGCATGGCACACTATTCACAATATTTTCTTCTTAATTGGGGCATTGTTCCGTGCTAGTTTTTCTATAATAATATTTAATATTAAACGCAATGTGTACATACGATTTAAAAAATAGAGACTATCACTGTCAGTACGAGGTTTCACCTTTAGCATAATGAGAAAGAGGAAGTGTTCTTTTGCGTGCAGTCGAACAGGTGGTACAGTTAGCCTCAGATTTCACAAACACAGTCGCTGGATACCTGGTGAAAACCTTCGTTGTTACAAATATTGTGATGAAAGCCATGAATTCCTCTCATATAGAGGTGACGTAGCTCAAAATTGGCTGATTTCCATTCATCATTGTTCTTGGCAGGAGTATTAAAGAATTCTGGGACTATTTCTGCAGTTTTCTGGAGTTCTTCATCCAGGAACCTTTTGGTAGCTAGGGTTGGTGTCAGATTATAAGTTGTCATCAGGTCTTCTATGAAGGAAGATATTCCTCCTGCTAGCTGGTATACAAGTTCATTTAGTGAAAACTTTGAGGTGCAGAGTGCTCTTTTTATGTATCCGGCTTTAGTTTTGTCCAAAGTATTCAGATTCCTGTATGAAAGGTATGGCCATGTTATCTCAATTGCATGCGATGCTACCGGTGCAACTTTCAGCTTGAATAATGCCATTGCTGTTCTTAGTGAAAGGGATTTGAGATTGCTAATCTCCATTGCAGCCACTGTTCTATCTTCAGTGTGCCTTGTTTTCGTATGTAAATTGAAGTGTTTTCTTTCAGAAACATGCTTAAGCCATCTGCTTGTAGCATTCAGCCTGTAATTGTTAACTTTCTTGCTTTTGCTATATCTTTCAACTGACACGTGACCGTATATCCAAACTATATTTCTTCAGTCGCATATTTGCATATTGTGTTTTTCGATTTCTGGAAACTTTGCTTTTTGTCCGGGATATGTACGTGGCATGCTTCTTGGTTTTGGCAGGAACAAATTTGCCAGTTGTAGCTTATGGGCTGAAAAAATACGAACTTTGATATTTCTGTAAGTCAGGAGTACTGTTACAACCTTGACGCAAATAACATCCGCACCCTAAATTTCTGCTGCCAAATTTTGAAGAAAATATGCGGTGATTATTCACGTATATATAGTATATAGAAAAACCACTGGAATATACCCATTCAGAAATCAAGAGAGAGACCAGGCGAGTTGGACGTATGGTTAGGGGCACGTAACTGTGACTCATCTCCGGGAAGTAGGGAGTTTGAACCTTGCTGTCGGCAGCCCTGAAAGTGGTTTTCCATGGTTCCCCCAATTTCACACCAGACAAATGCTGGGGCTGTACCTTGATTAAGGCTATGGCCGCTTCCTTCCCACTCCTAGCTCTTTCCTATCCCATTGTTGCCATAAGACCTATCTGTGTCAGCGCATCGTAAAACAAATTGAAAAAATTAAATCAAAAGATTTGATAAGACTGTCTTTCTCTGTAGGCCTATACTTCTTAGAATTAGAGGAACTTCAAATGTTAAGACTCTTTATTTTCCTGATCTTTTCATACAGGGAGAAATCGCAGCGCAGGGCACGTACACTAAACTATTGAGTTCTGGTTTGGACTTCGCTCAGCTGTTAGGTCATCAGGAGAATGAAGATACGACTGCTGATGAGTCGGGAAACTTAGGAGTGCGGCAGAGGAAGAAGACTTTATCTATTTCGTCTTCTGAAGTGAGTACTAATTAGGATAGCAGAGACATTACGCTGATTCATTTACACTTACTCTGTACATTTGATAACAATTTGTAGAACTGGTTAACAAAATTTACATATTTTATTACGTTTTGTGTTCCTAGTGCCATAAGTTTGCTGGTTGTTTTGTTTCGCCTTTACTCTTTTATAATAATCCTTATAAATTTACTCTCATCTTATTAGGTTGCATCAAGTACATGTAGTAGGTACTGGAGGTCTGTTAAGTACAGATAGAAAGGGACATCTGGACACCAGAGCTGAATTTTGCGACTGATGCTCTCTTGATTGAGCTTTGGTGGCCTTGGTACTTCTTGTTCTGTTGGTAGGGATCTGCGTTACAGGTCTGGTACTACTACAGAAGTATCCCCCCACCCTCCCTCTATCAAACTAACAAATCTGTAAATTGTCAGAAAATTAGGAGATCTGAAAGAACTCCTGATTACTCATTTCAAATAAACTTTTATATTTAATGATTGGTTTTATGTGTTAGCCATACAGAAGGAGCTGCAGATGCGAGACTTTGTCAGAGGGTAGACATTTTATAATAATAAAATCTAGACCAAAACTTTCGAACCACAGGTTCCCCAGTTTGTCATTTTCACTAGTTTGCCATAGTGGGGACGATATAGTAAATAGACAGCCAGTGCTCTATCTCGTAGCACTGGTGCTAGTGAAGCTGAAAACTTTTAGCCACCGCCATCTTACATTACTACAGATCCACTGTAAACATGCATGTTACCGTGTTATGTGCAGTTTTGGTTTATGTTGTTTTTATGCACGTTTCACATTAATTTTTTGGCAAACTACACTGTGGCAGAATGGTGAGTACTTGTATAGTGTTTGGGTGGTGGTTTTCCTACATACAAAGGAAGAAGGACAGAATGAGAGCTTCAATACACCAATAAGTGGCTTACATGTGATCATGTATGTTTAGTTAGTAATGCAATTAAATTCACTATTAAAGATGCCTAATTATATAGGAGACAGAGATCATTTGCTTCCGTTGTATATTTGTTGGCGTTAGTCTCCTCCTGATGGAGTGCGGCATAATAATAATAGTTACTACAACACCATGTAATTCATCATAGAAAGCGATTGCCATATGGAAGTAGTTTTTTAAAAATATTTTGGTCGTTCCTAAGATCTTCAAACAATGTGTAAAATAATCCCACTTCCTCTCTCCTCTGATTGATAAGATGCACATGAAGACAGGTATTTCGTTTTTGTCTCTTTTGGCAATGATGAAATAACCATAACGCAGTAATTTGTTCACGATCCATTCCAAGACTGTCTTGTATGACTAGCATCAAGACATGCACTGAGCTTCCATGGCAAGAAACCTTTGCAGTGTAAAAGCAACATATCCACGGCGAAGAGCCATGCGGTCGAAACCATGTAGAGTGAAAGGAGCCTCAGGTTCTCTGATAGAACCTAGTGTTTTCGACAGACCTAAAAGGTTTAAAGACCGGGCGGGTTGGTCATGCGGTTAGGGGTGCACGACTGTGAGCTTGCATCCAGGAGATAGTGGGTTCGAATCCCACTGTCGGCAGCCATGAAGATCGTTTTTCATGTTTCCCATTTTCACACCAGGCAAATGCTGGGGCTGTACCTTAATTAAGGCCACGGCCACTTCCTTCCAACTACTAGGCCTTTCCTCTCTCATCGTCACCATAAGACATATCTGTGTCAATGTGATGTAAAGCCACTAGCAAAAAAAAAAAAAAAAAAAAAAAAAAAAAAACTTGAAAGTTACATTAATTAAACCAACCCTGAAGAATATGGCTTCCTTCTTAATAAATTGGTGGATAAAATGATCATCATATGCTAATATAAACCATTGATAAATTTCTTTTCCAGAGTATTTCTGCGGCGAAGGAGGAGAAGACCTTTGATGCCGTGCATGAAGAAGAAGAATTACGTTACAGTGGACACGTGCGAGCTGATGTGTATAGTCGTTATGCTGCTGCTCTTGGAAACTGTTGCATGCTGTTCATCGTGGTTCTACTACTCATTCTGTCTCCAGTTGTGAGCATGGCAGGAGATCTTTGGATTGCCCAGTGGTACGTTTAATAGTTTTAAACATGAAAATGGGCGCATTATTTCATTGCTGCTGATGGACCTCAGAGAATCTTTAGGCGCTTGATTTCACTCTAGCTAAAAGTAGTAGCTGCCATTTCAGCGACCTGTAACTGCACTAAAATACTGTTGGATGCTTCTGTAAGCATAAAACTTACTGGTCATAAGTCAAAAGCAGTTGAATGTAAAGGATTAATAACTATTGCTTACAGCTTAAGTGAGAGGTTAATATTACTAGGAAATCGTTGCCAATATGCTGAACTATATCAAGTCACTTTGAAACAAATAACATTAATTGCCGTACTTTTGAGAATTACTAGTCATGCTGCTTTCACTTCAACCATTTTTCACTAACATGCAAGAGGTTGCATCCGCGGCAATTTGCCGCACTTTTTAAATATTTGTTAATAATTTTGTTTCTAGTCGCTGCAGGGCTTCAGGCGCTTGTTTCATCCCTCCCCTCCCTTTCTCCCGCCTGACGTTGATTATCGTCAGTGTATTGCCTGCTGCATTCCGGAGTAGTTTAAGTTTTCTTTCACTCGCATCTGCCGCAGCAAATTGCCTTCGAGCGACCCCTTGCATAGTGTATTCTTACACAACTGCATTTCCAGGAATGTTTCTTAAGTAAAGTTCATGAGTTTGAGTGCAGCAATATAAATTTGTTCCCGCAGGCTGAATAAATTTGGCATTTCAATCACTGAACACTTGACAAATTTTGAGAAAGCTGCAGTCGCTTAAGTGCAGCCAGTATCCAATGTTCGGGAGATAGTAGGTTCGAACCTCACTGTCGGCAGCCCTGAAGATTGTTTTCCGCGGTTTCCCATTTTCACACCAGCCAAATGCTGGGGCTGTACCTTAATTAAGGCCACGGTCACTTCCTTCCCACTCCTAGCCCTCCCCTATCCCATCGTCGTCATAAGACCTATCTGTGTCGGTGCGATGTAAAGCAACTAGCAAAAAAAAAAAGTTCATGAGGTTTACGGTGGCTTTCAGTGAAGTGTGGTGCTGTAGATTTATCTTGAATTGTGACCAAATCATTCATTGAAATGTACATATGCAAACTTGGAGGCAATTTCCTCACGCGCGACCTCTCACGTTCTTTAAAAACTCATGTAATTTTACCGGATTTTGCAAAAACATTTCATTAATTTTTTACATTGAGAAAATATTGATAATTATGTTAGTACTAGTTGAAAGGCAGTTAAACAGGGTACATATTTATATTTTTATCAGAGCATTCACTGCAAAGGGAAAATAGCAGCTAATAGAATATTAAGCCTTCGCGTGACCTCTCGCGTGTTAATTTCATATAGAATGCGTGGTTTTAGAATAGCTACATAGAAAAAGCATCTAACGTGAATTTGCTCCATATATCATCGCTTTAGCAACTGTATTGTGCACTGCACATGAATCTTTCAAGTGAAGTTTTAACATGGAAGTGACGGATCTCTGTTATGATACTTGGTCAGAATGCAACAAAACAGACTCACAATAAGATGCTGAAATTACATTCATTATACACTCACTAACATGTATCGGGCTGCCCAATGTAGAAATAGGCACTCACGTTCTACCTGGTGACTGCTTGAGCTGGGAAGGCAGCGTGCAATCTCTACTTGAAGATATTTTGCAAACAGATAACCCGCTCACAATTCCTAACCCACTCTGCCATGTAACAGTACCACCATTGTTACGTTGTTATGTCACCCGCTACAGTATTCACAATAATATAGCAATTGAATGTTATGTACCTTTGCTCCTTTTGAACATTCAGCTGCCTCAAACATAGTTGTCTGGCCGCTTGCATGTCTTTGCTGTTTTCACGTGGTGGTGACTAGAAATGTGCTTTTGTACACCATCAGAAGTTTCCCGTGGTATTGCAAAAGGCACAGAGCATTACTTCTCCAGACATCTTCATTCCGTCCTGCAAGAACTGTTTTATTCATTCATCTAAGCTCATTTTCGGTGGCATGGTGAACTTGCATGTGTATGTACTTCTCCTTGCTGCTGCTCAAACGGAATTGAACTGATAGAGAATGCACAAATGGTTGATGAGCACCTGAAAACAAGCCACCCCATGATGCAATGCTTCAAGTAAGAATCGCAGGATTAACAAACCAACAACAATGTGTTACGCGCTCACGCCTTGGTCATTAAGATACGAACTTCATGTAGGAATCACAGAATGAATAAAAACACCTGCACATTCAGGTATTTCCGTATATCTTCGGATCTTCACCGATATATCGTTCTCAATGCGATTTTATTTGTGTAAATAAGTATATCACATGAGGTACGTCAACTTCTTGACTGCTTTGTCACTGAATCTGTTCCTTAAAACACACAATCCCCTCTCAGTTTGCTTAATGACTACACAGTTATACACAATTATACACAACACTACAACACTATTATGGAAAACACACTGAAGCAATTTGCTGCTGATTCTAACAAGTATAGATATCAACAGTCCACACACTGATTATTCACTGTACCATCACAAGGCAAGACTGACTAACCTCTCACTCACTCAAGTTGATTTTGACAAGTACAGATATCAACCAAATCTTCAGCTCACTGTAACACTCGCTCTGGCCTCTCAGCTTGTCGGCTCGATATATATACCGTTCGACAAACAGGCTAGAAATATTGACTTATGGAAATGTTCTTGCAACACTCTAAATGAAATGCATCCAACATACAAGAAACAATCGATCGACCAGCCTCTCGATTGGAGTAGATCAAACGCAAATATTCTGCTACAACCACAGTGACAAAATCTACTAAATTCGTTATGTTTTTACATGTATCTGGATAAGGAAACATTACAGTAAGTTTCCAGAACCGTCCATACATATCAGAATGATAATGGATTATACCCAATATTTATTTATTTATTTATTTATTTATCATGTCAGAAGTACAAAGTAAACGAGACAAAAATTAAACAGAGGAGATTTTAAACATTGGTTGACCAAAAATTGGCCACGACAAGTGCATTTGGAGTAGCCCTCATTAGGTCTTTAATGGTACAAGTGGCTTGAGAAGAAAGACACAGTAGGAGATGCTCGTTAGTCTGCTTAGTACCACACTTGCAGTAAACTGTCTCCACAGTAACAGAGTTATTATACCCAATATATGGATATTACAGAGTTTTCTACAGTTTTCAACTACACAGATTTTGAGGTTAGACGTATTCACAGTACATATTTGAGGTTATACAAATTTACAATACATATTTACAGGGTATAGTCGTACTTAGAATTAAATAAAGGATAATAAAAATGTATTAATACTAGCAAGGTACCCGTGCTTCGCTACGGTATTATACTGAAATTTATAATTGAATGCTTATTGTTTTAGATATATAATCCGCCGAAATTCGCGATCTGACACGTTTTCAGCGAGAATCCACCAAAATTCCCGATCTGACTCGTTTTCTATTAGATTACGGCATGTTTCCTCCCACTTTTCAATCTTCCTTTCCAGCAATCGATTTCGTACTTCCCGGGCTAGGCTCAGTTATTCTTCCTGGTCAGTTGGGTCCGTAAATCTTTGCCATACCGTATTTTCCTATAATCATTTTTAATCTGGATAAAATCCTTCAGGAGATCCGGTGTGGTGTCATATTGGGTGCCTTGGCGGCACTGAACCCGCGGCCGGTATGCATTGTTAGTCATTACCCGTCCAGAAGCCGTTTCCAGCGCGGTCCAGCACGAATGTCACCTGGAGTGACCGGGATTTGATCCACGGAACCCAGCTATGAGGCCGGCGCGCTGCTGCCTGAGCAACGGAGGATCCTTATAAGTACATTAAGAACAGTAAAATCAATTGGTCTCACCTCCTTTTACACCCCACCGCCGTTAGTTTTTACTGCCAACCCCCCCCCCCCCCCCCCAAATTAAAAGAAGGCGTGTTTCTTTATGTTTAAGGGAGATTCCAAACACCAATGTTCACGTCTATTACCTTCAGTTTTGAGATATAAGTATCCTCATAAATATAATTTACTTTTGTCACTTCATTTCAAACTACTCCCCCCCCCAAGTGAATTTTCCCGAAAAAAATACGTATTTCTTTAATAGTGAAGGATCTTCTAAATACCAATTATCACGACTCTAACTTCTTCACTTTTTGATTTATGTGTCCTCATGAAAGGAATTCAACTCCTTTACACTCCCGCCCCCCAAGATGGTTCCCCCCCCAAAAACGCGTTTTTCTTTGTTTTTAAAGGAGATCCAAATACGAATTTTCACGTCTGTAACAACTTTAGTTTTTATTAGATGTATATATTCTCATACAATTAAAGTCAATTAATTTTTCAATTCTTTCACCCCCCTCCCCCCGCTTCATTGGATTTTCCGAGAATACGTGTTTCTTTACTTTTAAAGCAGATTGCAAATATCAAATTTCACGTCTGTAACATCTTCATTTTTAGGATATCAGTAGCCTAATTAAAAGAATTCAACACCATTTTCAGTCACTTTCACCCCCCCCCCCCTCCACCCAAGTGGTATTTCCGAAAATTAAAAATACACGTTTCTTTATGTTTAATAGAGATAAAAATACCATTTTTCACTTCTGTAACATGTTAAGTTTTTTTAGATGTACTGTAAAAATTCTCATTTTAAAATTTCACCCCTTTTGGATTCCCTTTAAGTGGAGTTTCCAAAAACAAATCACCTGTGTTTCTTTACATTTACAGGAGATTCCAAACACCCACTTTTTACGTCTGTAACATTTTACATTTCCAAGATATTCTTTCAAAAAATTCACCCCAATTTGTCACTTCTGTTTAACCGCCATTAATAGGATTTTCCAAAAACTAAAAAAAATACGTGTTTCTTTATTTTTAAAGGAGATCCCATATACAAATTTTCAGTTCTGTAATATCTTCCGTTTCTGAGATATATGTATCCTCATTAAAGGCATTCAACCCATTTTTCACAAAAAAATACGTGTTCCTTTATTTTTAGAGGAGATTCTAACTACCAATTTTTACATCTGTAAATTTTAAAGTTTTAAGATGTAGACACATTCATTTTTAAAAATCACCCCCCTTTTCACCTCTCAATATTTGGATTTTCCAAAAACAAAAAAATACGTGTTTCTTTACATTTAAAGTAGATCCCAAATACCAATTTTCAGGTCTGTAATATCTTCAGGTTCTAAAATATAAGTAGCCTCATTAAAGGCATTCAACCCATTATTCACCCTTTTACACCCTTCCTATTGGGATTTTCCAAAAACAAAAGAATACATGTTTCTTTATTTTTAAAGGAGATTCTAAATACCAATTTTTACATCTATAAACTGTAACAGTTTTGAGATATAGATACACTCATTTAAAAGAATCACCCCCTTTTCACCCCCCCTCCCCCATTAATTGGATTTTCCAAAAACAAAAAAAATACGTGTTTCTTTATTTTTAAAGGAGATCCCAAACACCAATTTTCAGGTCTGTAATATCTTCAGTTTCTGAAATATAAGTAGCCTCATCAAAGGCATTCAACCACTTTTTCACCCCTTTTCACCCCTCCTATTGCGATTTTCCGAAAACAAAAAAATACGTGTTTCTTTATGTTTAATGAAGATTCTAAATACCAATTTTTACATCTGCAAACTTTAAAAGTTTGGAGATATAGATTCACTCATTTTAAAAATTCACCCCCTTTTCACCCTCCCATTAATTGGATTTTCCAAAAACAAAAAAATACGTGTTTATTTTTAAAAGAGATCAAAAGTACCAATTTTCAGGTCTGTAATATCTTCATTTTCTGAGATGTAAGTACTGGTATCCTGATTAAGGACATTCAACCCATTTTCCCCATTTTCACCCCCTTTTCACCCCTCCTATTGGGATTTTCTGAAAACAAAAAAATACGTGTTTCCTTATTTTTAAAGAAGATTCTAAATACCAATTTTTACATCTGTAAACTTTTAAACTTTCGAGATATAGACACACTCATTTTAAAATTTCACCCCTCTTTTCACCCCCTTAGCAAAGGAATATCCAAAAATCCTCTCTTAGCGAGCACCTACATCTTAATATGAATATATCCCCAAAATTTCATTTCTTTACGTCCAGTAGTTTTGGCTCTGCGATGATGAATCAGTCAGTCAGTCAGTCAGGACAAGTTATTTTATATATATAGATAATGATTGAAGATTTTAGAAGAATTAAATTAGGTGTAGGATGGTGTCCATACAACAGATGTTACACACCCATGCCTTGGAAAGGTTTTAACGAAAGTCAGATAATGGTTTAATGCATGATTATTTCTGTAGTTGCAATAAATTTTGCAAGTAAACCTAAAAATTTGTATATGGAGCCAAAATGTCAAATTTCATTTGAATTCATAACACATGTCCTATATGCCTTTCTCCCATCATATTTAACACTTTTGAAAATTTTGTGACTTTTGTAGTTCAATTTCTAGTTCAGTATAAACGTCAGATGAAAGTGGCTGTGATGAGGTTGACACAGACTTTACACAATTGCAAACCAAATCCTTTTAGTGGAAATTCTGGGATCTTCTCCACAAACCACTCATGAATGGACCCCAGTTATTGACAGGGACCATTATCGTGCTGACATACACAGTGATCTTCTCCAAACATTCCTCCACCTTAAGAAAATGCACAGCTGGTCAAAATGTCCTTATATCCTTTTGTTTTTAACATGTTTGCTACTAGCTACTGCCTAACCCAGCCATTTATTTGCCAAACTGTTTCAAACTGACACTGTACATCCCTGAGTATTTTTGATCATTGTTTTTAAGGTACTTAATTTAAAAACCTGAAATTTGTTATATACCTTTAGGAGATTCTTTAGTAATGTTTGAGTGTGTGATATCTGGTGTCACACTTCCTGGGATTCAGGAGAAATGGAAAAAATAGTAAATGCTAGGAGATTCTTTAGTAATGTTTGAGTGTGTGATATCTGGTGTCACACTTCCTGGGATTCAGGAGAAATGGAAAAAATAGTAAATGCTATGTGCTTTCATTCTTTCAGAATTGTGCAAGCCCGTTGTTTCTATGGGCTTGAGAATAAGATTAATTTATAATTCACACACAGTTTTGTGCGGAATGGAGCGAGGTCATCAAGAAGACAGCGAATGTGTTCGCCATTCGCTCCGTGCCGTGAAGGTCCCAGGACAATATCCTCTGTTGGCATTGCCACAGAGAGCACAAAACTCTTGCCCATTCCCGCCATCATTCAATACGACACATGATCGCAAACTCGCTGAGAGATCACGGTTTCACAGTGCACAAAGAGGTTCCTGGCCTAGTAACTGATGGGAGTAACAGGCATGTTGACATGAACCAGCTACCAAGCAAGACTAAGCTTAGATCCCACAATACGCTTAGAGTCGCACATTGGCGAGGCCGAAGAGGTGGACTCTGAGAAGGAGTTGATTTACCAGCCAACCTTGAACTACTATAAAGACAAATATCACCTAGATAATATCTCCATCCATGGACTCATGATCGGAACTCGAGGTATGATCCCTAAATTTCTTGTACAGCTATGGGATTCTCGGTCTCACCCGGAGACAACTTCACAACATCGCTATCGCCGCAATACGAGCTTCAGTAACCATACTCTGCAATCATCTATATAATATTTGAAGAACCATACATCATGCCACATTCCAAACTTATTCCTGAGCCTTGTGATGGTTATTTCTATTTGGCATACTAGCAAACTCACCGATAACTTAACAGACAAAATACTGTGTAGTTGTCATACGTTGTCCTTGTGGCAGCCTCCTCGTGGGTGAAGTTGTATTAATAATAATTTGTGGGAATAGTTAGTAACATTTATATTGCTAGATGCTAGTTTGTTATATTTTTCATGAATCAAGAATGTGGTGCAGAATGTGATGTGTCACTTACAATTGTGGGCATCGTACATGCTAAGAGAAGATGAAATAGGAAGGTGATATGAACAACTCGGATAGCAAAATGGATTAATTAGAAGGGTACTGATCGTGTGTTTGCAGGTTTTTCGAAAATAATTTTGAAGTGGGCCTACATCATGTCATTTTGAATACAACTTTTCAAAATGTAGGTGACGGCTTTGTAATGAAAATGTTGATAAGGGATACAATTTACCACACCAAAAAACACTACTTCATGAATTATTTAGTAGGCAGCATAAATTAGTTTATGTGTAGCTTGTATCACTTTCATAATCTGTGCTTGGCATTAATAAACAAACAAATATATTGAAATTACTTTTCATAGTTTACATAGTCATAAAGAACACAGCAAAACTTGTGCAGTATTCACAATACTTGAATGCTGTAAGTGGGATATAACTGCAAAAGACTGCACTTTTCATATGGTTAAAGCCCTGCATGAATTTATCCGCAGATATCCGCAGTATTAGTGTCTTGGCGGATACAGACTGTGTGACAGTGTGGATAATTTTTCTGATAATTTCTAAATAATGACGTCTCAGTTCAGCTTGAGCCACTGGTGAGTGCGGAAGTATTGAGTGGAGGGTCCCTGGAGTGGGAGAAGGCAGTGTAAGTGCGGAATTCAGGAAGGCAGTGAGGTGCTTACAGGCAATGATTGGTGTGGAGCAGTACAGGGCGAGCATAGGAGGATAGGAGGAAAGAAAGAAGAAAGAAGAAGTGAAGACAAGAGGATGTAAAATAGAATTGGAAAAAATAGGAGAATTAATGCTATCTGCGGCGGTGATTATGATATTGCTTTGGATTGGTGGGGTAGAACTGAACCCAGGTCCGACTTCCAGGGGAAATATGAGCTGGGAGGACATGGAAGCAATTAGAAAAATCGTAAAGGAGGTGGTCGCGGAGGCCTGTCCCTTTGAGCAAATCAAAAACATGATCCGGGAACAAACGAGGGAGTTTGAAAAAATGAAGGGGTGGTTCCAAGAAAAGGCAGAAGACACAGCTTCGCAGGTGAGGAAAAATGGCGCAGAAGTTTCAGCATTAAGAGAGAAAATAGGGCGATTAGAAGAAGAGATGGCGAAACTGAAAGCCGAAGTACTTACTAACACTCGAAATCGTAGAAATAAATGCCTATTTATATACGGTGTGCAAGAGGAGAAGAAGGAAGATAAGACCTAATTCAAAGGAAAATGAAAATAAATTTCAGTCAAGTGGACATAGATGATGTGCAGAGTGTGGGAAGATTTAGAGGTAATAGGCCTATCAAAGTGCAACTATTTTCCACATTGATGGCTGATATAGTGGTTGGTAATGCAGATAACTTGCGGAGGGAAAAAATATGGATAAAGAGGGACATGGGAACTGAAGCGAGGAAGAACGAAAGAATCCTTAGAAAACATAGGATACGAGCCAGGCAGCAGGGGTTGAGAGCAATCATCAGAGGACAGGAACTAGTGGTGTCAGGCAACAACTGGAGTAAAATCTGGTCGGTGGATAGACTGATGGACCTAGAAATGAGGATGAAACAAGACGAAGAGGCAAAGAGAAGTGTGGAGAATAGTGGGGAAGATAGACAAGTGAAAGATATTAGGCAAGTGAAAGATATTGAAAATGGAGAAGAGGAGGATGCTAGAAGTGTAATTATCGAAAGTATTAGTGAAAAGTGCGAAGAGAGACAGGGAGAGGTGCTAAGTGGAAGTGAGTGTATGAACACCGACAAGGAAGGAACAGGGGACGGACAGTGCCATGTGGAGATAGAAGAGCAAGCGAGTGAAGGGGGCAGGGAGAGTGAGCAGCAAGAAACTGTGAGTGCAGAGTGTAGTGGTGTAGTGAGCAACAAAGGTTCCGAGAAGACTGACAAGTAGGAAGGTAAAGCAATTATGAGTAAAGGAAGAAGTAAGAGTTTAAAAGACATCTGGGGAATAAATACAAGGAGCAAGAATAGACGGGGAGACTTAGAAGGGAGGGAGGGAAAGTTATAACTTTGTTGGAAAATAGGATGTGTGAATATTGAGGGAGTAATGAATAAATTAGGGAATAAGAAAGTCCGGGAAGTAATAGAAAGTTTCGATGTTATGGCACTCTTGGAGACGTGGCTGGATACAGGGAGGGAGATTTCATGGAAGGGGTTTGTGATAAAATATAAATATAGAAGAAAGGAGAGGAATAAGGGGCGCTCCCCAAGAGGGATGATAGTTTTAATAAGGGAAGAAATTAGTGATCTGGTAGAGGATATAGAGACGGATATGAAAGAAACTATATGGTTGAGATTGAATATGGGAGGGGTTGAGGGAAAGGGGAAGATAATAAATCTAGCTTTCATTTACTGCCATCCTAGTAGTTCAGCATATGCGAACAAATATTTTTTTGAAGAGTTATTGGTGGACATTAGTAGGATAAGAGGAAAGTTTCCAGAAGAGGATATGTTGTTATTCGGGGATTGGAATGCGAGAATAGGGGAACAGAGCCCAGTATATAGTAGGGAGGATGGATTGTGTATGTGGAAGAGTAGAAGGAGTGAGGATAAAATTATAAACAGTTATGGGGAAAAGCTCCTAGAGATGTGCGCTGTGGGGAATTTGTTTATCCTGAATGGATGGATGGAGGGTGACAGTAAGGGGAAATTGACATATGTTACTGAGAAGGGTGGTAGTGTGATAGATATGATCTTAAGTTCGGAAGGAGTGACTGAGGATATTGTAAGAATGGAAGTAGGAGACTGGATTAAATCACACCATTTCCCAGTGTGGGTTATGTTGAGAAGAGGGGAAGAGAAGGGTACAAGGAAGAAAGCTGAGACGAAGGATAAACACGGGAGTAGATATAATAAGTATAAATGGACGGAGGAAGTAGGAAGGGTTTGGAATAGGGTAGTAAAAGAGGAAGTACAACTTCTGAAATATGGGTGGGAAGGTGCGTTAGAAGAGAATAATATTGATAAAGCCTTGGAATTGCTGCTACATCCTATAAAGATGATAGTGCAGAAGGCGGAATGTGGAAAGAGAAATAAGAAAGCGGGAGAAGCCTGGTTTAACAGAGAGTGTGAAGAAATGCGGAGAAAAGTGCTGGGCGCGTTAGGAAAATACAGAAAGAAAGGTGGGGGCCAAGAAAGGGAGATTTTCTGCAATTTGAGGAAGGAGTATAAAAAGAAAATTTGTGAGGTAAAAAAGGCGTGGTTATAGGAACAAATTGAAACCATAAATACGGATTGTAAGTCTAACAACTTGGAGAGAGTATGGGATAAGATTAATAAAATAATTAAAGGTGGAAGGAATATAGAGAGAGCGAGTATTGAGGAAGTTCAATGGGTGAGGTACTTTGATGAATTACTGGGGGAGAAGGGGGAAGAAAGATGGAGAAGGGCGGGGGATGAAGTAATTTGGAGGAATAGGAGAGTGGCAATTTATGAACTGGACAAGGAAATTACAAGGGAGGAAATCCTGAGAGTGATAAGCAGAGTTAGAGGAAAGTCGGCCGGGGGATGTAATGGGATAAATAACAAGTTTTGGAAAGAAATTAGCAAAAATGAGACTATGATAGAGGGCATAGTTAAATTATTTAATAAGATCTATGAGGGAGGTAAGTACCCGAAGGAATGGGAAATAGGAATTGTATGTCCAATATATAAAGGTAAGGGTAGTAGGAACAGTGTGAACAATTATAGAGGAATATCTCTGTTAGACTCCTTAAGTAAAATATACACTGGTGTTAGCGAACAGATTAAGCGGGTGGGCGGAAGAAAATGAAATATTGACAGATTTTCAAGGGGGATTTAGGAAAAAGAAGAGAACAGTGGGTAATATAATGATAGTGAAGACTGTTTTAGAAAAGTACAAGAGTATGGCTAGAAGTACGGTTTATGTGGCAGCAATAGATTTTGAGAAAGCGTTTGATAAGGTGAATAGAGAGGCCCTATTAGAGAAATCAGGTAGGCTGGGGATTTCAGACAAGATGTTGAGGGCAGTAGAGGGAATATATAGGGTTGTCAGGTTTTGTGTAAAATTGGGAGATGAGAGACTGAGTAGACCCTTAGAGTCCAGGGTGGGTTTAAAACAAGGGTGCAAGTTAAGAAGATGTACAATATTAGAAGGATCCACCTTTCAATACTCAGTTGTAAGTTGAACTAAAAAGAAGTCTCAACTTGTTTATTGGGACTGGTTTCGACACATTACAAGTGTCATCATCAGCCAAATAGTAAAGTAGGGCAAGATATAAAGATCTTAAAACAACTAATACATTGAACATAGGCAAAAAATTAACATTGATTCATATCGTAGCAATTCAGTTAATGTCCAAAACACAATGATCATTAGTTCAACTTACAACTGAGTATTGAAAGGTGGATCCTTCTAATATTGTACATCTTCTTATTTCTCTATTCAATACAGAACGATCATGAAGTTTTTAACTTTAAAAGGGTGCAAGTTATCGCCAATATTGTTTATTTTATTTATTAACGATATTCTGGAGGGGCATGGGGCAAACAACTGGGCTGTGCCGGTAATTAATGGCCTGGAGGTACCGGGACTGATATTTGCTGATGACGTGATATTGATGACTCTAACTTCAGGGGGGATGAATAGAGCTTTAAATGCAGTGTCGCTGTTTGCGAAGAAATGGGGCTTGAAAATTAATGGTAATAAATCTAAAATATTAGTAGTTCAGGGAAACAAAGGAAGAAAGATGGAAGGGAAATGAATACTCCAGGGAGAAAGATTGGAACAAGTAAGGAAGTTGGAATATTTAGGAGTTATTTTTAACGAATATTTAGGAGTTATTTTTAACTGTAAAGGAATGTGGAAAGATCAGATTAGAAGGATGAAAAACAGAGGATTGGCAGCCCTAGCCTCAGTCAGAAACTTGATAGCCAAATACCCGGGTATTAGTTATAACACCTTGAGGCTAGTGTTAAGATCGGTTATTTTTGGGAGGGTATTGTACGGCGCCTAAGTTTGGGGGTTGGATGAGAGAAGAGGGGAATTAAGAAGAAGTATTAGTAGTTTTGGTAAAATAGTAATGGGTTTGCCGAGGTGCACAGCAAATGCAGGGGCGGAATTAATGTGTGGGGAGGATTTAGAATCCGAGGGTGTGAAAAGAATAGTTAGATACTGGATGAATTTAAAAAGACAGGAAGGTGGGAGGGTTTTACAGGCAGCGTATGAACAGCAAAGTAAGAGCATGTATAAGGGCAGATGGCTAGGAAAAATTAAGGGATATTTGGAGACGATAGGATTAGGACACCTGTGGGGGGAGGTATGGACGAAGACAGAAGCTAGAGGGATGAAGATCCTTGAGAGGAGGATTAGAGATATTAATAGGCAGAAATTATTGGGGGAAAGTAGACTGAGAAATTCGCTGAATGTTTTGACGAAAATAGAGGAGATAGCAGGGATGAATATTAGATTCATTGACAAGTCTAAAAGGTATGGAATGATGTGGTGGCTCTTAGGATTGCATAGGAATAAGGGGTGGCTGCGAGGGAGGGACAAGACTGTGTGTATACTTTGCGGGGCAGTAAATGATGATTTTCACTTATTAAGTGATTGTGAAGAAATGAGTAAGATAAGGCAAAGATTATTGAGTGCCGAGCATAAGAAACTATTGGGAAGAGGGGACGAGCAATCAATTCTGAGATGGATTATTAAGCAGTGTGAAAGTGGGGGTGAGTTGAACAGGTATTTATGTGCAGTAAAAAAGTCCTGTGAGGGCAGAATGAAAGAGGGTGAGTTAGAGGGTGGACAAGAGGGTAGGTGATTGGAATAGGCATGTAGGTTGAGAGGAAGAGTGAGTAATAAGCAGTGCTTAGGCAATGGAAGGAGAGAGTATGATAAAATTGAATGGGAAGGAGAGTATAGGTGTGGAGTACATTGTTAAGCATGTGGAGTTGGGTAATTGATATGTGATTTCATGAAGACAGGGTCTCCTTGTTTATGTTATGGCGGGTTGGAATGGAAATGCTGAATGTTGCTGTTTTGGTATCGATCGGGAGTAGGTCATGGAACAATGATTGTGACGAAAGTGCTGAGTAAATAGGACACGTGAAGAGTATGCTAAGAACCTTGAGACAGTGACTGATACAGCTAACAGTTTTACTCCTATTATTATTATAGTATTATTATTATTATTGTCATTAGTATTATTATTAGTATTGATATTATGATTATTATTGTTTGTGTTATTATTATTATTATTAATACTATGAATATGTTGGTATTATTATGACATAAATTGTTATTATTAATATTATTATTATTACTATAATTAATATTATGGATAGTGGGTTGTATACAGTAGAGCAGGTGCTTTTGTCTCGCTATTCAAGCATAGAGGGAGCTGGTAAGGAAGGATGGGTAAGGGAGGGCAGGACATACCCGTAAAAAGACGGGGTGGGACGGGCCCACTCCAAATAAGTCAAAGAAGGGAGATATGAGATAGACGGGAGGAGAGCGGCTCCAGTTTCACGGGGATCGCCGCAACGGAATGGTGAGGAAAAAAAAAGCATTGTCATCTGGTAGGGTTGGTGAGGCCTTCATTAGGACATCACGGATAGGGCTGGTCGTGTCATCATCGGGAGGGCGGCCTTCTTCTCACCAGGGGTGATGTCGCGGCCGGACAGTAGTAGGAGTATTTAGGGGAGACGATGGACGTGGCATGAAGGTACCGAGAATGACTACTGTGGTGACCTTATCTTTAGGGGTCGCGTTTCCGGGGTATCCGATGGGCTTCATGGCATGTCTAAGGAGTATGTTTGGGATGATCACTACTATTATTATTTATTGCGGGTAGTATTAATTTTATTGGTAGTTTGTTTTGTCTATTTCTGTTTATTATTATTTATTTATGGTATTATTATTTTATTAGTAGTGTGTTTTGTCAATTTCTGTTTGTGGAGTTGGTGGCTTAGGTTGAACATTGTTATTTTTCTCATTCAATGGATCGAATGGGTATTTGGTTACTGTGATCTGGAGAAAAATAATAATAAAGAATAAAAATAATGACGTTTTTTATTTTCACTTAAGTATACTCTTGTTTTTGCTTGTGGTTAGGCAACCCTTGACATTGGAATGGGAGAATAGATATAAAGAGGCTTCAGGCCAAAAAGCCGTAAATCTGACCTAAGCCTACCTGGCTCCTGCCTGCAATTAATGCAAGGAAGGAACAAAGGTCAATACGTCGGTAGTTGTCACAAGAGAAAATCCCTCATAAACCTACGACTGTAGGGGTTCTGGTGTCAGGCCTATTGTATTATGTTAACAGAACTATCCATTTCAGTACCTTGGGTGTAATATACTGTAGTTTAATATTGAAATTATCCGCGAATAACCATTTTGCGGGTGCGGATGAAGGCAGTGCGGATGCGGATATTATTTTGTATATCCGCGCAGGGCTCTACATTTATGGTGTATCACAAGTTAAAATCCACTGAGTAGGTAAAAAAACAGGAATGTTTTGAAAAATCACTAAAATCGTTTGGATTCTGGAGACAAGTACAAAGTATGGGTGTGGAACTAAGTGTGGTTAAAATACTTTGTAGTATTACAGGAAAATTCACCAAATTTGCTAAATTTCACTGTGTGCACGGGTTGGCATAAATTGTTTGCCTGGCCTTTGCAATACGCAGACCCTTCTGTCTGACATGGAAGAGCATGATTTGTCACTGCAATCCTCCACAGATTACTGGTGGCGCTCTTTCCATCACCGAATGCTGTGCTTAGCATTTACCTGCCAAAGGTGGAGTTTATGGCAAGTATCTGAGCTTTGAACACCGTCTTGGTACTGACTATACTGTAACATTATGCAGATTAAGAATAAATTAAACAAAAATAAGATTTACAGAGTTTAAATAAAATTAAAACTCAATGACAAAACGACAACTAAACACAAGGATGTAGAAGCGGAAGGGGTCCTACGTGGGGTGGGAATGTAATCTTATGGGACGACAACTTCAAGAAAAGGTATTTTTCTAAGACTAAGAGAACAATTGAATGGGTGCTCGCAAAAACGGCCTAGCCAACATTTTGTCAGAACAGAGATAAATCAGCTTTTGCAAATGTCAAAAAATAAAAACTATACCATAAAAATAATATTTGTTTCATTATTTTATCTTGATGTAGTACCGTTAAATTATCAATACCATATATTGGAACCGTATTAAAAATGAAAAATGCTTGAAAAAATAGGAATATAAAAAATGGAAGGATATTGATTTCTGCGTTGACCTTCTTCTTCTTCTTTTGGTGCCTATCCGTTTCGGATGTTGGCGATCATGATGGCTATTTTCGTCTTGTTTGTGGCAGAGCGGAACAGTTCAACTGATGACGTATTGCACCAGCCTCTAAGATTGTCAAGCCAAGATATTCTTCTTCTTCCAGGACCTCTTTTGCTGTTGATTTTCCCCTGGAGTATTTTTTGGAGTAGGTTGTATCTATCTGTGTTGCGCATTATATGTCCCAGATACTGCAGCTTTCGGCATTTCACTATCTTGATCAACTGAGGTGTTGTGTTCATCCTTCTCATTACTTCCACGTTTGTAATTCTCTGGGTCCAAGATATTCTCAGGATCCGCCTATAAAGCCATGTTTCAAAAGCCTCCAGCTTCTTCTCTATGTTTTTATTTAAGGTCCATATAAGGACAGAAAATACATAACAGTGCAGAAGTCTGATTTTAGTCCCTAAAGTTAGATTGTGGCTTTTAAACACATTACTCATTTTCTGGAACACACTTCTTGCTTTTCCAATGCGTACCTTGACTTCTTGTGAGCAATCCCAGTCTTCATTTATTATGGTTCCAAGGTATGTATATTGTTTTACCCTTTCTCTACTCTTTTGATTTATAACCAAGTTTATTCCGGAAATATTTTCCTTACTTATAACCATGAGTTTGTCTTTGCGTTTATTTCAAGCCCGTATTGGATGCTGACTCTTACAATTCTATCCATTAGTGATTGTAGCACTTGGATAGTATCAGCAAATACAATTGTATCATCAGCATACCGGATGTTGTTTAATCTCACTCCATTTATCAAAATTCCTTCTTCTATATCTTCCAAGGCTTCTCTAAATATGTATTCTGAATACAAATTAAATAGTATAGGTGACAAGATACATCCTTGCCTCACTCCTCTCAGGATTTTGACTGCTTCGGTGTGTTCTCCTTCAACACGCAACACCGCTGTTTGATTCCAGTACAGCGTCTTGATGATTCGCTGATCTCTTTCCTCCATTCCAATATTTCTCAAAATATCCATCAATTTTTCATGTTTTACACAGTCAGAGGCTTTCTGGTAGTCTATTAAACAAGCAAATACATTCTTATTTACATCTCTACATCTCTGAAAGAGGACCTGCACACTGAACAAGGCTTCTCTCGTACCTACTGCTTTAATAAACCCAAATTGATTAGGGGCTATCTGATCTTCACACAGTCTGTATATTCTTCTGTGTATCACTCTCAAGAACACTTTCAAGAGATGACTCGTCAAGCTTATTGTGCGGTAATCTCCACATTGGTTTGCGTTTTGCTTTTTTGGCAAGGTGATGAACTCTGATTTGAGCCATTCCGATGGAATATTCCCGGATACATAAATTCGATTGAAAATTTTGGTCAACCATTTTACATGATCATCAGTTTTAAGAACTCTGCTTCTATTTTATCTGGTCCCACTGCCTTTCCGTCCTTCATCTGATTGATGGCTGTTTGAACTTCTTCTTCTAATATATCTGTGCCACTTATTTCATTTGTATTTTGTGTAAAAGCACATCTCTTGTCATAAAATAAATCTTCTATATATTTTTTCCAGATCTTTTTCTTGTCTTCTAAATCCACCATCAAGTTCCCGGCTTCATCTATTAACTTTCCACCAGTGCCATTCCTGTATTTCCCTGTTACTTCTCTTACTTTCCTGTGTACATTGAAGCTGTCATACCTACTTTGATATAACTCAATCTCTTCACATTGCTCCACTTTTTCTTTTTCTTTTGCCTCCCTGATCTTTCTTCTGATGTCTGCATTTATCTTTCTGTATTCTGCAGGTTTTCCTTTATTGACTCTTCTTTTCTCCATTAGGTTCAGTATTTCATCTGTCATCCATGACTTTCTCTTTTTCTCCTCTGGTTTCATGTACTTCTCTTTTATTTGCTGAACGGCGTTTTGTACTTTAGTTAATTCTAATTTGACATTATTGCTGGTGATGTTTTCCTCTGTGATAATCTTCAAGTTAAGTTCTACTTGCATGTTCTCTTTCATTATTGGGTCTTTGATTTTCCTCAAATTGTAGTTTTGCCTGTTCTTCCTCTTCACTTTCTTCATTTTGACTTTGAAAATTCCAACAAGTGGTGTGTGATCTGAGTTGACATCTGCACCAGGGTAGGTTTTCACTGCGGTGCAACTGTTCCTGAAACGTTTATTTACCAATATGAAATCAATCTGGTTTCTCACACATTTCCCGGGTTTGTCCATTGGAGACTTCGATGTATATAGTCTTCTAGGTGGGAGTTTAAACCAAGTGTTCATGATCACTAAATCATTTGACATCGCAAAACTTTCCCCTCTGGAATTCCTCTCTCCTAGTCCAAACGGTCCTACAATGTCTGATGTCCTACCTTCCCCCACTTTCGCATTGAAATCTCCCATCACAATTGTCAGATCATGTTTGTTAAGGTTTTTCAAAATCCCATTTATACTTTCGTAGAATTCTTCTACCTCTTCATCTTCCTTGTCCATTGTAGGCGCATACACTTGTATTATGTTTATGTCAATAGGCCTAGCACTCAGCTGTAACATTATTACTCTGGCTGATACGGGTGTGAAACTTTTGAGACACCTTGCTACTTCCGCTGAAAGTATTACACCGACTCCATGTTCATACGTTCCATCAGCTCTACCTGAATATAGCACTCTATGTTTATTTATGGAAACATCTCCCGTATTCGGCCATCGCATCTCACTAACTCCAAGTATATCTAACTCCATCCTATCCATTTCTTTAATCGTATTATGTATTTTTCCTCCTTGGCTCATTGTTCTCACATTCCAGGTTGCCACTTTAATTTTTTCTTGCCACTTGATTTTCTTCATGCCTGTACTCACTACTGTTCCTCCCGGAGATCCGACTGAGGAACTTACTCCGGATGATGATAATTTCGTCATGAGCATAGCCATAATGATTACTAGGACTTGCCATCAGGCCTTTAATGTAGTCGTTGTCCAGTGCGTTCTACATCCTTATGCCGTTGACCACCTTTGTGGTTCCTCCGCCTTTAAAGTCAGTTTCCCAACTCAAGGACAAAAGAGTGGCCTTTAAGAGCCAATTAAGGCGAGAGAGGATATTTCTGTCGGGGTTTTCTCCCTTAGCCTTTGATAGTCCCCTATCAACCTGCAAGGCAGCAGGCTGTACTCGTATTAATCCCCAAGTACAGGGCTGCCTCTTCCGCAATCTCCACCGTTCCGAAGTCCATCTTCTCCGTTAAAGATTCCGTTGAGGTCTTCACTCGTAACCCTGAGTTGGGACCCTTACCAGATGTTACACACCGGGCCAGTGGTGGTGGTGGTGATTATTGTTTTAAGAGGAAGTACAACTAGGCAACCATCCTCTATATAACACTAATCAGAGAGAAAAAAATGGAAGGGGTCCGACACTTCGAAAAATGAAGTTATCGGCCAAAGGAAGACAAGGGCCACGAAGGGCGTGAAAATGAAAGACTCCCTAGCCCTCGCAAACCTAATAGCGTCGGGGTCAGAAAAGAACAAGAGTTGACCAAGGGAGGTCGGATAGGATAGATAAAAGTGAGGAGCCTGGCACAAGTAAGTGGAAGCAATGCCAGGACTCAGCTGAGGGCCCCGTGGTCGCCAACCCACGCTCCAAAGTTCAGAGCCCTGGGACTCACACAGGCAGGGGTGCCACTCCCTGGGTAGGGCTACCTCTGAAGAGGGTCCCTACCTGCTACCTGATGCGTTGACCTAGCTATAGTTAATAGTTAATAGATTCGTAACCAAACTTTATTTTATGATCATACAATATAAAAAAGGTATTTTATACATCGAACTAGACATAAAGATGCTGGCCCCTGTGGTGTAGCCATATCGTGCCTGCCTCTCGCCCGGAGGTCAGGGATTTTTCTGGTTCGAGGTCCACTTAGCCTACGTGATTAGAATTGAGGAGCTATCTGATGGTGAGATAGCGGCCCCGGTCTCGAAAACCCAGAATAACGGCTGAGAGGATGCGTTGTGCTGACCACACGGCCCCTCATAATCTTCAGGCCTTCGGGCAGGCCAGAGCCCTTTCAAGGGCGTAAGTGTCGTGGGGTTTTTTTTTTGACATAAAGATGCTTCAGACTTATTTTGAAATATGACATAACCTTCCCTCATGGGACAATCATCAGTCATATGGTTCATATTCTAATGCATTGGAAAATGATTCCTCAGTCACTTCTTGGCCATTGTCAACTGTCAGTTCTCTGTAATATTGGTGATATCTTGCAGGGTCATATTCAAGTAGCTCAAGCAAGTCCTTAAGCTTTGCTGGCTTTATTGGCCTTGTAACACTGTACTGCAGTGACAGCTGAACACAAGCAAGTGATGGCCAACCACCATTAATGTTCCTTTTGTGAAGGTCAACAGAATTCTCTTCCTCAACAATACCATATAAATATTTTAAAAATACTTAAATGGTACATCTTTCTTAAATAATATGCCTGAAACTTTACTAATTAGTACTCTTTGCTTATTTACAGATACCATTCTCTTGTTTACTTTTTCTAGCAAAGGTTGAGTGCTCACAAACTTATCACTTGTCATTTTTACTACTTGAAATGGCTTTCTTACCTAGCTCTTTTTACTAAATCCATCCATTCACATGGCAAAAAAACACAAGAAACACCCACAGCCTCTAGTATACATGGGAATAAGGTTTTGTTTAGCTACATATACAGCAACGCCATCTTTATGGCCTCCTCCGTAACCGTCTGTTAGCCCGAAAATTGTATAATATATCTATTTAAAATAGTTTATTTGAATCCGCCTTGATCAATACACTCATTAAATGAAAGAAAAACTATTTATTAAACCAAACATGTTTCGGGAAGTCTCAATCATTCTCTTCCTCCGTGGTCAGATCAAAGAACAAAACAATATCACACAATCTTTTGTTTTACAATTTAAAGAAGTATTATCCTAATACACCATATCAAAGAGTAAAGAGAAATATTATAAAAATGATCAGTACATAAAATTTTGGTTGAACAGTAATAAAATTGGTCTAAATAAAATGGCATAAAATTCAAAGTGTTATATCTCATCACACAGGATTACCTCATGTTAGCCCAACTCACAGAAGATACTTTGAACATTCCACAATGGATGGCAGCATATAACTCATTTTTTTCCAAATTTGTTGGTTAGCCTGTTTTTGCGAGCACCCATTCAATTTAGTTCTTTAATAAGATCAACACTTTAAAAAAATAAATAAAAGAAACCAAGTATATATTGGAGGATCAAAAAATGGCATCAAGATCAACTGCCTTGCATTCACAGATGACATTGCGATCCTGTTTAGAAACACTAACACAGCTATAGAGCAGGTAAATATATTAAAGCAGGACTCCAAAATTCCTTTGAAAAAACAAAATATATGACCAAATATCAAAACAGCCCCTCATCACTTAAGACAGAGCATGGTAAGATAGAAAGAGTTGACAGCTTCAAGTACCTCAGAGAAATCGTGCAGCCGAGAAAGAAGCAAACTGCACCAGGCGAGAGAAGATGGTTGCTGTTTTTCGTAGAACACATGCTTTATACAAGAGCAACCTAGTGAGTCCATGTTCCAATTTTGAGGTCGATACCTTGAATACATTTCGAGGAACAGTAGTTTGAGTGAAACACTGTATTTTCGTACTTGGAGGCTTTGAACTATTTGGTCTACATGGGGTAGCAGCCTCCGTTTGGAGCCCATCGTCAGTGTGTTAGAACAATAGTATTACTGACCAAGGGAATACTTCCAAAGCACAATCCTGCATCGATGATACTTGCTGACGAAAGGGGTCCAAACTCCAGGTCAACGGCCCCTCATAATGGTACTTATTACTAGTAAAGTAGAACCATGGTGAAACCTCATCAGTGCGTTCCTTATAACACATTTTCCCGCTCAGCACGTCATAAATTTGAAGTCCCAATTCTCATCGTATTGAATCTATATAAAAATACCTCACTTATAATTTGTTCTTTGGTATTTAAACACTTTTCAGTGCGCCATTAATTTATAAGCCCCAGCGGAATAAGTTTTCATATTTGTTCTCGTGTTTTTCGCACCTTTTAATACTATTTCTCATAGAGTTTTCACTGTACCCACGGATATACGTCGTAAAATCCCATTATGTCCGAAAAAATTGTATCTAGTGTTTCCATATCCCTGCTCGATAAATATTATTCAGGTATTCAGTAATAAGTTTCTCGCGTAATACGTTCTTTTTCCTTGTCCCCCACAGAAATGTCTTAAGGAGGTTTTACTGTATTTCTGATGTTGCAGTACTAATCAAAATTAGCATAGGGTGTTCCATACATTATGGTACTATTCACAAGTACTGAACATCACACAGGTAACCTATGGTGTTCCTCACATAATGGCACCACTCATAGGCAACGCAAACCCATGGTGTTCCCTACTAATCACGGGCACTGGTATTGCTGTGGTGATCGCCATATAGTAGGTGCTAATCACAGGCGACATAAGCCCGTGGTGTTCCGCATATGGCGGTACTAATCACAAGTACTGTAAACCCACAGTGAACCACTCCTAGTGATACTCACAAGTAAAGGTGAACCATGGTGTTCCCCCCATGATGATACTAATCAAAAGTAGTTTCATGGTTCTAATTCAATCATCCCTTGGTCACCCCTTTTAGTCGCCTCTAATGGCAGGCATGGGATACCGTGGATGTATTCTTTGTCTGCACCCCCCACCCACAGGGGGTTCCTGTTTCCCTCTAGGGATGTGCGGTAGCGAGGTGTCCTTTCGGATTTGAGTCTCAGAGAGCAGGTGTGGTCCAGGACATCAGGACATGCCGTATTTGTGTCATTCGTATACTAATTGTTTTCAAGTATGCAAGCATTTCTCTTTACGGCTACTCCCCATTTAGTTTTAGCCATTAATCATTAGAAATATCTAATTCACTGTCACTCGATACCTATTATAACCGGTCTGTACCCAATCGATCACAATTATCGGTAGCCATTGGTAACTGAATGTGCCATGCCATGTTTACATTTGCACTGGAGCTTCAGGGAATAGCTCTACATATCTGAAATTATTTTGTTAAATACACGAAGTTTAAGAAAGAACGATGCAGCGATAATTTATATTCTGTGACTACACTGTTTGGAACTCATCTCTCCCACAATTTAATCAGTAGTCAAGGAAATACAAGGTGCATAAAAGCGAGAATTCTCGTAGCCTACTGTCAGCTGTCAGTTACTATCAGCTGAGAAAGTACGAGAATTATCAGGGCTCATCACCCGTGTGGCACATCAGATAATGAATCTGTATTTAAATGTTGAAATACTTGTCGTACAATGATTCTCGGTGCATAAAAACACCCATGTATATACGAAGTAGATAAAATTATAGCCAACAGATAGCACAACAAGCTACAAACGATGCCCGCATGTAAAAAATGGAGCTCTCCGGGGCCCTCAACAACCGCTGGCCGCAGTACTACGGATATCTCTGGGGCCAGTCGTCATTGTGTTAAGATAGTTTGCTGGTCGGATCCACTGTATGTTTTAAGTTCATAATCATTGTAGTCGTCTTGTTAAATCCTAGTCACCGAGCTCGATGGCTGCAGTCGCTTAAGTGCGGCCAGTATCCGGTATTCGGGAGATAGTAGGTTCGAACCCCACTGTCGGTAGCCCTGAAAATGGTTTTCCATGGTTTCCCATTTTCACAGCAGGCAAATGCTGGGGCTGTACCTTAATTAAGGCCACAGCTGCTTCCTTCCCACTCCTAGCCCTTTCCTGTCCCACCATCGCCATAAGACCTATCTGTGTCAGTGCGACGTAAAGCAACTAGCAAAAAAAAAGGAAAGAAACAAATCCTAGTCATTGGATCGATTTTGGAATTATTTTTTTTAACATCGTGAGTTGGATCCACTGATTATTTTAAATTCATATTTATCCATTTATTCTTCATCATCCATTTTGAATTGTGGTTGGTGGATGATTTTTGGACTTTTAAAATGTCATTACATTTCGTCTTATTTCGTACCATTAGGGGCTGATGACCTAGATGTTATGCCCCTTTAAACAACAAACACAATCATCATTATCATCATCATCATCATCATCATCATCATCAGGGATACAGGAAATTACTGCATTAAAATTGTGAGAGTGAAAGATTGGTCTCGAACACCATTAACCAATAATAATTAGTTTTATTTTGACCATTTAAATTAATCTTTTCTTGCTGATGCCAATTTATTTTAAGAGTTTCTAGCAAAAATCATAAGTATGTTGCAACAGGAAGTAAGGCGCAGCAAAATCCACACATTGCAAAATAGTATGTTCGTAAATTCACTACTTGATCTTAAACATTTTAAAAACATAATGATGCCAAGAATTTAAACATTTTAGAATAAAGCACACCAGCTGTCACATGTACAATTAGTGGAAGTTTGGAATTCACAGGTAATAGTCACATGATATCATGCAATTTTCCTGCACTGCCTTCTTCAATGCCTCGTAGCCTACAACAGATGTGGTTGTGGCTTCCCATTTCCACTTCAACTTGTACAAATTGAAAAGGGCTGAAATATCCCTGGTTGCTTGTTTACTGAAGTGGAAACCAATAATCATTCCATATTGGAATTCGTTAACATATCTGCCAACTTTCCCGATTTAGGCGGGAGCCTCCCAATTTTTAAGTTTTTCTCACCTCTTGATTATTCTATTATTTCTCCCGATTTTAGCTTATTTTTTGGTGGACTCCAAACATTTGTTTTCATATCCCGCCATTTCAACTTTGTATGCCGGTTGCTGGAAGTCCTTCGCTCATTGCCAGCTTTGAAATAAAATATCGACCTTTAATAATACGAGAAATGCACGCGAATGTGCGATGTTTATTGAAACCTGTATATCGTGACGTGTATATCAATTGTAAATCTCTCGTTCTCGCGTGCTATGTTTGTGTTTGTTCACATCAGTCTAGTCGATTCTAGAGACTAGTTGCTAGATTTGGAGTCTATTTTAGTAATTTATTGACAGAATTTCAAAGATAGTGACTAATGACTTTTCTAGATATTTTAGGAGCCATTTGGAGATATTTCTGGTGAATTTTATTTTATTACCTGATAAAAATAGCATTGCACTTCGCATATTCTGCAGCCACATGATGCAATATATTTATCTATGCATTTGCTAAGTAATGGCATCTAAGCACATGACTGATTCACACATGTAGAGCATTAGTTTATACTATTTTCGGAAGGCTTATCAGAGTCTGATCATCTCACTCACATACTTCCTGTGAGAGAATAGAGATGTGTAATTTTTGGCCTTGTATAGCAACAGTTGGGTTTTGAGACAGTAAGTGCTATATATCATAGTACTCCTGTATTGCACAAGACATGTAGAATAAGCAGTTTTGACCAATAGTATCTCCTGATTTTTCCTGATTTTCATATCAAAATCTCCTGAGTTTTGGTTTTGTAAAATTGGCAGGTATGCATTAAGCTCATTGCTCCACCCACATGTAGCAGTGAACGACATTGAGTCCTCAACCACCGTTAATAACTCCAGTGGTGTTCATAGTGACATATCAACTCTACTTTACAAAGGAGATTTAATATATCTTCCTATTCAATACATATGCATCTCCATCGTTAGGTGGAGTAATAATAATCATACATGTTTCAACTGATTTGAGCCGTCTTCAATGAAAAAATAGTTATTCTTAGATAATTGATGCTAAAACATGTGTTAAAACGTAATGAAGAAAAGAATGAAAGCAAATGAGACATGAGAGAATTAAAACAACAAGTGATTATGGTGAGGTTGTGGACCTTTTAGTCTAAAACGGGCAGTGACGAGGACGAATTCACTGTGCTAAAATTTAAAATGACAATCTGTCTTCATTGAGTCACCATCACAGATAGTGAAGAGGGCAGCGAAAACTTGAGAAACTATGTTTGAGAAGAAAAGAAGTGCCAGGTAAAATGTATGTGACTCATAGTGGAAACTGCCAATGAAGTTCAAATTTATTAAATAGTTGCCTTCTCGAATGGCCTGACCTTCTCAAATTTAGCAGTCATGTTCTCATTTTAAATTTTAGCACAGTGAATTTATCCTCATTTTCAATTTATAACACACTGCAGGTTTTAGACTAAGAGGTCCACAACTTCGATATAATGACTTATTAATTCCATCATGTCTCATTTGTTTTCATTCTTTCCTTCATTATGTTTTAACACATTTTTTAGCATCAATTATGTAAAAAACTATAACTTTTTTTTTCACTGAAGATGGTTGAAACGAGTTGAAACATGTATGACTATTATTACTCCATAATGATGGAGATGTTTATGTATTGAATAGGAGGACATATTAAATTTCCTTTGTAAAGTGAAAATCGTCAATACAGAATGATTCTAATATCTTGTAATATAGGCTATAGTTTACATGTACAGAGGAGTGTCAAGAATTGTGATTAGATAGATCAGATAAATGATCACAAAAAATTTTGTCACTCACATGAACAATGTTTTCTACCTCTTTTAGGACTAATTCAGAAGAACTGGAGAGATTTAGTATTCTGACTAACGATACAACAAGCGACCATGGATGGTGGTACGGTCTCGAAGACTCAATGTATATCGATATCTACACTGGACTTATTGTGGCTACAGTGGTGGCAGCCATATCACAACTCTTGGTCTTCTTCCATGCTTGTATGCATGCCTCCATTCAACTGCACAACAAGATGTTTGAGAGTATTACACGGGCCACCATGAAATTCTTCAATACTAATCCATCAGGTGAGTCATATCTCTTAGATAACTCTGGAAGACCCTGGTCATGTTCTCGAAATAAACTTTCAGTGTATTAGGTCATGTTCAGTACATATTATAATACATTACAAAAGTTAGGTATGGTGGCCTAGGTCATATTTGTTCTCTTGGAAAGGATATAAGCTACACTACCGCTATGACAATGGTAGAGTGTGCGCTAGTCGCCCATTGTGGGCCAGTTCAGTTAATATTTCATTTTCTTGACTTCTGCTTCTTCTTCTTCTTTCGTTTCACCCTTTTTGGGGTACGTTGAATCAATCATTTCTCTGTGTGTTGTTCTTTTCTTAGTGCCCAGTATTTCTTCATTCTTTCTGGTCTTTGTTTCCTCCAATCTTTCAACATAATAGGTTTGGTTTTTAATGTAGATTTGTTGTGGAACCTTATATTTTCGTCTTTAGTTATTACTTTAGCTCTTCAGTGAATAGTGAATTTTCTGTAATTTTTAATTCTACTACACTATGTGATCAAAAGTATCCGGACACCTGGCTGAACATGACGTGCAAGTTCATGGCGCCCTCCATCGGTAATGCTGGAATTCAGTATGGTGTTGGCCCGCCCTTAGCCTTGATGACAGCTTCCACTCTTGCAGGCATACGTTCAATCAGATGCTGGAAGGTTGCTTGGGGAATGGCAGCCCATTCTTCACGGAGCGCTCCTCTGAGGAGAGGTAGCGGTGTCGGTCGGTGAGGCCTGGCACGAAGTCAGCGTTCCAAAACATCCCAAAGGTGTTCTATAGGATTCAGGTCGGGACTTTGTGCAGGCCAGTCCATTTCAGGGATGTTATTGTCATGTAACCACTCCGCCACAGGCCGTGCATTATGAACAGGTGCTCGATCGTGTTAAAGATGCAATCGCCATCCCTGAAGTGCTCTTCAACAGTGGGAAGCAAGATGCTTAAAACATCAGTGTAGGCCTGTGCTGTGATAGTGCCACGCAAAACAACAAGGGGTGCAAGCCCCCTCCATGAAAAGCACGGCCACATCATAACACGACCGCCTCGGAATTTTACTGTTGGCACTACACACGCTGGCAGATGTCATTCACTGGGCTTTCGCCATACGTCCTGCCATCGGATCGCCACATTGTGTACCGTTATTTGTCACTCCACAAAACGTTTATCCACTGTTCAGTCATCGAATGTTTACGCTCCTTACACCAAGCAAGGCGTCGTTTGTCATTGACCTGCGTGACATGTGGCTTATGGGCAGCCGCTCGACCATGAAATCCAAGTTTTCTCACCTCCCACCGAACTGTCATAGTACTTGGAGTGGATCCTGATGCAGTTTGGAATTCCTGTGTGATGGTCTGGATAGATACCTGCCTATTACACTTGACGACCCTCTTCAACTGTCGGCGGTTTCTGTCAGTCAACAGACGAGGTCAGCCTGTATGCTTTCGTGCTGTATGTGGCCCTTCATGTTTCCACTTCACTATCACATCAGACACAGTGTACCTAGGGATGTATAGGAGTGTGGAAATCTTGCGTACAGACTTCTGATACAAGTGACACCCAATCGCTTGACCACGTTCGAAGTCCGTGAGTTCCACAGAGCGCCCCATTCTGCTCTCTCACAATATCAAATGACTACCGAGGTCGCTGCTATGGAGTACCTGGCAGTAGGTGGCACCTAAGATGAAAAACGTATACTTTTGGGGGTGTCTGGATACTTTTGATCGCATAGTGTAGGTCTTTTTCAGTTTCTTTAAACCAGTTAGGTTTTGTTTTGCTGTTAAGGAAGAAGTCAAAGATTTGTTTGCTTAATCTATTAGAGTTCATTCTGAGAAGATGACCGTAAAAATGTATCCTTTTTCGATTAGTATATGAGAGTTTTTCAATTTTCTTGTAGTGTGTTTCAATCTTGATGTGTACTATCTTATTTTGGTCCTATGATCTTTCTTATTATTTTTCTTTCTTTTAGCTAAAGTTTCTCCATCTGGCCTTTGAAATGAATGTTTAGTGTTTCTGCTGCGCGCAGTGCTCTTTACGGAAAGACTCAAGGAATTGTGGTTAAGGTTTCATCATAAATAACATCAGGTACGCCGATGACACTGTTCTACTTGCAACCATCCAGGATCTACAGGAACTACTTAATGCTGTCACTGAAGCCAGCAGCACAATGGGCTTGAAGATTAATGTAATGAAGACCAAGTGGATGGTTATAAGTAGGAAAGAAGATGGCATTCGAGGTAATCTCACAACAGCAAAGGAACAGATCGCGAGAGTGGCAACATTTAAATACCTGGGATGTCACATCAGTGATGACTGGGACCTTACTCATGAGATCCGATGCAGAATTGAGCAGGCCAGAATTTCTTTTCAGAGACTTAGAAAACTTTTGACAAGCCGTAACCTTTCCATTTCACTACGGACACGACTAGTCCGGTGCTACATTTTCAGCATTCTGTTATACGGCGTTGAGTCATGGACACTAACTGAGACCATGTGCAAGAAGTTGCAAGCATCTGAAATGTGGACGTACCAAAGGGTGCCGAAGATACCCTGGACAGCTAAAATGACCAATATAGACGTTTTTCACCGTATGAACAAAGAACCAGAAATTCTCACTACCATCAAAAGAAGGAAGCTAGAATACTTTGGTCATATGACGCGGAACTGTAAATACCACCTTCTGCAAGTAATACTCCAAGGGAAAATGAATGGAAAACGTGGTCCGGGGAGAAGTAGGACATCATGGCTCGGCAACTTGAGCCAGTGGTTTGGGGTGACAAAGCTTACTCTGTTCAGAAAAGCTATGAACAAACAACAGATCATGCTACTGATCGCCAACGTTCTGCGAGGACATGGCACATGAAGAAGAAGAAAATGATGAAGGATTTCTTGTTGTATGTATCTTTTGTTAGTTGGAAGGCCAGTTCAAGTTTATATTTCCTGGATTCCATTGCTTTGCATTCCACAGCATTCCAACTAATCCATTCTCTGAGATATTTGAATTCTTTTACTATTTCAATCTTTGGTTCTTGTACTTTGAGGTATTTATGTATTTATGTGAGTGTTTGTTGTTTGTCATAATTTTTTTTTTCTAGGGAGATGTGAAGACTTATTTTAGCTGCTTGGTTTTCTAGTTTCATGACAGCATTGTACACAAAATAAACTTTTACTTACAGTACAATGCAGTCATGAAAATCAAGTTCTACTTTAAAATAAGCTCACAGGGTAAAAAGTTATCCACCCTGGTGTGTGCACACAGATGGATCGTTAAGCCTGTACAGATGGTGCAGCGAACGAGTCGCTCAACTGCACGCACACTGCCTGTGCGTGAGCATAAGGCAGTAGCGATCAGTGAGACATTGATGTTTCAAGCGGACAGTGTACGTGAGCATGGGTAGATGTAAGAATGTGACAGAGGGGCAATCATGTTTAGCTGTGCCCATAGCCATATGGTGCATGAAGTTGCTGGATTTTTTGGTGTTTCACAGCGGACTACTCAACGTGTCTACAAGCAGTGGTGTACTACACGTTGACATGAAACACGATATCAGAATTGTGGTCAGAAAAGTATCCTGACAGAGAGGGACCGGAGAAGCGTTTCACAGCTTGTGAATCAAAATCGCTTTCAGACCCGACTGGAATTAAAGCAGTCAGTGAATGAAGGTCCATCCCAACCTGTTAGCGAGAGGACATTGCATCTAGAACTGCCTGCAATGAACATTTGTAGTCGGTCACCTCGCAAGAGGCCATTGCTCACACAGGCACATAAAGCTGCGCCTTTTCAATGGGCTAGAAATCATCGAACGTGGACAGTTAGCTGACTGGCGCAATGTAATGTAGTCTGGAGAATCATGTTTTTGCCTGTATTCCAATTATGTACATCATCGAGTGCACCAAAGGCCAAATGAAGCATTTCATCCTGGATGTGTGCCAGGTCAGGTTCAAGCCAGAGGGCGGTCTGTGATGTTTTGGGGTGTTTTTCATATCATGGATTTGGCCTGCTCACTGAGGTGACCACTAACATGAACCAGCATGTTTATTTAAACATTCTGGATGATCAAGTCAACATTTGCATGATATGTACTGTATACTATTGATACTCCTATTTTTCAAGATGACAACTGCAAAGTTCATCGGGCTGGATGCATATGTGACTGTTTTTATGAACACTCTCCCAGCTATTACATCTCGATTGGCCTGCAAAATCACCTGACTTGACCCTCATTAAAAATCTGTGGAGCATGTTGGAACAGCGGGTAAAACACCGACATCAGCATCCCTGCAGTTTGGTGGAATTGTGCAATCAAATCCTCAGCGACTGGTTTAGCCTGGATGCGACGTACCTGTACAACCTTGTGGAAGCGAATCCAAGCGGTTATCAAGTCCAGAGGCAGAGTTACATGGTATTAAATGATGCTTGTAATGATTTCTCCTCCATTGACTAATTTTTTGTCCAGTGAGCTAACTTAAACTTATCATCTTATTTTATTTTTATTTTTATGATTATAAAGTCTTGCATAGATTTCACAGTGAGACTTTCCTGACTCTCTTACTAAATTTACAAACATATAAATCTGCATTTAACTTGAAAAATATGAAATATCTGCATTTAAAATGGAAATTCTGAAAATTAACATTCATTAAATAAAATACACACTCGTTGGACCTTGTACTCTCACTTACTTGTTACCTGCTTACTTACACATACGTTATTTGAAGGGCGCCAGCTACCACTCAGTGCAGCAATAATAGAATGAGACTTGACTATCTCTAGGGTGTGGGGTAATAAGCTTACTTTTGACAACATACCATATAAGTTCTGGGAAAAGGAGATTGGCGTTCGGTTTCCCCATTAATTTTGAGGTTAAGATATTTTACTTTCAATGAAATAAAACTATGAATTCGTTTGATAGAACAATATATATTCTTTAAATAATATATCAAAAAATAGTGAGTCTTGTTGCGATAAAACAGATGAGAATATGAAATTATGACATTGCAACTGAAAGAAACTAGGCATGAATTTGGATTCTTCTTGACCGGACATTTAACAATTTATACGAAATATTTCCCTCACTGATTCACTTGACTGTACCTTCAACACTTTGAGTGTAATTACGACGTATTCCTTTGATCTGGTGTTTACTGTAGATGTGTCACGCCTAACTTGGTGATACATCCTTGTGACTGCTTCTTCTCCATATCATCTGACTTCTTTGTGAGTCAATATGGTATTACCTCATGGCAGGTCCAGGGTTGCCCTCTGACTCCATGGTAAGCCCTTACGTCCGTGTCTTCAACTAAGTGACCAACTAACTTTGGCCTCACTCTCTCAATGACCAATGATTAATGGCTCACTGAGTCTTCTCCATCTCTCGTTCACACTCGTTGACTGACCGACTGAGGCCTGTTCATCTAGTAGACTTCTTCACTGTACTGCTTCCGTTTAAGTAATGACTGACGCTACAATATGCAACCACCTTTTATAGACGTTGGTTGACACAGCTACGTAACCTCCAGAAATAACAATGACATACTCCCACAACGCCTCAAACTGTTGCATGTAATGGTGAAATCCCCTGGGGCGGCCGACTCTCTGAGCGAATTTCTAAAAGCTCACGATAACGAAGTCATGACGTAGCAATGACTTGGCAGAATCGCCAGTAATATTGCACAATGTAAGGATGTCGCACTCAACATCTGATATATCGAAACTCTCACTGTACGGGTATTTAATGTTAATCTACATATACGTATATATGCATACACTCAATTACAAATACGCAAGCGACAAGCTTTGCGTAATGGAATTGAATAATAATTATAACAAAATAATAGTAATCTCACAGATGAAATAATAATACTGACATAATATTAATAATAATAATAATAATAATAATAGTAATTGTTACCGTGTTTTAGCGGTAGGTAGAGGTGAAAGAAGGTGCGGGCGTGAACGGGTCTCAAACTACGGAATCAGAGTTAATGTAAAATTTAACAAGGTTATATTTTCTTTTTAAAATGAAGAAATAACAAACATGGCAGGTACAGAGTAGCAAGTCAAAAGGGTAGTTACAATATTTACAAAATTTGGGCTTCGAGCCCTGACTTCACAATGCCTGGGCAATCAGCCCAACCTTACTTCAAAATAAGTATTAACAGAGGGGCAGAAAACCCCATTCATGCCCAGGAGCACTTGCTCCAAATTACACTGAAAAGCCTCCACGGGGCATACAACACTCAATTTTCAAAAAAAAAGAGCCACTCGCTCTCAACTCTAAGCCTCTCAAAGGCCACACCAAACTCCACCTTCAAGTTGTCCTCACTGGACATAGACACAGGGGTAAAATACCCAACCTACTGAGGTCTATTAAATGAAAAAGGGGTAATTACATGACCTCCAAAATAACAATTTGAGAGGAGGCGATCTGCACTCCTAATACACTTTGTTTTTAAAACCTAATTTGGCTCTAGGCCACTAATGCAAGGGCTAATCCCATACTACAGAGGTGACTTTAGAAAAGAAACAAATTTACATAATGTTAAGGAAGAATAGGTTGAGAAAATAAGTTCACCTCAAAACAATATGAGTGGGAGCTCGAGAGGGTTAAGCACTCTCTATCCCAATACGTAATTTAAAAGATAGAACAGATACCAGTTTCTTTACATTTTTAAGGAAGGTTACATAATGGAAAAACTTCGGACCCACCCCGAGAGTTAAACTGCTGAGCAAGCAAGAAAAGAAGTAATTAATCGGCCATTACCTGGTTGTTGACTGTCGCCGAAGAAAGAGGCGCTTCCCGCCCCCTGCTATGTACTTTACACACTGAAAGATGGAACAGAAGTGGCCCGGAGACCCTAAAATCAGCAGTTTATATCCTCTCGTGGAAGGTTCGAGGCGTTAGGAGAATGAAAACACCCTCCCACAAACACTTTATTGGGTAGGATACAGCAACATATTCAAGTTGGGGGAAGATACCTCGGATTGGTCAGAAATTAATAAAAGAAATTCGGGATTGGTTGAATACAAAACAAGGAGAAAGAGAGGGGTATACAGCCAACTTAAACAATAACAGAAAGAAATTTAACAAGAAACAAACTTTTGAAATAAAAATTTCTCCAAAACAAACAGTTCTTTCACTCCGCACTAGGGTGCACTATTGTTGATCTTCAGTAGTGTCCTCTAGAAGAGAAAGTTCACACTTCTTACTACAAGCAAAACAAAAATACGTCGAAAATGACACAGTTCAAAAACTCTAAAATTTCCAGGTAGTGACATCTTCTGAGAAACTTGAAAATTAATACCGTCAATAAAGTTCAGACTTCCTCCAGCAGAGGAGTTTCAATTGGCGCCCATTTTAAATAAGCGGCGTGGAGGTGTACCGCCCGGTACAATAATAATAATAATAATAATAATAATAATAATAATAATAATAATAATAATAATAATAATAATAATAATACAGATAAAATAATAAAATACAGATATCATCTTGTAACGGGATTTGAACCGTTACAACAGGTCAAAAATTATTAAAAGCTGAAAGAACTAAAAAGATGTTTCACAGCATCATATTAATTTTAAGTATTATTTGTAAAGAGCCGGCCCCGTGGTGTAGGGGTAGCGTGCCTGCCTCTTACCTGGAGGCCCCCGGTTCGATTCCCGGCCTGGTCAGGGATTTTTACCTGGACCTGAGGGCTGGTTCGAGGTCCACTCAGCCTATGTGATTACAGTTGAGGAGCTATCTGACGGTGAGATAGCGGCCCCGGTCTAGGAAGCCAAGAATAACGGCCGAGAGGATTTGTTGTGCTTACCACGCGACACCTCGTAATCTGCAGGCCTTCGGGCTGAGCAGCGGTCGCTTGGTAGGCCAAGGCCCTTCAAGGGCTGTAGTGCCATGGGGTTTGGTTTGATTATTTGTAAATATTAATTATTAGGGTACCTATATGCCTTCAATCTATCAATTAATCAATCAGTCACTTAATGATCTGCATTTAGGCTGTCTCTCAGGTGGCATAATCCCTATCAACATTTTTACCTAGCCTTTTCTTAAATATTTTCAAAGGACTTGGAAATACAAGGTGTCCGGGTTAAAGGTATAATAATATAAAATTTAATAACTTGAGATAGAGAAGGAGTTGAAAACTTTTGGGAGGAACTTGATTACATATTAGCGAAGATCCCTGATGAGCATATAAAAATCTTACTTGGAGATTTCAATGCTAAAATAGGCAGAGAAAAGAAGTATCGCACAGTTGTAGGAAAATGGCCAGCTCATAAATTAACGAACAAAAATGGCCAAAGATTAATTGAACTTTGTGCAGATCATAGACTCGTTTTGGAAACCACCAGATTCATGAGGCGACCACATAAACTTATGACATGGAAATGCCCTAACGTAAAATTGGGAGAGTTTCAGATTGATCATGTTGCCATGGATAAAGATTATCATAAAGAAATTTATAATGTCAGAGTCCTCCGTGGGGTAGACATTGACTCGGATCATTATATCTCAAAAATAAAAATCAAGTTAACACCAAAAAGGAAACACAAACGTAATCATCTCAAAGCAAGGAGAAATTATGATCCCAGTTACTTAATAAATAATAAAATATATTTAGAGAGATCCAAAACACCTTTAAATGACAAATTAGAGACAATGATCAACAAACTGAAAACCATAGCTGAAGAAATTGCCCCAATCAAAAGGAGAAAGAAACATGCGTGGTGGAACGAGGAATGTGACAAAGCAATTCAAGCAAGACACAAGGCATGGATAAATGATCAACAGAGGAAAACGGAAAAATCTCGAGAAGAACTAATTAATGCCAGAAGACAAACAGCTAAAGAAATTAGGACAATTAAAAGGAATTATCAAAAGGAAATGCTTAGCACTATAGAAGAAACATTCAATCAGCATAAAACAAGAGACTATTACAAAACATTCAAGCAATATCAATCTAAATTTACCCCTCCCACACTTATGTTAAGAAATAAAAATGGTAAAATGGCACACAATAATCAGGATAATGCTAACATTCTTGCAGAATACTTTAAAGAGTTACTTAATTGTGAGGATCCTGTGGAACATTTAGAATTTGATCCTAACCCAAAAAATAAAACTCCATTACAAAAGATTATACCACCAGTTTACAATGAAGTGAAAACGGCAATTAATGCACTTAAAAACTACAAAGCAGCAGGAGAGAATCAAATAGTAGCAGAAATATGGAAGAATGCTAATGATCAGACTATTCAAAACCTACATAAATACATCATTGATATTTGGAACACGGAGAAGCTTCCTGAGGAATGGAATACAGCGATAATCCACCCGCTGCACAAGAAAGGTGATCGCTCCGATCCAAATAATTATCGGGGGATATCCTTACTTGATATTACATACAAGATTTTATCCAAGATTATATACACAAGAATCCAAGAACAACTCGACCAAGAACTTGGAGAATATCAGGGAGGATTTCGACCAGGTAGAAGCTGTCCAGATCAAATCATTAGTTTAAAATGGATAATGAAGCACCAAAGAGTTCGAAGTAAGGGTCTGGTCATCACGTTTGTAGATTTTAAAAAAGCATACGACAGTATTCATCGTGACTCATTATTAAAAAGCCTTAAAGAATTTGGCTTACATCAAAAACTTGTTAACCTCATTAATATGACTTTTAAAAATACGAAGGCAAAAGTTAAATTTAGAGGTGAATTATCAGAATCATTCACTATAAGAACTGGACTTCGACAAGGAGACGGACTTTCACCATTGTTATTTAATTGTGCATTGGAGAAGGTTATGCGTGAATGGAACAAGAAATGCCAACCAACTATCAAGATCGGTAGAAATATTAAACTCAACTGCCTTGCTTTTGCGGACGATTTAGCATTACTTGCAAATACAATAGAAGAGGCTAAATTTCAAATTGAACAACTAGAAATTATAGCTAAAAAAATGGGATTACAAATTTCATTTGAAAAAACAGAAATGATGCCAACTTTTAAAGTTGATTTACCAGTTATTCAGCTGAACAGTAATAAAGAGATTAAAATTGTTCAGAAATTCAAATATCTTGGGGAAATAATAACATGGAACACAAATGAAAAAGAAGCAATAGAACACAGAACAACTAAATTTAAACAAGCACAAAGACTTACCTGGCCAACCTATAAAAAAAAAATCTCTTTCGATAAACGCTAAGCTGAAACACTATAATTCCATAGTTAAACCAGAGGCAACCTATGCTAGTGAAACTTTATTCAAATTAAATGTAAAATCTACAACAGACAAATTACAGAAAACTGAGAGAAGAATTCTTAGAACAATTATTAATAAAAAACACCAAGTTGATGGACAGTGGAGATTGTTGCCTAACAACATTGTCTATCGTGAATGTGAATCAATAATATCTACAATGCGTAAAAGAAGAATTTCCTTTTTCTGTCACATATCAAGATTAGCAGACACCAGGATATTGAAACAACTATTCGATTACTTTTTGAAGAATAAAATCAATAATAATTGGTTCAAAGAAGTTCAGGACGATTTGGAAGAATTGGGTATAACTCGGCAACAAATCAAAGACAGAAAAGAGAAGAGGATTTTGAAGAACAAAAGCATAAGTCTCAAACTAAAAGCAGTTGAACGGAAACAATATACTATATCGGACACACAAAGGGCTTCCAGGTCGGAGAGGATGAAAAAGTTCTGGGAGAAGAAGAAGAAGAAATTATCTCAAATGTATTGATTTCAGTGCTCCAATGTGGGCGTAAAATATGTAAATAATAATAATAAATAATAATAACTTGAGAAGTAGTGGGAGAAATTTACTTGCAGTTTGTTTCTACAAGTAGGGTAACTCAAATTGCTTGTTTACATACCTAATAAACCTCGATATGTGCATCATTAGTGGCGCAACAGACATCTAATCGGTATTCCACTTCTCTCCAGGTGTTCTGCAGCATTGTAGGCGTAATATTTGTGATACCTGCACGAATGCGATGAGGTAGATCTAGTAGATCATGAACTGGTGTCTGGTACACTTGATTCTTAACAAACCCCCACAAGAAAAAATCAAGTGGCGTAATGTTGGGGCTTCTAGGGAACCAAGCAATTGATGGACTACCTCTCCCAATCCAGCGATCTGGGAACTCACGATTCAAGAAATCCCTTACAACTTCCGCATAATGGCATGGTGCACCATCTTGCTGAAAGATCACTTCACGTGGAAGTTGTGGCACAACATACTGCTCCAACATGTCTAGGTAACATGTTCCATTAACTGTAGACCCCGCGAAGAAGAATGGGCCAATAACCCTGTCCTTCAACAATCCACACCACACATTCACTTTCAGAGAATCCCGTTCCAACTCTATCACTGCGTGGGGTGGTTCAGATCCCCACATGGAGCAATTATGCTTGTTTACCGTGCCGGAAATATAGAATGTAGCCTCGTCCAAGAAACAGACCGAATCGAGGAATGCCTCATTTCCATCAATTTTTGCCAGAATTGTCTCCACGAATGCCTTTCGTAGTGGCTTGTCCTTTGTGACGAAGCTGCAGTTTCTACGCCAATAGGTGCAACCTTTTGTGGATGACATCTTGTACTGTCGAACGAGGTAACTGTAACTGCCTACTTGTTGGTTGAATTGACTTACAAGGGCTCCGCTTGAAGGACTCGTGGATTAAATCAACAGTAGCCTCTGAAACTATGTGCTTGGCGTGGCGGCCGAACATCGACAGCAAGGTCCCAGATTCTCGAAGGCGCCTGTTCCATTTCATGATTGTTACATAAGTGGGAACATCATCAGTTCTTAACAGTCCATACTCGCACCGAAATCTACATTGTACTAGTATAACGGATTTTATCTCTGCGAGCGAAAGCACACAGAACACCTTCTGCTGTGGAGTCCACATGGTTACTGGCGCACTTCTCGTGAACAATGCAGTTACGGCATGCGCATGTGGTACCACTGCCACCTCAAGCGAACACAGAAAACATGTTGAGTTACCCTAGTTGTAGAAACAAACCGCCAATAAATATCTCCATTATTTATTAAGTCATTAAATTTTATATTATTATACCTTTAACCTGGACACCTTGTATATCCAACATTTCCCTTGGTAAATTATTCCAATAACTATTCCTCATCCTATAAATGAATATTTGCCTCAATTTGTCCTCTTGAATTACAACTTTAGCTTCATATTATGATCTTTCCTACTCTTACAAGCTCCACTCAAGCTTATTCCTCTACTAACGTCATTCCGTGCCTTCTCTCCACTGACAACTTGGAACACACTGCTTATTGCAGTTCATAAATCTCATATTTATTGTCACCAATGATATACAATAACCTCAAAAAGAAAGGATTTTGGTTCCACCTTATTCAGGACCACTCAGATTCTTAAAATCTTTTAACATTATTAATATTTTAGCTGAATACTTAAAAAAAAAAAAAAAAAAAAAAAAAACAGTGAGGATGAGGAACCAACACAATACCTAGAGTACGACCTTCATCCCAAAAATGTCCGCCTCCGTAGCATAACGGTTAGTGTTATTAGCTGCCGTCCTCGGAGACCTGGGTTCGATTCCCGGTACTACCAGAAATTTAAGAATGGCAGCAGGGTTGGTATGTGGTTAATATGGTACATGTAGCTCACCTCCGTTGGGGGTGTGCCTGAAAAGAGCTGCACCACCTCGGGATGAGGACACGAGTTAGCATTTAGCATCCCAAAAATAAAACGCCTCTAGAAAAGGTATTACCACCAGATTACAATGAAGTGCTAAAAACAATTGGTCCACATAAGAACAATACCAAACAAATTAAGATTGTAAATAAGTTTAAATATCGTGGTGAAAAATAAATTGACCCTTCAAAATAAACCTCTAGCAGTAGTACGAAAATTCAAATATCTCGGAATTGCTCTTCAAACAACATTTGCATTTTTTAACAATCATATCAAAGAAAGAACAACATCAGCAATAACAGCAATTTACAACATTCAACAACCACTTTTTTCAACAAAAACTTCAATGATACTATTTAAAACAGCTATAGCACCTTATGGGATCCATATGGTGTGGGATAAACTTAAAATTAATGATCTGATAATGCTAGAGAAAGTTATAGCTCGTTATATGTAACAAATCCTGGGTATCGAGAGTACAGCACCATCCAGACTGACCTTTATCTTACTAAAAGAAATTTTCTTCTTAGAAGACATCAGAATGCAGATACATCTGCCAAACATTAAGGCCTACGAGAACACATTCTCATAGAAAAATGCAGTTATATCTGGAAGACTTTTATTCAACAGACGCCATAATGATGGATGACTGGAAACAAGCAAATTACGAGCTTCGACACGTAATAACGCGATATGCAACACATTATTGTCATCACAAGTTCTGCCAAAATAAGAGATTTCATCACCCGAATGAAAATTGTGTATGTGAATTGCATAATGAACACTGTGAAAGATATCACGCAAATATCTTCAATAAAAGACAAATATCAAGAATAAAATTAGGACTTAGGACCTATGAAGAAGACGTATTGTTCATTTCCGTCTCATCTCATTTGTTTTCATTCTTTTCTTCTAGGTTGAACACACTTCTTAGATTCAGTTATGTATAAATGTTAACTTTTTGTACTGAAGATGTTCTCAAAACGAGTTGTTTATTACTCTATCTAATGGTGGAAATGTGTGTATATTGTATTGTTTTTCTATTTTCCGTCATGTCTCTTTTCTTTTTCATTTGTTCCTTCATTATGTTTTTAACATCTATTATTTTACTGAAGATGGCTCAAACGAGCCAAAACATGTTTGACTTTTATTACTCCATCTAATGATGGAGTTGTGTTATGTATTGAATAGGAGGACATATTAAATTTTCCTTTGTAAAATTTTGCACATTGTGTGCATTTTCATTAATAATAATATATAATTCTATGTCCTGAAAATTGATTACCACATCTTTTTCCATATTTCCAATATATGTATATCTACCCCTTAGTCCAGCTTTTTGATACAGGGTCTGGGGTGAGGTGAGATGAAATTATATGGCATGTTTTTACAGCCTGATGCCATCCTAAGTTGAGGAGTAATGGAGATGAAATAAATGATGGTGAATGAAATTGAGGAAGGATGTGGAAGGAATCAGCTGCGACCTGTGAATAGGAACTGCCCTAGCGTTTGCCTGGAAGTGAAAATGTTAAACCGCAGAAAACCATTCTCAGGACAGTCAACGGTTGACCTCGAACCCACGCATCTCCCGAATAGCTCTATAGTCACAGTGTGTTAACACGCGTGGCTACTCCACTTGTTCTTTTCCATATGATTTCCAATGATTTTTCCATTTTCACTGTTCATCAGTTCTGCAAATGGCCACAAAAATAAATTCCATGTATGCAAAACCGGAGGTGAATGTTAGCAAACCATGGAAAATGCATCAGAAAATACAATATTAGGAGGGGTTTATGTTACAGGATGTATACGATAGCCACTTCTGGTAGTGCCAGTGCTATATTTTTTGCTCATTATTTTACAGGACGCATTTTGAATCGTTTCTCCAAGGACATGGGAGCCATTGATGAAGCATTGCCAATGATTATGTTTGACTGTTTTGCGGTAAGTCCCACTTTATTTTTGCTCTGGTTTGTTGCTTCTTTTGTATTCATTATCGCTATAGATAGCTTTCAGTCTGCAAGCCTCTGTGAATTGTCTACAGGGGCTATTTTTTTGATTAAGAACGATTTGCCAATAAAATAAGAACTGCATATTTATTTATTTATTTATTTATTTATTTATTTATTTATTCATTTATTTATTTATTTATTTATTTTTTTTTATTTATTTATATATTTTTGTTTATTTTAGTTTAATTTAATTTATTTTATTTTATCATATTTTATTTATTTATTTATTTATTTATTTCATTTTATTTTATTTTACTTTATTTTATTTTATTTTATTTTAGTTATTGTGAACATAACAGGTCATGAGTCCCAGTTACATTGTGTATATATTTATTGAATCAGAGGACACAATAAGTCCTTTCCTTTGTAAACTGAGCGAGTTGGCCGTGCGGTTAGGGTCGCGTAGCTGTGAGCTTGCGTTTGAGAGATGGTGGGTTCAAACCTCGCTTTCACTAGCCCTGAAGATGTTTTTTTTCGTACTTTCCTATTTCCAGACCAGGCAAATTTTGGGGCTGTATGTTATTTAAGGCCACAGCCGCTTCCTTCACAATCCTAGCCCTTTCCCATCCTTGTGTCGCCGAAAACCTTCAACGTGTTAGTGCAGTGTTAAGCCACTAACAAAAAGGAAAACCAATGTTCACGACAGTTCTTACTTAGATGTAAAACCTTAGCCAAAATGTTCTTAAAATTACTTTCCAGTGACACAGGTCAGATTAAAAATCAGTCAATCAGTAAATCAGTCATTACTGATGTGCATTCAGGGCAGTATGAAGGAAAATATAACTAATATTACATTACAATACTAATGAATACTAATTAAGATTACTTTAATAATTAAAAGAATTATTAGAACAGGATATTTCTCTTGGAATAAAATAAATGTAATAATATGACGTACTGTTGAACCTCTCTTCTATGGACACCATCGGTTCTGTGGAAAAATGTCCGCTACGAGAGGTGTCTGCTAAAAGAAGTTTGTAAAAATGAATCTATCACTTTAATGGCAAAGAATATCCACCATAAATATAAGCATACATCTTTATTTTGATTATTCTAAATAATTTCTAACTAATATTTGCCTGAGAGATATTATAAGTGATTTTACAGCCTTTACATTCATTACAGCTTCAGGAAGTAATTGTTTAGCTGGGTGCACAAATTTAGTACATTTTTCTTTACTGCGATATTCTTGAAAAGGTTAACCTCAACATTCAGATTGTGATTTCTCATGCGTTTTCTTGGAACATTGTCCTATTCACGCACAGTTCCTTTGCTTGAACAAATTTGAATCACTCATATAAAGCAGCATTCACTTCTGCAAAAACTGACTGACTTTGTTTTCATTCCTCGATTCCTATTTCCTTCCCACTCACTTTAATTGTAATTTTCATTCTTCACAATTGTATTTTCCTGCATTTTAATTTTCAGCGAGCTTTTCTCACTGATAGTCTTTTCCTACTACATTTTTTCTTGTCTCAAGATCTAAACACACTCGTCCCTCCTGTGCATATTTACTGGGTGATTGAAGTGCTATGGTATTTCTGCCTCAGTAATCAGTACATAAAAGTCTCTTCCTTGTCAACTACCTGATCTTGACATTATCAGCAACAATATGCATTATGAATGAAATGGAAAATCCCTTGGTAACTTGTGAGTAAACAATCACTGGCAGCATTCTCAGACAACTTAACAAAAGGTTTAGAAAGAGCAATTAACTTCACTGCTACTTCAGCATTCCTGTGTACATTTCTTTATGTTTTCCTTGGACACAAAATAGTACAAACATTCAAAAGGAATTCCCGTAGGTCTGTAGAATGATTTTAAGAAAAAGAATAACATAGCTGTGTGTAAAGAAACTGTCCTAGAACGGGTAAAATGTTCATTTGAGACAAATGGACGAGACTAATGGTGATGTCTGCTGTCCAGAATTTGAAGAGTCTGCTTAAATGAAGCTTATTTAACATGTATCTTACGTAACATAAAATCGGTTCTGTGGAAAAATGTCCTATAGGCAGGTGTCCTCTGGCTGAATAAAGGTGTTAGTTAGGGCAGGTTCGACTGTACAACCTTTACACATTTTTTTTTTTTTTTTTTTTTTTGTGTGATCAAACCCTGGTTTAGCTTTCCTTGTCCTTTCTGCAGTCTTTACCATTCCCAGTCATGTCGTATCATCTGTTCTATCCCCTGGGCTGCCTTATTTATGTGATTTGGTGATATATTTTGAATAATTTCTAACGGGGCCAGAAGGTTTCTAGATTGGTTGCTCTTTTGTATTTTATCTTCACCTGTTGGCTTTTTGGTTCAAATTGTTTTACTGTTTCAGTTATCTTGATAGGTAGATGCTTTTGAATAGTGTTCGTTGGTGAATTATCGGCTACTTTGAGAGATTTTATGGTGATTTTATGGTTTATGAAGATGAGATCTATGATACTGTGTCCATTGTGGTTCTGTTGGCTTGTTTACTTGCAACTGTCCTTCAGATTCTAGGTATTGTATCACCAGTTGTGTTTCTGATTTGGCACGTCTCTGTGACAGTTTAGATCACTTGCTGTTTCCTATGGTGTTTTCGTGGGTATCTGGTTGAAAGTATGCACTTATCATGATTGTCAATGTGCTTTTGACAATTAATAGATATGACGTTCTATATATAGTTCTTATTGGAGTTAGTTTCAGTTTTACAAAGCAAGATATTATTCCTCTACGAGGTCGTCCTGTTGCCCCTTGTGATGCCACACTCAGTGTTATGTAGTATCCTTGTATTGATAATGGATCTGTTAAGAGCATCTCTACTAGTATTACAATATTCATGTCTATAATATTCATTGGCATTTGTTTTAGGGTGCATATGGGATCGTCTAAGTTGTCGTTTAGACTGTTATTGGAGTGCAACTCCTGTGTCCCTATTTCTGTGAAAACGAAATCACCAAAGAGATGTGCTTCTACCACTCCACAAAGCAAGGTATTCACACAAGAAAGCAAACTACATATCTACGTGGTGAAGTGAAGTGTGTGTAAGGCATTCTTACAAGAAAAAAGGAGAAAACATAAGATGAGGAAGGAAGAAAGCTCATAGAAGAGGCAAAATCAAATCCATTTGTGGTTCTAAAGTCAAGAAAGCCGCATTTTCTTCATATCGCCATAGAAGATTGGAAAGAACACTTCAGTAAAATACTGAATAAGGAAAATTTATCTGTAACTATTGCAGATAATATCGTAAATGGAGAGCAAAACTCTTCCAGGGCTTCACCGAGGAAGAAGTAAAAAATTCCATAAAGGAATTGAAGGATAAGAAAACTGCATGAATCGATGGTATTTTCAACAAACATATATAGATTACTGAAAATGTACTACTAACAGCGTGGACATCACTCTTCAGTAAGTGCGTGGAAATTAATGAAATTCCTGACACCTGGAGACATTCAATGATGAAGATCCTATATAAAGGATAGGGAAACACCAGCTGTCTAAATTCATATTGTGGGATTGCCTTGGAAGCAATGTCTTTAAACCATTGACAAGGTTACTAATGAGATTGATAGAAGAGGTTGACCAAGTATTACCGGAAGAGCAATTTGACTTTAGACAAAGACGATCTATACAATGAACGCTATAAAGAATCTAATTGATGACATAGAGGATATCCTAACATACCCAGAGGGAAAACTGTACGCAATCTTCATACACTACACCGAAGTATTCGATCTAGTGGATAGGGAAAAACTGCTGGAAAAATTAGGAACCATAATAGGACATAAGAATCTTTTAATGAACAACGTCAAGAATATTCTTGCTCATAATTACATATTGTAAGCAATAACATCTCTTTCTCGAATACTATAATGCAGATGAATGGAGTGCTACAGGGTGACCCACCAAGCCCCACACCGTTCACTGCTATAGCAGTCTCAGACCTAATAAAGGACAAAGGCAACGCAGTAAATATGTACATGTATACAGATGATATGGTACTCGTATCTAAAACACCCGAGAAACTACAGACTGCTTTCAACAAGCTGAACATTTGGGCAGAGGAAATTAAATTCAGAATTAATCAGCAGAAGACAGTTCAGATGATTTTCCTCAAGGGAGGTAGAACAGCATTAACCAAGAAAATTTGCTACGAGAATAGAGGAAAAACTTTGCAAATCGTAAGCAACTTTAAATATCTGGGCATTACAATACAGACATCGGGAAGTACTTATATCAGACACATCAAGGATAGAATGGCTGTGGCAGTAATAGCAATGAATGACATCTTGACTTTATGTAAGCTTTCGGTTGAATTAGCAGTGAAGCTGTTCCGTGCAAAAATATTGCTGATAATCATGTACGGACTCAAAATATGGAAATACCTCACCAAAGAAATCTTCAGGACATCGAAAATGTAAAAGCAATTTACACGAAAAAGTTACTATGCCTGTCTAAATTTACTCCATCAAGATTATGTTATGAGCTCACAAGAGAACTTTTCTACACAGAGAACTCCAATACAAACTCATATTGCCATCTACAGCTGCTTTCAACCAACTATAAGTAGAACTTCAAGCCAAGAAGAGAGGCCGTGATTAGTATGGACTGGATGGTGGCAGGCACACAGTGACTAGGATAGCAACTCACGGTTTTCATCACCGAATGTGTACTAACAACCGAGTGTGTACTAACAAAACTTTTCACATCCTGAACAAGGAATGCATTTGTATATTGTGGAAGGAGACTTATGACGTGTATCATGTTGTGACCTGTACTAAGAGACAGATCGAACTAACAAAATTCTGTTTAACATAATTATGTAATATAAGTGTATCTTATGGCCATTGGCTAAAATAAATTCTTTCTAATTTTTCCTTTTAAATTTCTTCATGTTGAAAAGCACAGTGTTACATGATGAAGTGAATGTACTTCTATCATTCTAAAATTATCAATATAGGAATTAATATTGTACAATATAAATGTTTGAGTCCTCCTATTTAATGCATTATGTACTACATCGATGAAGATGTCGTTTTTACATTATCGACCATACCTGTTTTGACTCCTATTTTGGGTCATCTTTAGTGGATTAAATCTTAAAGGTACATAATCTACAGTTCAGTGATGTATTAATAAAAGCTTAAGGACTCTACTACAATAAGTCTTTGTAAAATCTTGAATCTTAGAAGTACACAAATATACCACTGTAAAACAGGATCTAACAATTTTGTGACATGAACAAAAGGGCCCTCTGCTGAATATTCTTGAGAATGGCTTCATTAATATTGATCAGTTTATGAATTCATCCCATACTCTAAATGAAATTAATGATAAGAGAAACTTTCATCCCAATTATTTGCAAATAGAACCAAAATAAACTCAGCTCACGGCACAGAGGATCGGCGCCTTCTCCCATGAATGAATCTCCTCCCGGCCCTACTCCCCACCCATTTCCCCAACATGCCCTGCCGCTTCCTGCAATGCCAACCCGCACAGACAATATTAGCAGCAGATCGCCCGTCAAAACACATTTATGACAGAAAGACTCCATAACCAACAGAGTACATTCAGATAATGGAACATGTAAGTTTTGAATACCACTTTAACCATACATAAAACACGTACTTCTTTGCTTTCATGTACATACACAGATTCACAATTCTATTTGCAGGTCACATAATATCCATTGACAGTACTCAATAAACATCATGCACAGGAGAGAGTGCATCAAACTACTTACCTCCTCTGATCGACTTTATACAGAGGTTTTTAGAAACGGTTTCAGTCCAAGAGAGAAGATTAGAGAATTTACTACACAACATGATTTTATAGTTTTAAGACAAGAGATCACGTCTCGATGCCATATTTTAACTATGCTTATACTTGTAATTGGCTTAGTAAAGTGAAAAACCAGTGATGATGATGTATTTCGAACATGGTTAGCTATAGTGTTTAATTTTTGTCATAGTGACCTTCACAAAAATGTAGTCATCACTTTACCTTTGTGTAATATATTTTTCAGATCTTACTGGAGCTCTTAACAATTACTGTGATGGTGGCCATTCTGAACTTCTGGTTACTAATACCTTCGCTATTTATCGCTATCTTCTTCACACTGTTACGCATGGTCTTCCTAGCCACATCTAGGAGCATCAAACGACTTGAAGGAGTCAGTAAGTGTGTACATATACCATTTAGCTGTTAATTATTATCTGAGGCAAGTGACTCTTAATGTTCATATCAATGCAACCAATAAGGAAACAATTATTGCTGAATTCTGTCATGACTTTTCAGAACACTTAATTTAATCAAAAATGCACGACAATCTGCACAAAGGTCCTACAATAAAGACAACTACATTAAAAATGCATTGTGTAGACGGTACATTCTGAAACCTTTTTCATTTAACACATGGATAACAACATTGTTTGACATATGGTGTAAGCGGAGTGGATGGAATAAAATGTTCCATTTATTTCTTACCATTATTCTTCTAGGTAACCTATCCTTTTCCATTTTCCTTGCATGACCGGACCATGCAGAATAAAGTAAAGTAAACTTGTATCCTCGCACGCGTGCGTGCGTGCAGACTTTTCAGAACAATTGATTTCATCGAAAATGCACGACAGTCTACACCGAGGCCTTACAACAGAGAAAAGTACATTAAAAATGCATTGTGTAGACGGTACATTCTGAAACCTGCTTCATTTAACACATGGATAACTTTTTTATTGGGCATGTGGTCTAAGCTGAGTGAATGATCGGTATTGTGTGAATTGTGTCTGTGAATTCTATGGGGCTTCTGTTCTTTCAAAATTGTCCAAGTCAAAGTTTTATTGTTCTCCTTTAACAGACTTTCAATACGGAAAAATGAGGATAGTCTCTTGCAACTGTCCAAGTCTATAATTTTTACAGGCTCAAGAATTAATGTAAAATCTTCTCCCACAACTTTATGAGCTTGGTTATTGCTAGATGTTCTTGGTACTATGTAGTAACAAGCTCTGTTGCTAGATGCCACTTGATAGCAGTTTTCGTTACATTTTTTGTGAATCAAGGATGCAGCGCAGAGAAGCTAAAGAATGTATCGTCTGTCATTCATACAAACTACAATTACAGATTATAACTCGCATTAGATCTGTATTGACAGTTGAACTTCTTAAAAATTGTACAAAATTGTGTTCATTATCCTTCTTGTCAATACCGTAATACAAAATTTACATCCGAATAAGATGAAATTTTACGTAGACGTGTTTTGACCCAACATAGGATCATCCTCAGTAAATTTATTATATATATAGTACATTTATTTTACATATTTTACTAGGAGGATAATCAATACAAAATTTGTATAATTTGTAAGGTGAACAATACAAAATCTTGAAGTGTGAAAGAAGCAGTTTGTCATTAATGAGGTTCTGTTCATAAGACTGATATTGCTGTGTTTATAATATAGTACATTGTAGCACGAGCACAAAGATTATATGATGAAACCAAGAGTTGTATTCAGGTCCTGGATGATAGGTCAGGTTCGTTCGAAACGAAAAGTAGTCCAACAAGGAAGTTGTCTTTCACCACTTCACTTCATAATCATAATGAATGAAGTTTTAAAAGAAGTTAAAAGAAAGGATCCAACAACTAATGCTCTGATTTTTGCTGATGATGTAATGGTATGGGTAAGACAGAAGCAGAAGTACAAGTTAGACTAGATCTTTGGTATGAAGATTTTACAACCTTAGGTCTTAACACATTGATGACAGGCTCTGAATGGAGGCTGCTACCCCATGTAGACTAGATAGTTCAAGCCTCCAAGAAAGAAATTACACTGCTCCACTCAAACTACTGTAACTCGAAATGTATTCAAGATATCAACCTCAAACTTGGAACATGTACTCGGTAGGTTGCTTCGTAGTCTGTACATTGTGATAATTTTCAAAGCAATATCATTTGTGGCTCCATTTAACAGTCTTTCTAAGCAGAGTGTAGTATGAATCCTGTATTTGTGCCATTCGTATAGTCATTGTTTTCAAGTATGCAAGCATTTCTCTTTACGGCTACTCTCCATTTAGTGTTAGCCGTTAATCATTAAAAATATCTAATTCACTGTCGCTCGGTACCTACTATAACCGGTCTGTACATAATTAATCACAATTATCAGTAGCCGTCGGCAACTGAATACACTGATGCAGATGTTGATTCCCGTAGGGAACCTGAAATATTTGTCCCGAATAAGTAAATTTATAATACCAGTATGAATGGTCCGTTATTGGACATTATAAATTTTCCAGCCAACTCATTCCTGGTTGCCACCATTTCGCCCCCGTGTGCTAAGTTGGGCTCATCAGTTGGTACCTAGCACACCCACCAAGACGCATGGCTAGTGCTTACCATGGAGGCCACTGTGTAGACTACTTGGAGCCACCGGCAGTGCCAATGCACTGTGAGAGACTTTGTCTCATTACCAAAATTTGATGCCTGTTTGGCTGTCAGATGATACAGATGTTGATTCCCACAGGGACATATCTTTCATTCCAGCAACACTCTCCATTAACATTTCATTTGTCAGTCATTTATCATTGCCCCAGAGGAGTGCCTCTAGATTGGGGCTTCATTCATTCCATTCCTGACCCAGTCGAATGACTAAAAACAGGCTGTGGATTTTCATTTTCACTATAGCATTTGGAAGTCATAATCTCGCCCACAATTTCATCAATAATAAAGGAAATACAAGGTGCATAAAAGCAAGAATTCTCGTAGCCCGTCACCTACTGTCGGCTGTCACCTACTGTCTGCTCAGAAAGCACGAGAATTCTCAGGGCTCATCACCCATGTGGCACATCAGATAATGAATCTGCATAGTGTTGAAATACTTTATCATATAGGGCACGTTGCCATGGTCGCACCATCTTGTACAATGATTCTCGGTGCGTAAGAACACTCGTGTATGTACAAAGTTTCCATGGCTACATTGACACTAAAATCTACTATCCTTCTACTCCATGACATGATTGAAAGTAGTGAAAATTATAGCCAACAGATTGCACAATAAGGTACAAATAATGCCAGTGCGTAATAACGGAAATCTCCGGGGCCCATCAACAACCGCTAGCCGCAGTACCACAGAGATCTCCGGGGCCAGTCGTCAATGTGTTAAGTCAGCAAAACCAAGGCAGTTGGTGATGAGTAGAAACTCTCCAACTGTTCATCTAAGAATTGGAGGAAGCTTGTAGTTTTAGATGACTATTGATATCCAGATAATAACCATGAGATCTCCAGTTTTACATACAATTCACACCACGGAAACATGATTTTTCATTTCTTTAATCCTATATATGTATTGGCTGGGATTCAAACCGCGACTGCTTAGCAGAGATGCCACTTGGCTTTACAGCTTCTCCCCATTATTCCTACTCAGGGCCGGTTCTACCATTTGCTGGTAAAGTGGCTGGCAGCTGCCCGGGAGGTAAACTACCTGGGGGTGTAAATCAGCTGGTACTTTGCCTTGCGTGCAGCCACCTCCGCGCAAGCGCTGGGTTGCTACCAGGAGCTAGACACCGATATACGGAGTTGGCTAGACTGATTTTCAGCGACTTCTCGCTTTCGAGTAGGGTGCTATTTATCGTCAGATTTATGAAGCTCATTTCAATTGTCTTATTTTCCTCTGCTTGCATCTGTCGATTATCACCAAAAAGCCTAATAAGGGGAGTCTTAAGAATTATGGACAACGATTTATGTCAAGCTTTCATGATTTTAATCTATGAGCTTCAAAATCAATACCTAAATGGGATTAAATTCTCGAGATTACATTTTCTTACGCCAGTTATAACCTGTTATGTAAGGCAGTGTTTTTGGAAAGTATTCTCGTAGTAGATTGGTCAAGTCGCTCGCTCCGTAATAGAAGGCACGCAGGTTTTCATCGTCTTTCTAATTTACATTAAAAAATTTATTTTCGTTCCCTGCCGTTGTTCTTAACTCTTTTTTACGCGCTTCCATATATGTATATACACCCACATCTTCCTTACGGACTTATTGCCTTTGAGCATTCTATCTGCAGGCTTCTGTGAATTGATTATCTCCACGATGCTCTATTTGCAACTAGCTCTGTGACCTCATTTAGTTCCACATGCTTCCATGTATTGATAATGCATTTCATTCTAATGTTTAACTTTGTGAAGATAAAGTTGAAAGGTACTGTTAAAGAACTAATCGGGGTAAATAACCATTCATAGGAAGAGGAATTCGGGAATGGAATAGTTTCCACTTTCTTCGAAATCATTTACAAGAAGACTATCTAAACAACTGATAGGGAATCTGCTACCTGGGCCACAGTCCTATATGCTGTATTAATCATAAGATCGTCCGCCTCTGTGGTGTAGTGGTTAGTGTGATTAGCTGCCACCCCCGGCTCTGCCACGAAATTTGAAAAGTAGTACGAGGGCTGGAACTGGGTCCACTCAGCCTCGGGAGGTCAACTGAGTAGAGGTGGTTTCGATTCCCACCTCAGCCATCCTCGAAGTGGTTTTCCGTGGTTTCCCACTTCTCCTCCAGGCAAATGCCAGGATGGTACCTAATTTAAGGCCATGGCCGCTTCCTTCCTTCTTCCTTGTCTATCCCTTTTACTCTTCCCATCCCCCACTAAGGCCCTTGTTCAGCATAGCAGGTGAGGCTGCCTGGGCGAGGTACTGGTCATCCTCCCCATTTTTATCCCCCGACCCAGAGTCTGAAGCTCCAGGACACTGCCCTTGAGGCGGTAGAGGTGGGATCCCTCGCTGAGTCCGAGGGGAAAGCCAACCCTGGAGGGTAAGCAGATTAAGAAAGAAAGAAGAATCATGTAACCATTTGCAATCTATAGAAAATATGAAATGAATTAACGGTGAGTGAAATAAGTATAAATACCAAGACAATGGGCACCACCTGTAAAACAATTACAGGAATATATAACTATGTAGAGCAATGAGTAACTCCCTCTCCCAAGGCTGACGAAGCTCCAGACTTACTTTATAACCTTACCTGTTTACCCCTGAAATTAGATTTGGGTAGCAAGCCAGGTTCATCCATACTCTACTGATAAAAGATTCACTGCAAGTTTCCTTCCATGACTTTACTCCCAAAATAAATAAAAATATATAAATTACCTCAATAATCATAACTTGATGAGACCAACACCTGTTCCCCGTTAACAAAGGGCAACTTTACAAACCACTAAAAACCACATACAAAAATAAATCATTTGACGAGACCAACTCGTGTTTGCTGCTTACAAGGTCTAATTACAAACATCTACAAACCACCAACATGAAGAAAGAAACATCACTTTACGAGACCAACTCGTGTTTGCCGTTTACAAGGCAAATTACAAACCACTAAAAAAACACCATTTTAAAAAATCACTTAACGAGACCAACTCGTGTTTGCCGCTTATGAAGGCAAATTACAAACGTCTACAAACCACCAACATGAAGAAAGAAACATCACTTTATGAGACCAACTCGTGTTTGCCGTTTACAAGGCAAATTACAAACCATTAAAAAACACCAATTTAAAAAATCACTTAACAAGACCAACTCGTGTTTGCCGCTTATGAAGGCAAATTACAAATGTCTACAAACCACCATAAAATTATTTTCACTATTTACATTTATCATACCTTCAGGTAAGAGTCCCACTGCACTCTACTGTTGCAGATGAAAATCGTATTCTGGTAGAGAAAAGTACGACGACTTTCTCTACATACGGATGCAACCTTCTTTGCGAAGAGCATCCCTAACCTTATTTACACACTTCATCGACATCTTGAGTCCTTCCCGACTGCCGCACAGGTTGGTGTAACGCCTCAGGTTTCTGCAACTGAAACTGGATACTCGGCCGACGATTTCCTCGACCAAGAATCAGCTCTGTGCACAACCACACATCCACTACCGAATCTTGATTCTGTACGCATCACCACATCCACTGTACATAATCTCGTAGAAGAATTGTAGTCCAACTATTATACAGAGTTGGAGTTACAAATAAACACTTAAGTAGCATCTTTGACCTAACAGCCACCAAACACTCATTAGCATCAGCGACATATAGCGTGCTCACTCCGAAAATGATACTCAAGAACAATACAACATTGCCTAGGACTATGCGCAAAGTAGCTCCCGCGCGCCGGTCCGAGTGAGAAACTCACAGAATCAGAGACAGAAATACAATCAGAATCAGAGTCAGAAACAGCATTAGAATGACTTGCCGCACACGCATACCTGCTTATATAGGCTTGCTACACGTGGTTATAGCATCCAGAAAGGTTTACTGGTAGCAACGCTCTCACAGGCACATCTTCACGCGTCACTCAGTCAAAGCCCTCGTAGTATTGACTATCGTGCGTCTGATGTGACATCGAACGTCCACTCACATACATCCACATTGATCCACTCCAATTCTTCAGCCTATACTACCTGCCGTACCCCGTGTTTCCAAGCCACTTTGTTGCAACACATTCAACTGACTTCAACCGTCCTTCCTGATATATGGAAATTCTAAGTTCCCATGGAGGGAATTAGATTCTTTTCCACCAATAGAGCATATCAAAAATCAGATCAAAAATTAGATGGATGGCTTTCCCGGCATTTGCTCTACTAACCAGCGTTTCGTCTTAGGTCTGACACTAGACTCTTCAGAGTGGGATGTGTCAGACCCTACCCACTGACGCTGGGATGTATGCAGGTGAACTTATCAGAAGCTTATTTATGAAGCACAGTCTGATAACTGCATACGGGAGATAAAACTCCACAATGGAATTAATGCCCGCCTAGCAATTCCAAATGGAAATTCTAAGTTCCCATGGAGGGAATTAGATTCTTTTCCACCAATAGAGCATATCAAAAATCAGATCAAAAATTAGATGGATGGCTTTCCCGGCATTTGCTCTACTAACCAGCGTTTCGTCTTAGGTCTGACACTAGACTCTTCAGAGTGGGATGTGTCAGACCCTACCCACTGACGCTGGGATGTATGCAGGTGAACTTATCAGAAGCTTATTTATGAAGCACAGTCTGATAACTGCATACGGGAGATAAAACTCCACAATGGAATTAATGCCCGCCTAGCAATTCCAAATGGAAATTCTAAGTTCCCATGGAGGGAATTAGATTCTTTTCCACCAATAGAGCATATCAAAAATCAGATCAAAAATTAGATGGAGCAAATGCCGGGAAAGCCATCCATCTAATTTTTGATCTGACTTCCTGATATAGTCGCAGTTTTCCCCGGTTGCACAATCCTTACGGCTAGGCCATATTTACAGACTCTTACCCAAACGGAAATTTATACAAAATATAATGATGCACATATGCAATATTCCCTAACTACACATTCTTCTTATAATATTACGTTTTTAACATTACAAACTATATACGAAAATTTCCTAACCTAAAAATATTGTAACCGTACATACGTACGGTTACAATCATATCACTTTCTATAAGTAGCACACACATAAAGTATTTTCCTAGTAGACATAATATTGTGATTAAACATTTCAATGAAATATATTATTAACAAAAGAACATATGAAAAGAGGCATACAGATTAATACAACGCTAATAATGAAAATAAAAAAGATTCGTCATAATGAAGACTCGAACTTGTATACCTCGTGTTATGAACTCAGCACGTTAGCCATTACACTACGAGAAAGCTTGGTGGATACAAACACTAAGTTATACCTGGTGTCTGAAAACTGAAAAAGTAGAAAATTAAAGCCCATTTGAAATGATTTCCAAATAGGTTTCGATTTTATATCCTTTTAGAGTTTCTTTGCGAAAGCTTGATGTATAAAATGTGTTTCCTACGCTACCAATGCGACAGGTTGTTGTGACCGTTGCAACTCAAGAGAAGCATTAATATTCAAAATCCTGCAATACAATATCGATCTCTGTTACAGTATCATGTTTCTTTCAGTATACTAAGCTAATTTAAGTTGCATGTCACCAGAAATGCAGCTAATAATGTTCAGCTCTCAGAACTTGCCTGGCAGGTAAAGTCTTATCAGACCCTCGAAGTGGCCGATAAATTACACACCGGGTAACTACGATTTATGCTGCCGATAGCGCTACCTGGGAGTGGTCGAACGGAAACATCCTTTTACGTGGAGGGCTAGTTACGCGCAACTTTACCTGTAGGTGATAGAACCGGCCCTCAGTTGATTTCATATTTTTCTACCCATACTATGCTATTTTGTTGTAATACAACAACCTTAATCCGTCACAATTTCTAACGCATTAGCCATGAGTGACTTAGAAACTTATTACAAAAAATCAGCTTCATTGTGCGTGTTGCACTTTAACAGATTCACAACTAAGTATTTTTTTTATTTTCCACCTTGTCGATACATTAGTTCTTAAGGCAACTTATTGGTTAAAAGTGGTACATGTTTCGTATATTATTAACATCTTCAGCCGCATAACACTGTTTAGATGAAAAATTCATATATTGACAAAGTATTAATGCTTTGAGAGAAAGTGTCCTTAAAAATAGCATAAGAAGATTAAATGACAACATTAAAAACAAAATACTCATGAGAAAATATAAAAATTCTTTTTACAATTGAAAGTGGTAGCACAAATAGAATAGGATAGAATAGAATGCTTGAATAAACAAGAACGGAACAGTAATACACATATTTCAGCAGTATCTTATTCTCACTAGTAATAATTATGTTGCTGTTTACCGTATAATTACTAACCTCATTCCACACTCATATCTGTAGTGCTGTGAGAACATGAAGTTTGCGCGATATAGAGCCACCTCTTGGATCTTTCATTAAGTCATTTTGGTCTATGGTAATATTTCGAGCCTATTCTTTCATAAATATATATTTCATTTTAACACTTTCATCATCGAGGAGAAATGGGTCACTCCGTCTCTTAAAGTGCTTTATTTTACGAACATATCCAGCCTCCATAACCTCTAAATGTTCCATGCCTTGTGTGTTACAAATATCGTGGAGATCATCAACATTATTTTCCATTCTTTCAATATGTGCTTAATGGATATTTTAACATGATTATATTACTGCAGAAAGTAAATACCACTTAAACGAACTGATCACTTGTGGTTTCTTTTTCGTCACTCGCTGCTATACAATGCTTATACAAAGATTCTGGTCTGTATAAGCAATTCAGTGAATAAATATAACAGATGTATACACAGGAGGCTTATACACGGTTTATTAGTAACAAATTGTGTATAAAGCTTGTATTAAAGTTATACACCGTTTATTAGTATGACTGTATTACTACAAGCTTACTTGTTTTTACATTCTATTTAGTGTCTCTCTTCATATCATTGACTCTGTACTATGCTCTTCCTCTTAGTTTAGTTGTTGGTTGTAAAAACTGGTTGTGAATTGTGTTTCAGCTCGCAGTCCTGTCTTCTCTCACCTAAATGCCTCACTCCAAGGTCTGACCACCATCCGAGCCATGGGAGCACAGAGCATCCTATGTAAAGAGTTCGATCATCATCAGGTAGGTGCTTCGTGGTGTTGAATGAGAATGAATATTGGAAGACCAAAATGTATCACATCTTCTTCTTCTCCTTCCTTTAGTGTCGTGTCCGTCATTGGACGTTGGCGATCATTTTGGCCATCTTTAGATTTGTGGGTGGCTGCGCGGGATAGCGAAATGGTTGTTTGTCCGAACCACTGTCGTAGATTCTCCAGCCGAGACATGTGGGGTCTCCCAGGACCTCTCTTCCCCCCGATCTTCCCTTGTATAATTATTTGGTGGAAGGTGAAAGTTTCCGGGTGCCTAATTATGTGACAGTCCTACACAGTTCTTTTTCTTTACACATCCTGTTCAATACCTCCTCATTATATATTCTGTATACCTAATTGATACAAAGCGTATGACGGTAGACCCACATTTCAAAGGCTCTGCTACAGAACACTTGACAGAAGCTTGTAAATGCTGCCCTGACCTTCTCAATGTGGCATTTTATTTCTTTTGATTGGTCCCAGTTTTCATTGATGACGCCACCTAGGTACACGATTTTCTCAACCCTCTATGTATATTGGAATTCCGTTGACTAACAGAGCAGGATCTACGACAGTGGTCTTGCTCACAGTCATGTACTTGGTCTTCTTTGCTCCAAGTTTAGACCAAGTTTTTCTCATGTCCCCACCATTTCTGACAAGATCCGCTGCATCTTTTTCCACATTGTTGGCCGTAAGGACAGTGTCTCCATGGTTTCCCATTTTCACACCGCCAAACGCTGGGGCTGTACCTTATTTAAGGCCATGGCTACTTCCTTTCCAATCCTAGCCCTTTCCCATCCTTGTATCGCCAAAAAACCTTCAGTGTGCTAGTGCACTATTGAACTACTAGCACTGGGTGAGTTAGCCATGTGGTTAGGGGCACGTAGCTGTGAGCTTGCATCCGGGAGATAGTGGGTTCGAAGCCTACTGTTGGCAGCCCTGAAGATGGTTTTCATTGGTTTCCCATTTTCATACCAGGCAAATGCTGGGGCTGTACCTTAATTAAGACCTCAGTCACTTCCTTCTCCCTCCTAGGCCTTTCCTACCCTACCGTCACCAAAAGACCTATCTGTGTCGGTGCGACGTAAAGCAAGTTCAAAAAAAATTTTTTAAAGCTACTAGCAAAGAAGGAAAAAGGACAGTGTCTTCAGCATATGTTATGTTTTCAGTCATCGCTTTGATGCCACTGTCTGTAACATGGAGAGCCTCCCTGAAGCAGGTCTCTGAGTACAGGTTGAACAACAGCAGAGACAGAATACAGCCTTGCCTCACACCTTCTTTGATTGTGACTTCATTCGTAAGTCAGTGTCCCACTCAAACACAGCCTCCTGTTTCCAGTACAGGTTTTTAATTATGCCACTATTTTTGTCATCTGTTCCTGTCTCCTTCAGTAGGGTCATCATTTTCTCATGCCAAACTGTTGAACACTTTTTTTTTTTTTTTTTTTTTAAGATGATGAAGTGCATGAATACTGTACAACTGACTTTTCTGCATCTCTGAAAGAAATTCCAGGGCCGTTACAAGTCCAAACTGCATATCACCAATATGCTCTTCAAAATATTACATACAGAGAAAATTGATAACTTTAGATACCAATATTTAAGGTAGAAAATTTTAGAATATGGTAGTAATAATCACATGACAGATGGTAATTGCCTGTGAACTTTTAGGAAATTAACAATGGCTTACAAAAGTTCAACTTGTGAAAATACAAATGTGCCAACAATATCAATTGGAAGGAAGAAATCGATTAAGTAAATAAGTCCTGGATACTTTGAAAAGAGCTAAGTGGATGCAGGAGCAGAGAACAGTGCACCACCACCATATACATGATACTTCTACAGCTTCCATCCACTACTGACCTTCAGAGAGAGTGGAATGCCAGGTGTAGTTTCTGGTCTATGAGCCCTGAAAATGATTTCTTGAAAGCATAAGCTTTTACATTAAAAGTGAATGTTGCAATGTCAATCTTCGTCAGGACAAATGACTAATGAAATAGCACTGGTCATCAAGATGTGCTCTTTGTTCTGCGGACTGTTCAAATCCAAATTGTTGATCTCTAAGCAAAGTAATTACTGGGAACCAAGCTGTGCTAGGAATGTAACCTGCATCTCTTGAAATTATGAGATGATGTTGTTTTTGTATTGCTTCTCTTACAAACCTAGAACCATTGTGTTTCATTCTAGCCGGTACTTCAGTATCTTTGAACGTGACGTGGCTGGTTGACAAGGCATGATCTGCTAATGCCAACTTATCTGTTTAAGTCAAATGCATCTGTCATGTTCCTTGATGTGTGTGGATACCGATCTTGAGGTCTGTCCAGTGATGAAACTTCACTACAAGTGCATGGAATCTTGTAGACCCTGGGATGTTGTGGTTTGAGTATCCAATCTTTAGTTGGTCCAAGGAGTAGGTGTGCCTTTGTGCGTGTTCCAAATACAGTTTTCAGTGTTCTCCCTAGAACCACCAGGGCTGCCATTTTTAAAGATCGCCCAGCTAAAATAACGTGGATCTTGCTAGTTACATAATATTAATACATATTTGAGTCATTGGTAGGCCAAGGCACTTGAGGGCTGTGGTGCCATGGGGTTCAAATTAGTGCTCCAAATTAGAATGTAAATACTGTAAAACGTTTATTTAAATGATAAATCTTCACTATTATCAGCATAATTGCATCAATTACATTGGAGTTTAAACGTTTAGGTTGACTATAACGTAGTATTGTGCGCGAGCGGTGTATGGATTAGTGTGGAATCCCATGAGAGCATTGGATTCCTCATGACGTCATAAACCTGTATGGTAAGCCCTGGTGTTTGATTATGAATGAGCAGTAGAATCCTAGAACACCTTGTTCGTGATAATAACACTAAAATAGTTTACCTGCCTGATATTACTGTTAATGCCCTCTGTGGATCATTGGTAGAGATAGATGGTTCGAACTCAGCAGATGTATTACATAAAATCAGCTTCATGGTTCGTATCGCACTTCAATAGATTCACAACTAAGTATTTATTTATTTTCCACCTAGTTGATACACATATTAAGATCTGTACATTCATCTAGACCAACTTCTAAAGAAAAATGATAACCTTAATGAGGCTGTAGAATATAAGAACCCATTATATTTGTTACCGTGTCTTGGTGGTAGTTATGCATGAAAGAAGGTGCTGGGTGGTGAAGGGGTCTCAAGCTACTAAAGTGAAATTAATTTTAAAATTTAACAAGGTTATATTTTCTTTTCCAAATTAGGTAACAACAAATAGAACAGGTACTTAGTAGCCGAAACACGATTGACAAATACATTTACATAGGTACCCCATTTGGGGCTTCAAAAGGTCAGAAACATAATTCTTGAGCCATGAGCCCAACCTTACAATGAACACCATACAACAAAGGGGCCGAAAACCCCCAAACATGCCAGAAACACCGGCTTCCAATTACATCCAAAAGCCTCCTTGAGGCAGAAACACAATTTTCAAAAAGGGCAACTTCCCCTTAAAATACAAGCCTATCATAGGCCACTCCGAACTCCACCTTTAAGCCGTCCTCAAAGGACATATACACAGGGGCAAAATACCCAATCTACTGAGGTCTGTTAAATGACAAGAAAGTTAATACATGACCTCTAAAATCACAATTTGAGAGGAGGCGAACTTGCACTCCTAATACACTTTGTCTTTAAGACCTATTTTGGCTCTAAGGCCACTGATGCAAGGGCTAATCCCATACTACAGAGGTGACTTAAGAAACTACTAACTTACATTACTGAAGAATAGGTTGCGAAAAATAAGTTCACCTCAAACAATGTGAGTGGGAGTTCGAGAGGGTTAACACTCTCTATCCCAGTATGTCGCTTTACAAGAGAATAGAAGAAAAGAGAAGTTACATTTTAGGAAAAGGTTACATAGGGGAACGCTTAGAACCTGCCCCGAAAGTTAAACTGCTGAGCTGGCAAAGAAAAAATTTATTAATCGGCCATTACCTTATTGTTGACCGCTGCCGAGGAAAGAGGCGCTTCCCGCCTCCTGCTATGTACTTAATACACTGAAAGATGGAACAGAAGTGGCCCGGAGACCCTAAAATCAGCAGTTTAAATACTCTCGCAGAAAGTTCTAGGCGTTAGGGGAAAGAAAACACCCTCCCACAAAGATTTTATTGGGTAGGACCCCGCAACAGATTCAAGTTGGGGAAAGATACACCAGATTGGTCAGAAATTAATTGAAAAAATTCGTGATTGGATACATTCAAAACAAGGGGAAGAAAGGGGTAAATATTGCCAACTTAAACAATGACAGAAAGAAATTTAACAAAGAACAAACTCCTGAAATTAAATTTTCTCCAACAAAATAGTTCTTTGACTCCGCACTAGGGTGCACTATTGTTGATCTTCCGTAGTGTCCTCTAGAAGAGAAAGTTCACACTTCTTAATACAAGCAAGACAAAAGTACGTCGAAAATGACACAGTTCACAAACTCAAAAATTTCCAGGTAGTGACATCTTCTGAGAAATTTGGAAATTAAGACCGTAGATAAAGTTCAGACTTCCTCCAGAAGAGGAGTTTCAACTGGCGCAACTTTTAAATAAACGGTGTGGAGGTGTACCGCCCGGTACAATATTATCAAATTCTAGTATATTTGAAAATGCTTGAGAAAGATCACGAAAAAGAATTGGAATTTCTCCACCTACAGATAGCCCTACAACTTATTCCTCCTCAGTTGAAGCTACAGGTGACAGCAAGGAGTTTCTTGACACACCTATATGCCTCTCTCCTCTACCCCCTCAGGTACAAGAGCAAGGAAGAGCGCATCAGTATTACACCAGACACAAGACTGTGAAAGAATGACAAGAGTTACTGTTCCAAAGGAAAGCTGGCTTAATAAGAATTGACAACTAGGAATTAGTAATATTTTCATCTGCATTAGTAATAAGAGCCACATTGTGATATCTGGATTTCTTAATTTCGACAATTACTTATAAATTGTATAATTTTTAATTTATAAATTGACTTTTTTTTCATGAATTATTAAGAAAAGAATATTCATTAGGACATATTCTCTATGGAATATTGTACAAGTGTTTTCTTGACGACTGCTTTCAATTTTTTGTTTGTTTTAATGTTAATACCAATATAATGGTCCATTATTGGACATTATAAAATTTCCAGCCACCTCATTCTTGGTTGCCTGCGTTTCGCCCTCGTGTGCTAAGTTGGGCTCGTCAGTTGGGACTTAGCCCACCTCCCAAGAAGCTAGGCTAGTGCATACCGTGGAGGCCAAGGGGGATGTTTTCATTTTCATTCCCCTTTCCAAAGGGAAGGGGCGGGCCACCTAGAAGGTTACGCCTTCTGTCTGGCCAGGAGATTTGGCGGGGTTTGGAGATTTGCTAGGGTTGGAAGATAAAAAGGAGGGAGCTTTAATTTTGGTGATGGGAATGAGTCGCCTCTTGGCTAAGGGGTGCAGCGTCTGTTCTCTTGCTTTTTATTGAGTTTGTATTACATAGGTTTACATTTGGTTATAATCAGTTACAGTACAATTCAGTTATAAAATAGTTACTGTTGGGGGTTTGGAAAAAGGAGGTTGAAGGTTTGTTGGTAGAGGGAAGAGAAGTTTAGTAGGGATATGAGAAGTACCTGGAGAAGGTAGGAACGGTTGTGTAGTTTTGGTGGGTGGGATTGGGGGTTGGGAAGCCGGGCACGGTTTAGAGAAGTTGTAGGGCGGGAGGTGGGTTGCGAGGGAGATTGTGATGACTCCACTCGATGGTGGTGGCCAAAGAGTTTTACCCCCTGCTGGATTAATCGCTGGACTTCTTCGGTTGTTTGGAGCTGGAGTTGCAGCATGAAGGTGGGCCCGGCTTTGTTGTGGATTCTTGATGCTCGTAAGTGGAGTCCGGCGAGGCGCAGTTCCTGGCTGATGAGATTTAGAGGGATTCCTGTATTTACGCCCCTTACGACGCAGCTGGGGTTGCATTCCGGTGGTGGTGGTGTTGTTGTTATTCTGTTGGATTCGGGCGCTGGTGGTGGTGTGCTGGTCTTCCTGCTTCAGTTGTAGATGCTTCCGTGGTGGGTAGCTGGGCTGTTGGGTTTGGTGAGCTGGTTGGAGAGGTGGACATCATGATTGGGGAGGGGTGGGTCGTAACTATGGTGGTTATGGGAGTATTGGGTGAGGTGAGAGTGGGATAGGAAGCGATAGTGGTGGTTATGGTAGTAGTAGTAGGGGTAGTGGATATGTAGGACGGCTGCTGAGGTGGTGGAGTGTAGGGAGGTGGCTGGGTGCAAGGTTTCGGTGACTGTGGTGGTAGGGTGTATACAGGCGGCTGGGTTCCCGGTTTCGGTTCAAAGATGTTTTTCAGGTGTTTTGGGCATGGTTCCACGATGACCGGTCGTGCATAGATGTAGATTCCAAATCTCAGCGCCTGCTGAACATCGTGCGCCGTGGCCAGTTGAACCAGGGCATTTTCTGTTGGGATGTGGTTTTCTAATATCTGGATGCGTTTGTTGCTGGTATGCCGCTGTTTTGGAGCGCACGGAGGATTCCTCCGTCCGTGAGGGAGATATCTATGCCTTTGATGCAGTTACGCATTTTGGGCAGGCCGACTTCCTATTTGGTGTCAGGCCTATTTATGCTGGTTAGCACGGCAGGGTACGAAGTTAAAGATGTGGCGTTCCCCTGCCGTAATAAAAATAGGCATATATCGATGCCACGGCATAGGCTACTTGAAGCCACCAGCAGTGCCAATGCACTATGAGGGCTATGTCCCATTTCCAAAAAGTGATGCCTGCCTGGCCATCAGATGATATAGATGTTGATTCCCATAGGGAACTTAAAATATTTGTCCTGAATGAGTAAATTTATAATACCAATATAATGGTCCATTATTGGACATCATAAATTTTCCAGCTAACTCGTTCTTGTTTTAATGTTGTCAATCTTATGTTAATTTTAAAGACACTTCCTCTAAAGCATTCATTACTTTGTCAATTAATGTATTTTTCATCTAAACAGTGTCATGTGGCTGAAGTTGTTGATAATATACGAAACATGTACCACTTTCAACCATTAAATTGCCTTAAGCAATCATTGTATCAACTAGGTGGAAAATAAATAAATACTTCGTTGTGAATCTAAGCAGATGTAGTCGGATATTTGAAAGACGGCGCTCCATGTCGTATGATGTTGGCGCGTAAAAGATCTCTAATGACACATTTGGGGTGTTCACCTGACAAAATTCACTAAAATTCAGCCTTAGCCGCCCAAGAGAGATTCGGTTTACTCTGCTGTTTAGTAGGTCTAGAGTTCAACGGAACATCAAAATTTATGAGCAAGCAGCCAGATGGCGTCAAATTAAGATTTTTACACATGGTAGCTGAGGCCATCATATTATTATTATTATTATTATTATTATTATTATTATTATTATTATTATTATTATTATTATTATTATTATTATTAATGCCCTAAGGGGAATAAATTGAAATGTTATCTTATTCATTTTTTATGAAGTATTCCCCACCCGGCTAGTCATTTCTGCCACCCGGCTGACAAAAATTCCTGGGGAGAACATTGGTCTTACTATTGTGCTTTTGGAGAATCCTGGCTAAATGAACAGTTGTTCCCTGCGTATATGGCAGAGATGTTGTACTCCATACCCTGGCATTAAGCTCATGAAACTTTTCTGTCTTGAATACATGGCCTTGGTAATAGCTGTGTTGATGTAACCCTCTCTGAGAAACACTGTTTTCATGGTTTCAAATTCCTTGGCCAAAGATGCTTCCTTACATATCCTACTGGTTCTAGTTACCAAGGTTGCTTAAGTTGCTAACTAAATTTTTTCACTCAACAAGCATGCATGCAATATTGATGCTAGTCATTGTCATCCTTTGTTGTCAATTATATTTGGTTATGTTCCAGGATATGAACACATCTGCTTTCTACCTGTTCCTAACATCCAATAGGTCATTCGGTTTCTGGCTTGATTTTGGCTGCCTCGTCTACCTTGGATTTGTGATATTCAGCTTCCTCTTGCTAAGTGAAGGTAAAAAAAAAAAAAAAAAAAAATCAATACCGATTTTCATTTAAAGGCAAGGAATGGAGGACAAATGGATGAGGAGGAAAGGAACCCAGTGTGAACAACCAGTTGTATGTTTACACAGTTGAGTGCTAGAATGCGAGAGGGAGCTAACCCATACAGGCATGGAACCGAGATATTTTGAGTTGTGGGTTTGTCTTTATTGCATGAAATTGAGCACATTAACCCGATGAATGCCACGCCCGCCTATAGACGGTGTGCGAGAATTTTAATTTTTTGAGTTTCCCGTTTCACTTTCTAGCGCCAATTTGATCTCTGACATGTTCTGCCATCTTTTGGACATTGTGTAGAACTAATTGATCAGAGATTATAGCTTCGGGAAGTAACTTACGGTGCTTTTTGTAGACGCCTGTGGAGTTCACCTGTGATGTAAACAAACATGGCGGAGCAACAATCTACTTTCTCTTGCAGCGATGTTATTTGGGATCACAGAATCTTTCAGTTATTAACAACAGCGGAAAGTTATGATGGAGATGATGATTTTAATGAATTGTTAAGCGATTTTGAAAGTGAATGTGATAAAGAGAGAGTGCCGAAAATATTGTATGTGAGAGAGAAACAGAGCCTCCTTCTAAACGAAAGAAGAAAAACACGGTGAGTACAAAAGCTATTTTATCACTATGTTCATGGTGGACGGATTACTTTTCTTCACCAGACTTGCAAGTAACTGTGACAGACTCCGAGGGCCAAGTAGTGTTCGATGACAACCCAAAAATCATTGATTTTTTAAAAACTTTTGTGCCAGTGGAGTTGGTGCAGATAGTTGAACAAATCGGCATCACAATCAACCAGTAGAAACCGTTTAACTATCACCACATTCCAGATTTAGAAAGCATTTTATATCAACTTATATACTTCTAAGAAGTTACATGTATTAGTTTGCCTACAGATTTTACGAAATAATATTATTTTTGGCTCTTTACTTTGCATAAAGATAATGCACGCATGGGCACGTAAGTGTAATTTTGCTTTGTCTCAAAATAATATTGAACATAAGTGTAGGATTTTACATTTGCATTTAGATTTATAAAGAACCAACATTTATAAACATATTAAGGTAATCACCCCACTGATAAGTAAAAAATTGAGGCTTCTACGATTTTTTTTACATACGAATGAAAAAACTCAGCACTGAGGTACCAAACAGTCGAGTGGTAACTCAGCACTTAAAAAGGTTAAGTCACATTTTTGGTTCATAAACAATTATTTATAGTCCAAAAAATAGAGGAAAATTAATGTTGTCTTCTTATATCCATTTTTTATCTGAAAAATGTCAGCTCCATGTTGCCAAATCTATCCAGCCTAAACTGGTTAAGACGTTTTTGTGGGGACCAAAAAATAACGTCCCAAAGAGGGAATGTGCTAAAAAATGAAAAACAATTACGCTGTTAAATTTAAGGTTAGGTTTGAACATAAAGATAATTATGATGAAAACAAAGAAACAAGTGTTTACAATTATAATTAATGAAATAATACATTTTAAGAACACGAACATAGCAAAACATCTAGGGAAAATGTTCTTAGAGACACAAACTATACATGTCGCTTACAATTACGTTTAAAGTTATCATAGGAATGTCCAACATCTGGGTGATTTGCACACGTTTCATGTGTGGATTAACATCCGCTTTCTCAATAAACTTTAATTTTTCATAATTTCTAAACTGTCTAGCTTTCTTCTTCTCCATGACTGAATGTCCTGCAAACAGCTATGCATAACTACAGTAGGCTTAATTTATGTACGTTGTTATGCAATTCACTTCTCTCTCTCTCTCTCTCTCTCTCTCTCTCTTTTTAGTCATGAGCCATGAAGCTGCTTGGCAGCACCTGTCCATTCTTCCCATTTCTCTGTTTCCTTTTCAGTTCGTAGTAGGAGTCACATCTTGTGTTATCTAATATTTGTGTCATGTACTCAAATCCTGATCATCATCTATAATTTTTTTCCCTTTATGGAACCCTCTAGTATTTTCTTCAATAACCCATCATGTCTAAGCATATGGCCTATTAGATGATCCTGCCATCTGTTTATTTGTGTCATAAAACACCTCTTCATTTGTGATTGATGCTCCCTGCAGCTGTAGACCGACATGCTAGGGCTGTGAATTTAAGTTCTCTACCAAATCATCGCCCAGGCCAATCGCCGCTGGCGCGTCATGCACACAACATGGCTGGGAATGTTAATTTAAATTTCTTATGGTGGGAATATTACAAATGTACTAAAGAGTGATGTAAATGTGCTATCCAGGTTACTTTAACATGCATTTAATAGGACATGGACTGGGACTTTGGAATAATGACGTAATAACCAGGGGAACACTCTAGAGAGGGGCATCTTAAGCAGTTTCGACTGTAAAATGAATTTTAAGAACTGGTTTACTTTTACAACAGTTCAGTTTTCATCAATTACTTGTTTTAAAATGCAGTTAAGTTCAGATTTACTTAAGCGTGAATTTCTTGTTATATTTAAGATTTAGTAATAGTGTCTGGGGTTCAAGTCACACTGACTCTACGCGGCCGTCTGTATCGAAATCTATGCTTACTTTCAGCCGTCTGGATCCTCCTCCTCCTTGCTGTTTGTACCTTGAGCGTCTGGTACACGGTATGATGATTTTCAGGGATGTAAGGGAGCAGGGACATAAAGTCTTTGTGTTTTGCAGCAGCATTCTTTCTGCCAACAGGATTCAAGCACTCTGCATTTTGTAAGCTTGAATAAGCTGTGATGGGGTTGAAATCAGTTAACGTTCTGTGTTTCCAAGGTCAAGTACTTTTTTCAAAACCTCAGCTTCCTCCCAAACAGCTAATTGAGAGTAGGTTTCTTTCTTCACTTTTTGCAGATTTTATAGGTTTATCGCAACTACTAGGCACAGAATCATCTTCGCCATCAACAATGATGTCAACACTAAAACATGCAACTGCAAGCGCATGTGCTGTTGGTGTAATGTTACCGCTTGGCTTAGCTCCCTTTCACACTGCAAGATTGAGATTCATAGATATTCTAAATTCATTCTTTTGTACTAAGTAAAAGTGGATAATAATATATTATTCATATACTGTGCGATAATAACTATACAGGGAGCGGCAGAAATACCTGACAAATTTCAGACGTAAATAACTCAGCAATGCAACAAGCCATTCACAATTTTGTTGCTCAGTTTAAAAGAGCAGGGTTTGTCATTGATGTCACATACAGTAGATTGGAGCGAACTAAAGGTCGTATTGGCCACAACTTGCCAACAGGTGTTATTGTCGTGGTGCGCGCGGTCTTGACCTTGGCCTTGGAGAACATGTGCATCGTCTCGTCCGGCTAGTCAGTCATGCCAGCCAGTCGCTAGCATGGCATGGAGTGGTGAACGCCGAGGTTTCGTGATTGAGACTTATTTAAAAAATGCCGACTCTGTTACCACAACACAGCGTTTGTTTCGCAGACACTTTGGCTTAGGTCGACATGAGAAAGTTCCGAGCAGGCATGGCCAGGCAGGCATCAATTTTTTTTTTGGAAATGAGACATAGCTCTCATAGTGCATTGGCACTGCTGGTGGCTTGAAGTAGCCAATGCAGTGGCCTCCACGGTATGCACTAGCCTTGCGTCTTGCCCCCTGTGGGTGGGGGCGGTAGAATAACACACACGGTATCTCCTGCCTGTCGTAAGAGGCGACTAAAAGGGGCCCCAGGGGCTCTGAACTATGGAGCGTGGGTTGGCGACCACGGGGCCCTCAGCTGAGTCCTGGCATTTCTTCCACTTACTTGTGCCAGGCTCCTCACTTTCATCTATCCTATCCGACCTCCCTTGGTCAACTCTTGTTCTTTTCCGACCCCGACGCTATTAGGTTTGTGAGGGCTAGGGAGTCTTTCATTTTCACGCCCTTCGTGGCCCTTGTCTTCCTTTGGCCGATATCTTCATTTTTCGAAGTGTCGGACCCCTTCCATTTTTCTCTCTGATTAGTGTTATATAGAGGATGGTTGCCTAGTTGTACTTCCTCTTAAAACAATAATCACCACCACCACCTTGCGTCTTGGGTGGTGTGCTAAGTCCCAACTGATGAGCCTAACTTAGCACACGAGGGCGAAACGCAGGCAACCAAGAATGAGTTAGCTGGAAAATTTATAATGTCCAATAACGGACCATTATATTGGTATTGTGAAAACGAAGCCGCCTGGTAGGCCTTGTAGCATCCGAACACCAGAGACCGTCTGCGCAGTGAGAAAAGTCGTTACGCAACTCCTCAACGTTTGGTGCGTAGGCATTCATGTACTATGGTATTCTCGGATTGCACTGTAAGGAGGATTTTACACTCAGACATGAAGTTCCATCCGTACAAAATGGTGGGTGTTCAGAAACTCAGTGAACATGATTGGGCCAACTGCAGAGCGTGTTGTGAGACTATCCTGGAAGCTGTAGCAGCTGACACCAGTGTCCTGGCAAGTGATGAAATGCACTTTCATTTGTCAGGCTACGTTAATAAACAAAATTTTCGGTACTGGTCTGCAAGCAATCCCCAACAGTTCCATGAGCGACCTCTCAACAGCGAACGTGTTACTGTTTGGTACGCTGTCGCTGATTTCGGAATTGTAGGCCCTTACTTTTTTAAAGAGGAGGACAGAACTGTAACAGTAACATCTATCGTTACATACAGCTGTTATGCACCTTCCTGCAGCCGACACTCACTGACTTAGGGAATCCTGCTGTGTGGTTCCAACAAGATGGTGCCACTGCACACACAGCCAGGGCATCGATGGGTCTCCTCAGATAAATGTTTACAGGACGTCTCATCTCCTTACGGGGTGACGTTCCATGGCCAGCCCATTCCCCTGACCTCGCCCCGTGCGATTTCTTTCTCTGGAGATATTAGAGGATCGCGTCTTCCAATGTAAGCCACGAACACTACAGGACCTGAAAGCTGCCATCCGTGAAGAAATCGAGGCAATACCACAAAACATGCTCAAGCGAGTCATGCGGAACTTCAGGGAGAGGCTTCAGAGGTGCATTGAACAGGACGGTCGGCATTTGGGTGACATTATCTTCAAAACCTAGTGTGTATGTGTATGTGACGCAAATGGCAAACACTGCTCTTTCCAACTGTGCAATAAATCTTTAAATGGCTTGTTGCATTGCCGAGTTATTTACATTCGAAATTATCAGGTATTTCTGCCGCACCCTGCACAATAACCAAATATGACAATAACTCACTTTTTAACCATTTGCGGATTAGCCCCTTCTTGCATTCTAGCACACAATGATAATATGCATCGTGTAGAGAAAAGTCATCTTGAAACTGTGTGTGTATTATATTTGCACACAGTTTCTAACCAATTTAATTTACGCACTGTGTATGTTGTATGTTATGAAATATGGGGAAGTGGAAATGGCAGTTGACAGTGTGGGCTTTGAATTTATTATTTTTAACCAAAAATGGCAGTGTACTGAACGGTTCCGTAAGTCGGCGCCAATGAGTTAATTTGCAGAGGTTTGCAAACTGAATGCTGAAAGCCACAACAGTCTATATTGAAGATATATATTTGTGTGTGGTAATGTATTTGTTTACTTCTAGATCTGTACAGTTTGTAAAGTTTTGTTGTATTTCTTTTTCCATAATACTGTTTGAGAAAATCATCTTTCTTCATAAAAGTAACCCTAATTTCTTTTTTTTTTTTTAAATGAACCAAGCTCATTTCCTGCATAGTTTAAGCATGTGAAGGGAAATTTAGCTGTTGCTGTTATTTCCAGACTCATTTCCTGGTAATGTTGGACTGGCCATAACCCAGACTATCGGACTGACAGGGATGTTTCAGTGGGGCATGAGACAGTCTGCTGAGCTGGAGAATCAGATGACAGCTGTGGAGAGAGTGCTGGAGTATACAGAAGTGGAGAGAGAACCTCCACTTCAGTCTGATCCAGGTAAAGGCATCATGATCATCTTCTAAAGGCACTGCAAACATTTCTCCCTTCTTTGAAGAGTCCATTTCATTGTTCATTTTTTTTTTTCTTTTTTTTTTTTTTTTTTTTTTTTCCCCAGGATCCTGTGTACTGCATCACATCTTCCATTACTTTTTCTAATACTTTTCCTTCAAAAATATTTGTTAGAAATTTGTTGTGTCTTAGTGTATGAGTCCAGAGTTTTGTCTTTCTTTTCTCTATTGTTGCTCTAAGGTGTCTTTGTGCATCTACTTCTTTAATAATAATAATTTCTTGTGGCTATTTCTAGCCGAGTGCAGCCCTTGTAAGGCAGACCCTCCGACGAGGGTGGGCGGCATCTGCCATGTGTAGGTAACTGCGTGTTATTGTGGTGGAGGATAGTGTTATGTGTGGTGTGAAAGCTGCAGGGATGTTGGGGACAGCACAAACACCCAGCCCCCCGAGCCATTGGAATTAACCAATGAAGGTTAAAATCCCCGACCCAGCCGGGAATCAAACCCGGGACCCTCTGAACCAAAGGCCAGTATGCTGATCATTCAGCCAACGAGTCGGACTATCTACTTCTTTTAGAACTTCTTTGTTAGTTTTCTTTTCCATCTAGCTAGTTTTTGTCATCCATCTCCATACCCACATTTGTTAGGTTTCTAGATTTATTTATTTTTTTTTCCACATTTCAAGAGAGTCCATCTGCCGTAGCCATACAGGAGCACACACCAAATAAATGTCTTTATAAAATATTTCCTTTCGTTAATAGAAAGAGGTTTGTTGAGTAATAACTTGATTTTTCTTTGTGTAAATCCTCTTCTAGCCATCACAATAATTTATTTTCTAATTTCGGTGCTATGTCAGTTGTAATTTACATAAAGGGCAGATATCACTGCACTATTCTCTTTTTTTAATGGCTCATCACTGCTGCCAACTTGACTAGTTACATACTGAAATCACGAGACACACAACCATTAACAAACTAACCTCAATGTAAGTTATGAATCTCATTATAAAACCGTATTGGATTTCAGAATAAGAAGTTATTATGTTAATAAAACCACCTTTCCAATGCACAATAGTCCTTTATATTTAGGATAAAACCATTTATAGAAATTACAAGTAGGACATGTTTCACTCAATCTTAGTGAGCATCATCAGCTAAAGATAACTTAATCCATGGTGGATCATTTCTATAAATGGTTTTATCCTGCATATAAAGGACTATTGTGTATTGGAAAGATGGTTTTATTAATATACTGTATTTTCTGGCATAATCGTCGCTACTGCGTAATCGTCCCATCCTTTATTTTCAATACAAAAAATGGACTTTAAACATTTAATTACATAATCGTCGCACGTTCAAATTTTGTTCGCCAATCTGGTTAAAAGGCAAATGGAACTGCAATATAAGTTGCTCATGAATTCGCATTTTAAATACGTGTATGGTTTATGGGCAATTTGGCAACACAGTCACATTTGCAAGATATTGCACAACGTATAAATAAATAATACCGGTATATGTACGACGCATGGCTTACCGGTAGGCTATCGGCAGTTTGACAACGTGGTCGCGAGACAGTGTACAATTTATTCACCACCTACATATTATGAGTTCTCATTTGAAATACGTAAGGCTGTAAGTAATCACTTATTGGCAACCAACACACACTTGTCTTCTAGTAGACAGGTTTTCAGGTTGGAAAAACATTCGCCGAATTGTTGCAAAATCACATGTCACGATGCCACAGAGGTTAGAAATTCAACATGGCGCGCGTCGGATGATGTCACAGCTAACTAAGCGATGCTGCCAACTTAGGAGTTAGTTTCAAGACCAGGCTAGTGAAAAGATTATTGGTCTGGCTTCGTTAGGGGCAGGGGGCAACAAAGGCCTCTAGCATCCCACACACATCACAAGGTACGACGCGTTTAATAACCCTGTGACTAATTAAAATGTACCCGGTACACGCCGTAACTATTTTAAACCGTGCGATTTTGTCATTTTCAACGAAACTGGCATGCTCATACTATACATAACTGTATCGAAATATTGCGATCATGATATACGCGATAAAAATAAAAAGCGTGACTTATAGGCCGTTTCGTTTCACTCTTCCTTACATCTCGTAGTAATTGGAAAACCTTCAAGGTCAGTTCTCTGATTGCAAATGAATGATATACGTGAATATTACGGCAATAACCTATATTTTGGTAAAGATTCCGTTGACCCTTCGCGAACGATAGGTTAGAGATCCCCCATGGCGCGGCTCGGCGAATAATTATGAATTTTGTTTTAGACTTTAATTATTTTGATGTATAAACGCGAGTATTACGTGCATCTTAAATTTGTATCAAATACAATTTAGTTATAAATAAATTTTTTGAGTAATACAAATACTGGTATTAAAAATTCTTCGTATAATGGTCACACCCTACTATTTTTTTGAAAATTTTGGTATAAAAAGTGCGATGATTATGCCGGGAAATACGGTAATAACTTCTTATTCTCAATGTAAGTATCGATAATGGAGGTTCCCGTATCCAAGTAAATTATCAGTTATGATATTCATGACGGTTTTCGAGCTTAATGAGGAATTAAAGAAATACACATTCTCTTTCACCCTCGCTCAATTTAATGTTCTATATTTCTGCCTTTATTTTGTTATACACATTAGTATAACCATATTCTTCAGTGTTTGCCCGATGTAAATATATCAGCTCCCTTCTTAGAATTTGCTATTACTTGTCGGACTGAAGAGTAACCACATTGTACTAATACACACAAGCAAATATATTACGTATACATATGCTGTAAGTCAATAAACATACACAAAGGCTGAGTCTGCAAACCGCAATAAAGTCATGACAAGACAAGGTTAAGTTAGGTTGATAACAAAATTTCCTTCCATTTGAACTGAACTGATCTTTATAGAAGAGGAAATGTTGGTTTCCTCTTTGGAGGAGTTATTGCAGATTTTTTTCTTGCTTAGACATCCTAATCGAATTCTGTATGTAAGTATTGGACGAAATAAGAAGACCGTAATGGATAAAAATGCTGCGTTCGTCATTTCAAACCAAGTACGTTATTAAATGCATTATTCGAACATGTCACAATTCTACTTACCTGGTATTACCCAAACAGATTTACCAATCCCACAGAAAGAGAAAATATGCTTTAATTATACCCGCAAATATAACACTAGCGATTTTAGTGGTACAGCAGTGGCAATACGTAATTCCCACAAGTCAAAAAATAAACCATGACTATACAGTGCCAGGGTGCCAGATTAACAGCAACTGTAAGACGTCATATCAGCAAGGAGGGTCCCTAAACTGTATGGTTAGCGGCACTGAATCGAATCCAACGGTTAGAAAAGTAACTGTAAATCACTACCTTCAGTATTAACAGGGGAGAAAGAGTCAGGTTGTACCCTTAGTGCCACGGAGTATAATGAAGGTACCTAGGTATCAAAACTTGTCATCTTACTGTGCTTTATTATTATCCATTTAAATATTTTATGATCTTTTCTCTCTTGATTTACTGATAGTTGTAATTGGGTCTGGACACAGCTGAAACATCGTATATAGAATTTCCATCATTTGTTTGCCAACTTCCTATCTTAGCAAAGTGTTCATACCTTTTTCCTGGATACACTGTCATGCCTGTACTACGTTGAGAAACGTCATCACTAGATCTTTGCCATACTCCCAATATCTTTCCATAAACTGTCTCCTATTAAAGATGGGGTTCATCCTCAATCTGCCATTTCTGAAGTCATACCAGTCCCTCCCAACTGTTCTGCAGCTACCCTTGTACATCTTTTAATTTCATGATACAGTAGAACCTCGATAATTCAAAATCGCTTAATTCAAAATTTCACCTAATTCGAAGATGCTCTCATTCCTGGAAACATGAGGTATGGTTTTGCATGTAATTTAAATTCGAAATACAGATAATTCATAATTCGAAGAACAATGTCGGGCCCATTACCGAAATTCAGACTTTTAATTCAAAACTGCCTTTACATATTTTCAAAATAGTATTTTACCAAGAAATGTAAATTCAAAATTTCTCTGCGTCATGAAAGAATGCGTCTTCTGAAACGTGCAGGGGTGGCTTTCCGCACTTTCACTCACTTTGGTGTGTCTACAGTTTGCTTCATATTTGCTAAGTTCGAGTGAACTCCTAATTCTTTTGTATTCAACGTTTTAATGAATGCCACAATATGACATAACAGGCAGTGTGCAGAGAAGCAGAATCTACGAACACTGGTGATGCCGACAGTTGGCGTGAAAGTGTGGCTCATATAATCAGTTCGTATGCACTGAACTACATTGTCAATGCCGACGAAACTGTATTCCTTTTAATGCCAAGCCGATACAGAATTATGGTTTTAAAGGAGAGATGATGATGATGATGATGATGATGCTTGTTGTTTAAAGGGGCCTAACATCTAGGTCATCTGCCCCTAATGGTACGAAATGAGACGAAATGTGATGACAGTTGAAAAGTCCAAAATCATCCACTGACCAGAATTCAAAACATGATGGCAAAGAATGAATGAATGAATAAATGAATATGAATTTAAAACAATCAGTGAATCCGACCCACTATAGTATTACTGACCAAGGGACTGCTTCTAAAGCATAGTCCTGAATCGATAATTCTTTTGTCTAAAGGGAGCCAAAATCCAGGTCATTGGCCCCTCATAATGGTACTTATCGCTAGTAAAGTAGAACCATGGTATTTGTCATGTTGCCGTACTAATCAGAAGTAGCGTAGACTCACGGTATTCCACATATTATGGTACTACTCACAGGTAATATAATATGCACATGTAATGCAGACCTATGGTGTTTCTCATATTGTGGCGCCACTTACAGGCAATGCAAACCTATGGTGTTCCTCATATAGGTGTACTAATCACAGGGACTCTTAATATCCCTTGGTGTTCCTCACATAGTGGGTACTAATCATAGGCAACGCAGACCCACGGTGTCGCTCATATAGTGGCACTTATCAGAGGCAACGCCCAGACCCGTGGTGTTTCTCATGTAATGGTACTAATTACAGGCAACGGAAGCCCGTGGTGTTCTGCATGTAGTGGTACTAATCACGGGTACTCTAAAACCCATACTGATTCACACACTGTTGCTACTAATCACAAACCTATTGTGTACCTAACATAGTGGTACTACTCGCAAGTAAAGGCGACCCATGATGGAACTAATTTAAGTAGTCTCATGTTCCTAATTCGTTCATCCCTTGGTCGCCTCTTTTAATCGTCTCATACGACAGGCAAGGGATACCGTAAGTTTATTCTTTGTCTGCGTCCCCCACCCACAGGGGGTTGTGTGTTTCGTCCACAAGAGCTATTTTATTTCACTCAGGTCTGCCGGCAAACTGGTTAGGACCCCCCTATCTGCCACCTGGGACGCGCCATGTGGGAGTAGCACCTCTCCCCCTGCTACGCCAGCGTAGTACTGTACTGTGTTGCAATGTGCACGGAAGAGAGACTTCCTTCCCTCGTCATAGGAAATTTCGATAAGTCACGTTGTTTGAAGGGGATCGGGGCACTTTTCATGCAAGTACAAGACATCTAAAAATGCATACAGTACAGTAATCCGAAAGATAAAGCATTTGCACAGGAGAACCAGCATTATTTGTCCTTGTCTTTCAATTGTGCTTTTTTTCTTTTGTTGTGTGAGGTTGTGTTTGTCATTATTTTATCCAAGTGCATTATTTGAATAATCTATATGCACGTTGTTGGATACATTTTGGAAATAGTTCTTTTCCATGGCATTTGAAAGGTTTAAACGGTGAATCAAGGTTAATTGCATGCAGTAATGGGTCTTAGAATATTTTTGTGACTCCGCAAGCGTTGGCATTTCTGAATTGCGAGTTGGCGGTTAATTCAAAACCATGTAATTCAAAGTCCGACTTTCGCTTCCCAGTGACATAGAATTAATGAGGTTTTACTGTATTTCCTTTTGCTTTCTTCTCTCTTTTCTTATCTCCTTTTTGTCTGCTTCATTCTTGCCATGCTTTCTTCTTTTATCGCACTGCTTCTTTCACCTTCTCATTCTACCATGGTGTCTTCTTTTCTTTCACTGTTGCAGATGTTCTGCCACAGATCTTCTCTGCACAACTTACAAAATGCCCTTTTAAACATGGACCATTCTTCTTCCTCACTGCTCAGTTCTCTGACAGGAACTACTGAACTTGCCCCCTAGTGTTTTATCTTTTTATTTCCATTGTTCTATGTCTTCCCTTTTGTCTTCCATTTTTCTCTCTTTTATCCTTACTGCCACTACTCAATGGTCTCCATCAAAACCTTCTCCTGGAAGGGTTGTCTACCGTTTTCTTTTTCAACCCCAAAATATAAATTTCCATCTTTGTCCTTCTCTCACCCCAACCATATCTTGAAATCTTCTTACTATTTTTCTTCTAAACCAGGTATTGTCCACAATCAAACCATTTCTTTCACATAGATCAATAAGTCGGGTAAGAACCGTCACCACAGTTGCGTCATTATGGAAAAGTGAGCTTATTATTTTGTGCTTGTATTCTAGTCAGAAGTTAGAAATATATTTTGTGTTGAGTGGTACAGTGAAGTTTTTTCGTGTGATACGGTAGCCTGTATCCGGATTAGGAACATAATCCCGCCTCTGTGGTGTAGTAGTTAGTGTGATTAGCTGCCAACCCGGAGGCCCAGGTTCGATTCCCGGCTCTGCCACGAAATTTGAAAAGTGGTGCGAGGGCTGGAACGGGGTCTACTCAGTCTTGTGAGGTCAACTGAGTAAAGGAGAGTTTGATTCCCACCTCAGCCATCCTCGAAGTGGTTTTCCACGGTTTCCCACTTCTCCTCCAGGCAAATGCCGGGATGGTACCTAACTTAAGGCCACAGCCGCTTCCTTCTCCTTTCCTTGCCCATCCCTTCCGATCTTCTCATCCCGCACAAAGCCCCTGTTCAGCATAGCAGGTGAGACCACCTAGGTGAGGTACTGGTTCTCCTCCCAGTCGTATCCCCCGACCAGATGTCTCACTCTCCAGGACACCGCCCTTGAGGCGGTAGAGGTGGGATCTCTCGCTGAGTTGGAGGGAAAAAAGAACCCCGGATGGTAAACAGATTAAGAAAGAAAGACGGAACATAATCGTGTGAAATTGACCAGTGTGGTGCAATATTTGTCTTGTGATAGCCTAGGTATGGATACAGAAAAAGTGAAATTCCTTTCTAAGGAAGACAACATTAAAATCTTTCAGAAAGTGGACTGGCAACCGCATCTTTAAGCGTGTAGTGGTCACAAATGTTGAACTCGCACCTTTGATTTTTTACTCGATCGATTTGACTTGGTCAAAGTTTTTCAAAATGGCGGCTGAAATCATTCTATCACAGTTGCACATGACCGAGTATAACCTCCCATTCATTGTCTAAGAGTGTGACCAGAAAATAATGGCTCACTGCTCCAAAATAAAAGGCTTCTACTAACATTTGTGTTTTATTCCCCTTGAAACACTGCAGATTTTGGTCTGCTTTGCCAGCTACAACAGTTTGCAAGTGATTGAAATATTATGTAATGTTTTCAGATAACTTATCATTATGACCAAAACTCTAGTCCGGCCCCATGGTGTGGGGGGTAACGCGTCCGCCTATCACCCGGTGGCCCCAGGTTCAATTCCCGGCCGGGCAGGGGTTTATAATTGTAAAATGATTAATATCCCTTGCCTGGGGACTAAGTGTTTGTGTCGTCCTTAATGTTCCTTTCCTCACATTCAACACTTTACACTTTTGCCATTTCCAAATACACACAGGTTCACAACATATGGTGCAAAGTAGGGGCAATAGATCTTAGGTTGACGCCTCAAATAAATAGCATTAAAAAAAAAAAAAAAGGACCAAAGCTCTAACGCTCATATACTTGGTTCACATTCTTTACGACCACCCTATACGTATGTTTAAAAGTTAGTTAGTTAGTTAGTTAGTTAAGACAATGTCGCCTGAGAGCTATGTATAATATAATAATGAGTTATGTATTATTTATTATTTATTTAGTCTGATCCAGGACACCCTAGATTTGCCATAAGACACAGAATAATACACAATAACAATTTTTGCTAGTTGCTTTACGTCGCACCGACACAGATAGGTCTTATGGCGACGATGGGACAGGGAAGGGCTAGGAGTGGGAAGGAAGCGGCCATGGCCTTAATTAAGATACAGCCCATTTGCCTGGTGTGAAAATGGGAAACCACGGAAAACCATTTTCAGGGCTGCCGACAGTGGGGTTCGAACCTACTATCTCCCGAATACTGGATACTGGCCGCACTTAAGCGACTGCAGCTATCGAGCTCAGTCAATAACAATTTTGAGGGAAGATAAAAAATATTAATGTTTAAAAAAATGATAGGTTACAATTAACCAAGTTAAATGGCATGAACTCCATATAAATGGTGACGAAGAATCGAAACGGAGTATTTGATGAGTGAGACGACTATCTCATCTTGTAGGCTTCTCGCTAGTTTATATTTTTGTCGCCATGTGACGAAAGATTTGGGAATTGTTCCCCTCGCACCAAAGAAAAGGTCCAGTTACCGTAATATTTTTTAAAGGTTATACGACTCAAGAAAGAAAGGGATGGTTGGATTATAGATATCCTTTTTCTCATTGTCTACGTCAGTCAGCTGAGAGGCTGAAGATTCAAAGCGTACCGTAGGATCAATAATTTCTGCTTCGTTCCTCCGTCTGTCAATCGCTATAATATCAATCCTGCGAGTGCTGCCTCCTTCGGCGAGGCAGTGGACTTCTTCGTACACTTCTAGATTTTTTAGATGAAGAGCATTAGCAATCAGTTTTCTGATGATGTTATGGTGTTTGATCCTAAGCAGTTCTCCTTGAGGTCAACTCCCCAGCACATGTGGTAAGGTTTGTTTCATACTCACTGCATTGTTTGCTGGTAGAACGTCCCGGCAGAGTACGTACTGGTGCAACCATCGCGGTCATCTTCAACATCTCCCTCCATTCCGAACAAGTTAAACCATCTCTTCTGGTAACCCAAGAATTAGCAGCAGGAACTTGAGCAAATAACTCAACACCTCTTCCTTTTTGTGGATATGCACACCAAGCTTGAAATTTGCGTGTTCTAAGTATATCGCGCAGTTGTCTAATAGATTTCGTTGATGTCTCTTCATTGAGTTGAAGTTCAGATAGGCAGAGAGCTTTTTTTATTGCTGTGAAATTTCGAACAGCATTTACATGCGAATCATTCACAGCTTCTAGCTTAAGATTGATGTTCAGCTGTTTAAGATTGATGTTCAGCTGTTGAAGGTACGCTTCCCAAGTAGCGCGCATTAGTGCTAACCCTTTATATTTGTAGCTTGAATAGATCATACTTGTCGGTGTGTCACTCGGAAGTTGTAGAATTTGCGCTTCTGATCATGTTGTCGGCTTTTAACAGACTTGATTTGGGAATTTTCTCAACCGAAACAGTCTGGAAGGGGTATATCAGTGTAGGGCCATTAAACTGATTTATTACAGTCAATTTTTGATGCGGTTGGAGTAAGTGAGTCCTGGTAATCTGATCTAAGTTAGCTTTCAATTTTTCAAGTACCTGATGTTCATTGAAGACTAAAGTCTGTCTGAAAGTTGCCCCTAAATATTTTATTTCTTCACTATCATTTATACTTCTAATGTTGCAGAGACTGTCACGATATCATCAGAATGAAGTTTACCATTTTCTATAATAATGGCATTTGATTTGTCTGCATTTATATGCAAACCTATTTCTTGAAGCAGATTTATGACAGAAGTGACTAGGATTGAAGCGGCTGCTTGGTCTTTAGCTATGATCACCAGATTGTCGGCAAAGCATAGTGATGTTAAAGGTACAGTGTTAGGACTCAATTGAAAACAATACATTTCTGATACTTTGATGTCTGTGAGTTCATCAAGGATGTGGTTTATACTCCAGTTAAATAAGAAAGGTGAAATGGGATCTCCTTGCATCACTCCACATTTGATGTTTATCTTATCTGTATGACCACGAGCAGTTTGAACTTGTGTTGTGTTTTCTGTGAGAAGGTTGACTAGTAACTTCTTAACCCTTCAGCGTCGCAGCCGTTTAAAAAGCTTCCTATCCCGTGGCCGGATGAGATTTCAACTACACGCGACTGAAATACATTGATTCACTTAAAGCGTTACTACTAGTATAAGAGTAGCCCGATATTCACGAAATTTGGAATTCCTTATGGTAGAACTATGTACATGAAGATAATTACATAATTATTTCACATTTCCTTAGTAATTTAGTTCCGTGTGATAGAGTTCGAAGCACTCTTCGAGACAGAGACCCAAGGCACACTCCTGGCTGCAGTACACCGATGTCTTCTTTTCACCGTGTTTTGAACACGCGATACGTCTCTGAGGTTTGGATTTCTCACTCTTGGGTGCTAATTTCCTGATAAAACGTATTTCCTGTAACCTTGGAACTGTATTATCTGATGCGCGCCGGCCTTGAATATTTCGTATCCCGCCCGAGAAGCGTATTTTGTACTACGTAAACAAACCTTCCATCAGCTGAAACTGATAAGATAACTGCTCATTGTTTGTCCCTGTGACTTGTCTAAATATTATTGGAGAATCTAGGAATCACAATTCACTGTTGAAAACTTCCCTTTGACCTGTATGCGTATCTATAGTCTCCTACACGAAATTTCCAAGTACCTACTGGTTCCTCCTCATCGTCACTCTCATCATTTACCACTGCATCGGCCACGGCCACATCATCTATTTCATTATCACTACTGCTAATACTGCCACTACTACTTCCGACTAAACTTTCATTTGAATTATACAATATTTCAAGCACGTTACTCTCAGCAGGAGCTAGCCATTGAGCGCGGTACGTCACACAAGCTGATGAAGCTGCGGCAGGACGAAACTGAATGAGGGAATAACATTTATGACGAATCAAACCAACTCGATACATATTTCAGATTAAAAGGTCGATACATCGTCTTTCAAACGAGATATATACCATGCACAACTGCTTCTCGTATGACAGAAAGCAGCACTAACTGATGCCTACACAGAGCACTCGACGAGAGTTACGAAAAGACTACAAGCTGAGAAATAAAGACAAATATAATAAATAAACCGCACTCTTAATACATAATTAGAGCAAAGAACATCACACGAAAAGACAAACTTCGCTGATCATCATTTCTTTATTTTATTCTGTAGGAAGGAATGAAGCAAACGGACTATTAAAAAAGCAGGGATTGGTGCTCAGACATAATTGACAAATACTTATCCTTGCAAAAGCAACTACACTTTAACGATTTTCAATTATTATTTAGAACACTGATAAACCCGAAAATGTCTTCTTGGAAACAAAACAATTTGCATGTCCATAACACCAAAACTCTTCGCGCTATAGCCATAAATGCGAAACCATGTATGGGTCTATACCACGTATAGAGGTCGGCGCGTACGGAAGAAAAGGGGGTCTATACCACATATAGAGGTCGGCGCTGAGGGGTTAATGGATCTGGGTAGTATAGAGTTCTCTATTGTCGCCTTTAAGTGATTGTGTCCAATACTATCAAACGCTTTGCTGATGTCGAGGAATACTACGCAGTCTGAAATCTTTTTCATTACAGCTGTTCGTAAAATGCCATCAACAATATTCACGTTAATGAAAGAGCTAGGGGTCATGATAAACCTCTTTGGAACTGGTTCAAAGGGATGTATTCCCTTACAATTTTATCAAGGATCTTACTTAATATGCGCCGAATAATGGAGCAAATACTAATCGGTCTCCATTTGGACAGTTCATTCTCTTCACCGCCTTTATGTATAAGAACAGTCCTCGCTGCCTTAAGAACCTCGGGAATGATATGGGCTAAAATATTAGCAGCAAGTGGATCATAAACAGATTTCAATAAAACCTTATCCGGACCTGGGCTAGTGTCAATTGCTGTGCTCTTGATAATAGAGAAAACTAACTCTTGAGATATTGAAATTGTATCATCTAAGGTTTCATTCGTATAATCAATATAGGAGTGTCTCATGCAATCATTAGAAGTTTCAAATCTGTTCCTAAAATATCCTTCAACAACATATTTCTCTAGTTTCAAATTATTAGTTCTTTTGCCACTTAAAATTTTTCTAATTGCTTTTCTCCTTTGGTAAATATATTCATATTGAGTCAGTTCATACTCGAATTTAGCCTTCCGACGTTCACGATCATTCTTAGAGGATCTCTGTGGGTTACTGGAGGTTTTATACTGTCAGTTGTTATTTTTGTAAGTGCCACGTTTATGAGCTTCTATATACCTAGTAACTGGACTCTTTGGACCTGGCAGTAGGTCTGTAGCTGTTGCAAGGAAGTTTACAAAATTAGTGACTTGTTCATTGAATTCAGCATCACTCAATTCATGCTGAAAAATACCTAGCCATTTACTCAGTTCGTCGTGGTAAGGTTTATTTTTTTGCTCTCTTTGATCAGAGGTTATTTCCAACTTCGTTGACTGACCATTTTTACTAGAAATAGGAATAGGATCTGTAGGTGGAATTTTAGACTGGCTAGGTGTAGTCATAGATGGATTCAACAGGCAGGCTCTGTATTGCTCTGGGTGTGATTTACTTATATGTATCTTAAGGCCTTTATACATTTGCCCGCAAAATTGACATTGTGTTTTTTTATCAGTGGTACTCTTATTGGTGTCATTTGCAGCCATAGTACAGGATGTATAACCTCGATAATATAGTTACAGATTATATTTGTCAATGATGATAATTTATTAGGCCCATAGACATTATTACTATGAAACTGTAGAATATATCAGAAAGTAGGGATGTGTAAATGATTTCGTCTTGTAAATGCAAACCATGAATTGAAGGTATTATAGTGGGATATTTAAAGAGAGTTAAAGATGGCAAGAAGAGAGAAAATATTGAGAACATAGCCTATCTTCATGTGTGACTATGTTTTCTTGTTATGTTTTGTGATGTAAATTGTAAAGAAAGAAGTATTTGAAAAGTAGCCCACTGTAGGTCAAATAATGTTCATTGTGATCTTCGTCCATATGTTGATTTTTTAAATAATTGTAGTTGAGTATGTCTTTATTGTGCTAAGGAATTTAATGATGTCATTAGACAATATTCTTTGAATATAGTATTTAAATCTTGGCTTTGTTCTGCTGGTTGACTGATCAAACTGTTTGTTCCATTCCTCAGACAAGAAGCCCCCAAAAGACTGGCCGTCCAAGGGTAAGGTGGAGTTTGAAAAAGTTTATCTTACCTACGCCAAGGATGATCCTTATGTGCTTAAGGGAGTAACGTTTACTGTCAGGCCTATGGAGAAGGTAATTTACAGTAATATGTCGATTATTAATATATTACCAAAAGAACTTGACTGTGCACTTTTATCTAGGAATGGGAACTAGTCTTGCTCGAGACTCTTGCAAGCTTCTCGAAACTGCTATGCTCTAGGTAGCTCTCAGAAAACTACATATTAGCTGGGTTTCTTACATGCAACAAAAGGTTGAGGAATGTCACTTTATTATTATGAACAATGATAACAACCCTTTTCCTATCAAGCTAAACTGCCAACCTAAATTAAGGCAAAATGTAAGGTTTTACTGAAAATGATGTACTCATTCTGAAGCTGTATAGATGTTTTTAAAAATTATATATATCAGTGTATGTGTCCTATGGTGAACTATTAATTTCCAGTTTCTATAATTAAATTTGCAAATTAAAATTAATATTTTGGCATAGTAATAATTATTTCACATAAATTTTAATTTCACTGTTAGAATCACAAAACTACCGTATTTCACGGCATAATCGTCGTACTTTTTATACCAAAATTTTCGAAAAAAATTGTAGGGTGCGACCATTATACGATGAATATTTAATACCAGTATTTGTATTACTCAAAAAATGTATTTATAACTAAATTGTATTTGATACAAATTTAAGATGCACGTAATACTCGCGTTTATACATCAAAATAATTAAAATAGTCTAAAACAAAATTCATAATTTTTCGCAACAATTCGGTGAACGATTTTCCAACCTGAAAATAAAAATGAACGTATTAAGTTAATTTGTCATTAATTTGAGTATTAAAGTTAAAATATTACACTTGCAAAAAATTATCGCTTTGTTGTGAAATGCGGACTTACCGGTACGCAATTTATTCCAAATCTTAGGTGTCGCTATCGCAGGTTTCGCTATCTGATGCGCCGTCCTCGCCTCTGTCAATACCAGTATCAGATTCTTCGTCTCCCTGCCACACTGCGTCATCTTCGGAACCGTCTAGTGCATTCGAAATCCCAGTCCTTTTGAAGCTCTTGGAGACTAGTTCAGGTGGTATAAGATCCCAACTCTTCTTCACCCACGAGCATAACAAGTCCAAGGGTGGACGCCTGATATTTCCGGCGGGCGTCAATTGCTGATCGCCGCTCATCATCCACTCGTTGTAAAATCGACGTAAGTGGTCTTTAAAGGGTTTATTAACACATACGTCTAGTGGCTGCAAAGCAGATGTTAGGCCACCAGGAATGACTATCTGTCGTGTCTTATTTGTAGTGAGAATTTGCTTCACTTCGTTCACGAGATGACCTCGGAAACTATCTAAAACAAGCAGAGCTGGTTGCTTTAGTAGTGCACCAGGTCTTCTATTCCACACAGTTTTAACCCAGTCCAGCATGAGTTCTACGTCCATCCAACCCTTTGGTTGCACTCGTACATGAATTCCACGGGGAAACTGTATATTCTTAGGCATCGTTTTCCTCTTGAAAATGATGTAAGGCGGCAACTTTCTCCCGTCAGCTGTAATGGCTAGCATTGCCGTGCATCGCAACTTCTCACTACCGCTGGTTTTCATTAATACACTCCGTGATCCTTTTAGCGCAATAGTGCTGTTGCGAGGCATATCAAAAAAGATTGGAGTCTGATCGGCATTACCGATTTGAGAAAGCAAGTACGAAGTTTCCTTGCGCAAACGTATGACAAATCGGTGAAAATTTACAATCTTGTCCGTGTAATCAGCAGGCAACTTTTGGCTTAGTGTTGTTCTCCTTCGCACTGACAGATTGTGTCGTCGCATGAACCCCTTAATCCACCCACGAGTCGCCTTAAACTGAGTTACCGGTATGTTGTGTTTGCGCGCTACCTCCTGTCCCTTAATTTGTAACATTTCATATGATACACTGCAGCCATTGTTACGTATTTCACTGACGTACCTAAACACTTCTTCGTCAATTATAGGAAACTTCCCTGTTTTAGGACCTCTAAACGCGCGTCTAGAAGGGTTTGTGCTTTTTAGCTTGTTTTTTACTTTCCGCCAGTCACGCACCAACTTTTCACTCACAGAAAATTTTCTTTCTGCAGCTCTGTTCCCGTGCTGTTCAGCGAAGGCAATTACGCTTAGCTTGAAGCCCGCAGAATAGTTTCTATATTTACCCATAATCGCTTATAAATGCTTCACACGTTAATGTTTTGCGATATAAATGACTTTCCGTAATTGTTCACTATTAAAACAAATTATTTCTGCAAACACCCAAAACACAAATTAAAAACTTGAATTCTCACGCACACATGTCTACAGTAAGCACTGATGGTTATGAATTTCATGTTTTTGGTCCGTATTGAACTGAGAATAATATATAAGTAATAATAATAATAACGTAAATGTTTCCACCTTTTCAATACAATATATTCACAAAATTACAAAATTATACGGTACTAGTTTCGACCCATCTAGGGGTCATCATCAGCCGTATTGGAGCAAAGATCATTTGTGGCGAAATCCTAAGACAATAATAAGGATTTCGCCACAAATGATCTTTGCTCCAATACGGCTGATGATGACCCCTAGATGGGTCGAAACTAGTACCGTATAATTTTGTAATTTTGTGAATATATTGTATTGAAAAGGTGGAAACATTTACGTTATTATTATTATTACTTATATATTACAGTAAGCACGTAAATCTGAAACAAATAAATGCATCTGTGATCTGTCCATTCCAGAGCAGCCAATACTGTTAGGCAGCAAGGAAGCATGCAACAATTTATCAGTTTAGCTCATTGGTTGCGACACACTACTGCGCTTGCGCAAAGCTCGCAAACCGCGGTGTAGATCTACTGTATAGTTGACTGTATTCCGAGACGTCAGTAACAAACATTAATTTTTTTCAATTTCTTTTAAACATACGGTAATTAGGTTAATATTTCTTCCCAGTTATTGATGATTTTACATTACAAGACTGACGAGTTTATAAAATAAAACTTTAATAGCATTGGCTAATAATTATCTTGACTGCTTGGATAAAAGTTTTCATCCCATGCCCGGACACGTATGACGTAGTAGTAGGTAAGATAAGAGTCTAGCGATGACAACTGAGACATCGTAAATAATTCGGCTGAATAATTCCGTGGAAATCTGCGTTATCGTCTTGGATTTCACTTCGTGCGCAATAACACAGGAGCCGGCCCCATGGTGTAGGGGTAGCGTGCTTGCCTCTTACACGGAGGCCTCGGGTTCAATTCACGGCCGGGTCAGGGAATTTTACCTGTATCTGAGGGCTGGTTCGAGGTCCATTCAACCTACCTAGCCAGTATTTCCTGGCGACGTTGCCGATAAGCGATAACTTACAGCCTTACGTATTTCAAATGGGAACTCATAATATGTAGGTGGTGAATAAATAGTACACTGTCTCGCGACCACGTTGTCAAACTGCCGATAGCCTACCGGTAAGCATAATATGTAGGTGGTGAATAAATAGTACACTGTCTCGCGACCACGTTGTCAAACTGCCGATAGTCTACCGGTAAGCCATGCGTCGTACATATACCGGTATTATTTATTTATACGTTGTGCAACATGTCGCAAACGTGACTGTGTTGCCAAATTGCCCGTAAACCATACACGTATTTAAACTGCGCATTCATGTGCAACTTACGTTGCAGTTCCATTTACCTTTTAACCAGATTAGTGAACAAAATTTGGACGTGCGACGATTATGTAATTAAAGGTTTAAAGTCCGATTTTTGTATTGAAAATAAAGGATGCGACGATTACGCGGTGGCGACGATTATGCCGTGAAATACGGTATGTTGCCTTTTAATGATAAAAGTTTTTAATTTGTTTGAAAATGTCCAAATAATTTTAGTTTTTAAAATTAAAAAATTGCATCTTGCCGGTTCTACCACTTCACTTTCATCATCAGTCAAGGCTGTGCCCAGGGAATTTTTTGCGGGGGGGTTGGGTGGGGGGAGGTGGGGTTGAAGGGCTTCCGAAAACAGAAACTATAGTAACATCTTTTACTTTCAAACAGATTTTACAGAAATAAAAGTTTAAACAATTTAAAAGTAGTACTTTTTACAACTCTGAAATAGAAAGGTAAATTCATAGAGTTCTGGTGGTCAGAACACACTTTAACAAGAGTGTGCGTGTGACACAAAGATATCTGTCCTTTGTTTAAAAATGCAGTTAACAATATGTATCACTGTAAGTATTAAAAATATTTAGAGGTTTGATTCATGTTTTAAAAAATCGTCTAGCGGCTCAATAACATGAAAACATGTAATAAAAAAAATATAATCCACATATCTTACCAGAATTAAAATTTCCATTTATGTTCTCCTTAAATTTGTTAACTATATTCATAGAGAAACATTCGAGGGTGGCACAGATTTTATAGGTTAAATTCAATTGTTTATTTCATAAATGCTTGTTTTTATAATATTTCTAATTTATTGTAGACTATTTCAAACCTCGTATGTGCTGTTTAAATTTGTTAAGTTTACTTCTCCCTAGGTACGGCCTTTTCATCAGTAGTAGTAACAGTAATAGTGATGCAGTCTTGGTAGTAGGTTGAGGATGGCTAACACCATTGGACCTTAACCATCTGTATGGATGTCACAGCACTTGAAATTTCACTAAGAACCTCTGGTTGGAAATTTATATACAGATGCATATAAATCACTTGTGTAATGTACCGAGTAATAGTGAATTGGATATTTATAATGATGAATTGCTAACACTAACCAGGGAGTAATGGTAAAGAATAATCCTTGCATACTTTAATACAATCTTACATGAAAGGCACAGCCAGGGCGGATCAGTATCTTTCCTACTACACTATGCTGAGAAAAACTAGTAAACAGAGTCACAAAGTGTACTGCTTTGAAAGGTATCACACAGTAGACTACTAAGCAATCTGTTGACTACATGTTCCAAGTTTGAGATCGATATATTGAATAAGTTTCAAGTTTCAGTAGTTCAAGTGCAGCAGTTTTTTTTTTTTTTTTTTTTTTTGTAAGTCTTGAACTACCGTATTTCCCGGCATAATCGTCGCCATTGCGTAATCGTCGCATCCTTTATTTTCAATACAAAAAATGGACTTTAAACATTTAATTGCATAATCGTCGCACGTCCAAATTTTGTTCACTAATCTGGTTAAAAGGTAAATGGAACTGCAATATAAGTTGCACATGAATTTGCATTTTAAATACGTGTATGGTTTATGGGCAATTTGGCAACACAGTCACATTTGCGAGATGTTGGACAACGTATAAATAAATAATACTGGTATATGTACGACGCATTGCTTACCGGTAGGCTATCGGCAGTTTGACAACGTGGTCGCGAGACAGTGTACAATTTATTCACCACCTACATATTATGAGTTCTCATTTGAAATACGTAAGGCTGTAAGTAATCACTTATCGGCAACCAACACACACTTGTCTTCTAGTAGACAGGTTTTCAGGTTGGAAAAACGTTTGCCGAATTGTTGCAAAATCACATGTCATGATGCCACAGAGGTTAGAAATTCAACATGGCGCGCGTCGGATGATGTCACAGCTAACCAAGCGATGCTGCCAACTTAGGAGTTAGTTTCAAGACCAGGCTAGTGAAAAGATTATTGGTCTGGCTTGGTTAGGGGCAGGGGGCAACAAAGGCCTCTAGCATCCCACACACATCACAAGGTACGACGCGATTAATAACTCTGTGACTAATTAAAATGTACCCGGTGCACGTCGTAACTATTTTAAACCGTGTAATTTTCTCATTTTCAACGAAACTGGCATGCTCATACTATACATAACTGTATCGAAATATTGCAATCATAATATACGTGATGAAAATAAAACGCGCGACTTATAGGCCGTTTCGTTTCACTCTTCCTTACATCTCATAGTAATTGGAAAACCTTCAAGGTCAGTTCTCTGATTTGCAAATGAATGATATACGTGAATATTACGGCAATAACCTTTATTTTGGTAAAGATTCCGTTGACCCTTCGCGAACGATAGGTTAGAGATCCCCCATGGCGCGGCTTGGCGAATAATTATGAATTTTGTTTTAGACTTTAATTATTTTGATGTATAAACGCGAGTATTACGTGCATCTTAAATTTGTATCAAACACAATTTAGTTATAAATAAATTTTTTGAGTAATACAAATACTGGTATTAAAAATTCTTCGTATAATGGTCGCACCCTACTATTTTTTCAAAAATTTTGGTATAAAAAGTGCGACGATTATGCCGGGAAATATGGTATCTGGTCAACATGGGATAGTAGCCTCCGTTCAGGGCCCGTCAACAATGTGTTAAATAAGCTTTATTATAGACAGTTAAATCTGAAATATTTAATTATTGTCAATGACCAACGAGTATTTCATATTAAATTCTGTCTACTCAGATATACTGTATGTGGTTTACTGGCTGGGCACTGGAGGGCAGTATTAGTCAGTTCTTCTATTCATCATCACTGAGCAACTTGATAGACAAGGTTTTCAACATTTGGTCTAAATATTACAATTTCATTAAAAAATGTATTCTTAGGATTTTTCTTAGGTGTCAGTATGCTAATAAATAAGCTGGCATATCTTGTAGTTGTTCTAGTTGTTAGCCATAATGACCATTTCGTTGTCAAAGAGAACAGAACATAAGTTGCAACACAGTTAATTTACTCTCTGTATTTTAGTGTGTATAGCACATCTTTTCGATAATATGATTGGTAGCTACAGTAATATTATCTTCTCATCTTACAGATCGGTATTGTTGGCAGGACTGGAACTGGCAAATCCTCTCTTATTACTGCCTTATTCCGTCTGGTGGAAGTGGAAGGCACCATCCGTATCGACGAGATCGACATCAAGACTCTTGGTCTCCACGATCTCCGAGGGAAGCTTTCCATCATTCCTCAACAACCCGTTCTCTTCTCAGGGACACTGCGTAAAAACCTCGATCCGTTTGACGAGTTTCCGGATTCCGTGCTATGGCAAGCACTAAAAGAGGTATGGAAACTTTAGTCTAAAGATAATTTCAGTTGAAGGTACTCCTTCATAGCCGTGTGGGTTTGTATACTATGAGGAAAAGAGAGAAAGTAAGGAATGTATCTAGTCTACTGTCTACTTTGTATACTATGAGGAAAAGAGAGAAAATGTGTGGAATGTATCTAGTCTACCATCTACTATCATCATTGTCATAATCATCATCATTTTCCCTTTTCCACCTGACACCAGGTGGGGGCAAATATTGTTCTTCTCCACTTCATCCTCTCTCCACAATTCCTCATCCAACACTGTCTTCTAGTCCACGTTCGGTTGTTCTATGTCATTCTTCACAGAGTCCATCCATCATAGTCTTTGTCTTCTTCATCCTTTCTTCCATATCATCTGTCTTTCCAGTGCTTATTGTGGCAGTCTATTTCTTCTTTCATCTGCTTGACGTGTCCAAGCCATCACAATGTTGTTCTATTCCACTTTGTCATTTAGTTTTTGCACATTTAGCTCTCTTCATATGTCTTAATTTCTCACTCTATCCCTCCTTGTTTTCTGTACCATTCTCCTGCATGTCATTGTAGGTAAGTAATTTCCCATATACAGTACCTCTTTAGCCTTCATTGGTACATCTTTATTCCATATTAATATCTGCACCTGGTGGTAGAAGGCACTCCCCAGTTTTATCCTCCTACTAATTTCCATATCTAGTCTTCCATTTCCTGTCAGTTCACTTCCCAAGTACTTCAGGTGTTCTACTATTTCCAGTTCTTGTCTCCAATTTTGATAGCTCCTTTTCCTTTTTTTTTTTTTTTTTTTTTACTTCCTGTGCTCATCACTATTGTCTTGCTCTTCTTCACGTTGATCCTCAATCCCCATTGTTCAATCCTCCTATTCAGTACATTCAACTGTCATTGTACCTCCTCATCATCTTCTCCCCTGATCACAACATCGAACATCATAACGTATATTCTTAACCCTCTATAATCTTCCCTTACTGCCTTTACAATGGCATCCGTCACTGTTATGAACAGTTACAGTGACAACACACTCCTTTGTTGCAGCCCACTGTCAATTCCAATCCATTCTCTCCTACTCACTGTTGTCAAAACTGGTTAGGACGTTTTTGTGGGCACCGAAAAGTAATTGTCATAAAGAGGGGACGTGCTAAATAGTGACAAACAATTTTGCTGTTAAATTTAAGGTAAACAAGTGTTTACAATTATAATGAATGAATAAAGAAATAATACATTCTAAGAAAACGTGAACTATACATGTTGCTTACAATTACGAGGCGTGTTTTATAAGTAAGGTCCATTTGTAAATAAGTACACAACGAAAGGTTATTTCAAAAAAGTAAATTTATTTTCAGAAAGTACATACTCTATTTTTCGACATAGTTGCCAAGCTTGTTCAAACACTTATCATACCTTGTAACCAATTTTAAAATACCCTCTTCATAGAAACTTGCCGTCTGCTCCGATAACCAAGAGTTCACTGCTGTTTTCACGCCGTCGTCATCATTGTAATGGTTGCCACTGAGGTGATGTTTGAGGTGGAGGAACAGATGGTAATCGCTCGGCACAAGATCAGGACTGTAGGGTGGGTGGTCTAAAACTTCCCTGCCAAAACTGTCCAATAAAATCGCAGGTCTGACCTGCAGTGTGAGGTCTTGCATTGTCATGGAGGAGGACAATTCCCTTTGTCAGCATGCCGCGTCTTTTGTTTTGAATCGCTCTGCGTAGCTTTCTCAGGGTTTGGCAGTATGCTTCTGCATTGATAGTGGTTCCTCGTTGCATGAAGTTGACCAACAAAACACCATGCCTATCCCATAACACCAACGCCGTGATTTTGCGCTGGGACAAAGTCTGTTTGGCCTTCACCTTTACAGGCGAGTGTATGTGTCTCCATTCCATGCTCTGTTGCTTTGATTGAGGCATGATATGCGAAACCCATGTTTCGTCTCCAGTTACGATCTGACTCAAGAAGCCGTCACCTTCTTCGTCATAACGAGTCAAGAACTTCATCGCACACTCAAATCTTTGGTTTTTGTGGTCCTCTGTTAGGAGTTTTGGGACCCAACGGGAGCACAGTTTCCTAAACTTTAGGTGTTCAGAAACAGTGTTGTAAAGCACTGATCTCAACACGTCAGGAAATTCGTTTGAGAGACCTGTTATTGTGAAGCGCCTGTTCTCACGAATCTTCACTTCAACTGAAGCCACCAAATCATCTGTAATCAAGGAAGGGCGACCGGAGCGGTCCTCATCATGGACGTTGTCACAGTCATCTTTGAATTGTCGTACCTACTTACGCACTTTGCTTTCATTCATAACAGTATCCCCGTACACTTCGCAAATCTGTCGATGAATTTCCGCAGCAGACAGGTTCCTTGCTGACAGAAACCGTATCACTGACCGAACCTCACACACGGTGGGCGAGTTGATAGTCTTAAACATTTTGAAAGCACAGAACAGAACCATACAGGTTAGCTACAGAGCTGAAACTGAGCACAGTTGTTCCCGAGGCATGCCGGTACACAACGCACGCGCTCATTGTGATATGCGCGCGAACTACTAGTGTCTACAACAAAACAGACCTTACTTAAAAAACACGCTTCGTATTTTTAAAGTTGTCTTTGGAATGTTCAGCATCTGGGCAATTTGCACGTTTCATGTATAGCATCCACTTCCTCAGTATGCTTTAATTTTCATCATTTGTAAACTGCCCAGCTTTCTTCTCCATAACTCAGTGTCGTGCAAATCATTATGCATAAGTACAGTAGGCCTAATTTATGTACATTGTTACACAATTCATTTACAAACTTAAAATTAAGCACCAACATGTCAGATGAGCTACTGTTGTGTACCAGGCGAGTTCGCCGTGCTGTAAGCTTGCATCTGAAAGATAATGGGTTCGAATCCCACTGTCAGCAGCCCTGAAGATAGTTTTCCATCCAAGCTGTCATAGCCGCCAAGGGCAATCCTACAAAATATTGATTTTTGTTGACTGATGGAGAAATGTACAGAAGACAGAGGTCGTACGAATACTTTTTGTTGGTCCCAAAACAGATATTATTTGTTTCTTACATTTTTCAAGTTTATGACTATGTTTTGTTTTCATATTGTTTATGAAATGAATAAAGATATTTGAATATGACTTTGAAGACCTGGCGCATTAAATTAAAAGTTAATAGAAGTTTTTTTTAAATTTCAATTTCAAATTTAGTGTTTAACCAGTAATATGGGCTTCAAGCATTGTGAATACCTATATTGATATCTTTTCAGGTGGAACTGAAGGATGCCGTGGAAGACCAGCCTGCGGGTCTTAACTGGAAGACCTCTGAGGGTGGCAGTAACTTCAGTGTTGGACAGAGACAATTGGTGTGCCTTGCTAGAGCCATTGTTAGGAATAATAAAATCCTCGTGTTGGATGAAGCAACTGCCAATGTTGACCCTCAGTATGTATACAAAAAGTCATAATGGTATATCCCATTTCTAATATAAATTCAAAGTTAATAGAACTTTCTTTTTAAATTTCATTTTCAGTCACTGAAGATAAAATGGTAATAAGGGGGGATCAGAACACACACGACATTTACTGTAACTGAATAACAGGGTAATATAGACTGAAGAACAATTCAACAGAGAGACGTGGGCTAAGATGAAGATGTTAAAAGGCATCATCATTATTATTAATTAATTACTGTAGAACCCCTATTTAACGTTTTTACAGGAACCTGATATTTTTAACGTCGAATGGGGGTTTACCTTAAATTGAGGTTTCAGCACACCTTTTCCAGAGATCTTTGCCTGTATTATCATAAATTGTACCATCATTAGAGTTCGTGGTTTATATCATTTAAAAATCAGAGATTTAGCGTTTTGATTTTCAAATTTAGCATTTTGTAGCATCTAAATTTCTCAAATTTAGCGGCTTTTTTAGCAAATTGGTTAAAAATAGGCATAATTTAGCTAATCGAAACCGACTTTCAACGTATTAGGTCGTGTTACGTACATTTAGTACATGTTGAAGAGATGTTAAGTAAAGAACAAAAATGGCCAACCGGACACCAGTGGGATCCGAGCCCATAACCTTTGAATTCACTATAGAAAATAAGACAGACATCAACATAACACTGTAAGAAGTATTAACGCACACACACGTATATGCCTATTTATAAATTTACGAACACAATTTCAAAGTGAAAAATACTATTCTGAACATATTTATTTATCACAATACAACACACCTACAATGAACAGGAATTTCAATGATAATTGAAGTACAACATGCCAATTGTTTAAACGGTGTCCTCCTTCATTCGAGACCGCCTATCAGTTACAATTATCTTGTACTTGCTAAAAATAAGTCTACATCGACACTGTTCGTGGAGGCCCAAATGCACAGCAGTGCTGCTGAGGCAAAGGAAGGACTGCAAAACATTTTTTTCTTCAAGTCTTTGATTGCAAAGTCGGCACATCAATATAGGCCTCTCTGTATCACTTACATAAAAATATCCCAATTTGTGACTCTCGGCATGCTGTTTGATCGTCACTTCGCTTCTACCCATGGCTACCAGACAATAAAATAAATCGCTACCGTACTTTAAAACAGGAACTACTGCTCAACACCAAAGTCAAGAATAACCGACTATGATCAAGGGTCAACACAAAGAGAATGAACGTGTGTTCTTAAGTGTATTTGCTGTTTGATTGATTGTTCTTTCCAGTGCTCTTTGGCCAGTGAAAGATATTCCACACATATAATGATTTAACCCTTTGGTCCACCATTACTTGTGAAAGGAAATATTCCCTTGCATACCATTTATGTATTTTTTTGTCACTTTAACATAAATTTGACTAATCACATACATAATAATACACAGAGCAAAGTGAGCTTTTTAGCTCATCAATGGTAACAGGAAACTAATGGTTTTGTTCGTAAGTATTACTGGTTTCAAGGGAAGCAGATAAATTAGCAAGAAATAAAGAAGCATAGGCATTGGTTTCCTTAGTAACGTGATCCCAGAGCTGTGGGGTTAGAAATTCATTCCCTACGTCCATTTCTTTCGGATTATTTCCCAACCCCCTCCTCACTATACGGTGAATTTAAGAAACTGGTTTGCATGTTACAGAAACAGGCTTATTGTCAACAAGATCAGGACTTGGAATTTACGATGTGCTAAGCGGGAAAAATGAGGAATGCACTAACGAGGTTTCAGTGTACCTTGGAACTTCTGAAACTATCCTTTCCCATCATTTTTATTTTAGTTATTGACTTTCACCATCTGAAATTATTTTCCATTTAATAATGTTATTGATTTTACATCCCACTTACCACTTTTACGTTTTTTGGAGACGCCGAGGTGCCAGAATATTGACCCACAGGAGTGTTTTAGCGTGCCAATAGATCTGCCAACATGAAGCTGACATATTTGAGCACTAAATACCACCAGACTGAGCCAGGATCGAACTTGCCAAGTTGGGCTCAGAAGGCGAGTGCTCTACCATCTGAGCCACTCAGCCTGGCGATTTTCCATTTACTTTGCAAACAAATTAATTGGTTCTTAAAATTTTCATCACTAATCCTCAACATTTTTAAGGGGCAGTATGTACATCTTTGCATTTACTGAAAAGAACCCTACAGGAGCACTTGAAGGAACACCTGTGTTTAATTTTAAGAACGTCATCGGAATGTCTTTGGAAGTACTGGAGAGGTAAGGAAGTACCTCATCTAGAACTGGAGCAGCTACTGGTTCTGTTATAGTAGAACTGAAAAAGTTATTTTCACCATGGTTTATTTTTTCACATTTCTGATTTTGTATGATCTATATCAATTACTAGAATGTAAAATTACTATTTTATTTCAAGAAAAAAATTAATTACATTTTGTAAAAAGTAAGTGTTGAAAGTGATTGCAGTTACTGTCCAACTGACTTGCTAGGCCTAATGTTAGAGAGAAGATTGTCTGTCAGGGTTATCTCAGCAGTCCCTTGCCACATCTGCATGGCAGCAGCTTCCAGTTGAATTTATGTGTCATTTCCTACACAGTGGCTTCAGCAAGCCCCCTAAGGGTGAACTCCTCTGCCCATAGCCATTGGTTCTCCCTTAGATTGTCAGGTTGGGTAACAGTCGCCCAACCCTCGGCCAGACAGTCGCAATCTGACCTGACGGGCATGTAATGAGGATGGAGCCAACAAGGACAGCATATGTTAACTTGGAGCGGCATGTGGCAGGGAAACAGATGGTGCGAAGACCAAGAACCCACTGGATGGATATCGTAAAGATGGACGTTGCAGATCGGGAAAGGACACTGGAGGATGTCATTAACCCGTTAGGTGGGCGATGTGGCGAGATCCGCGGCTGCAAGTCGCTTGCTCGGTGGGGAACGCGGATGTATCCGCCGATTCAATTTTTTTTTTCTCAGTTGCCTGTCTGCAGAGGTTTATTTCCTTTTCAGCAGTGTATTCTGGATGAGTCTGCCCACTGTTGTGAAATTTTTCAACTATGTTTTCCCAATACCAATGTGTCATTCATGAGTTGCAACATAAAGAATGCAGCTGAGTCCGGGCAAGAACGACGTAAGGCCTAATAGCTCCGCGCTGAAGCTTTAGCTCATCGCCTAATCGTCCCTTGGATGTAATAATATTGCTGTAGAAGGGATTTCTAGAGATTATAACACTGAACAGACACCTCTGATGACATTTTAGACCTGTGACCTGATTTATTATCCCCCGTCTTGAGTTCTTCTTTCATGACTGGAGTGTATGTTTATCGCGAGTTACACAACATTTTATTATTGTACGCATCCGTAATAGTCATATTTCATGATTTCTGTCCAAACTGCTGAGACCAGGCTTCTATTTGATCCTTTTTCTTACATTTTTTTCCGCTAAAATATCTATAACGAATTACCGGCCCCCACTGTTAGAGGAAGATGATTTACGGGTCATGATAAACGAAATGTTGGAATTTAGTGGGAACAATTGTGATATTAGTGAAGTAAGTTCTGCCGAAGGGGAATTCGTAAGTGACAGGAAATTACCTGGAATAAGTACTGCGGGCTCAAATCTACAGGGTTTGGGAGTAGCTGATGCGAATATTCAGCAGTCGCAATAGAGACAACACGTGTTCGATTCCAGTTCAAGTAGCGATCATGACAGTGACAGTTGTGACGATAATACTGATGACAATCCAACCATTGCAAGTTCTTGGTAAACTTATACTGAAAACGGACAAAGAAATTCCTGCTTTTATCCAAATTTCCACCGTGATGTAAAGAGAGTGTTTTTAGGGAAAACAAAACTGAGCGAAATATTTTAATACATTTTTTATGACGAGATATGCCAGAACATAGTTGAACAGACAAAAGATGCCGAGCAGGAAATCACACATAAAACCCAGTTTAGTAAGACGAAAGGAAGGAATCAAGATTAAGACCGTGTCCGGACAAATAAGGACGAAAACTTCTTATGACCATTCTGTTGCCGCAGGGGATTGTACAGAAACCCAAATTAGGACATTATTTCTCGCAATCGCTTGTTCACTACGCCTATTTTCTATCACATGATGACACAGAAGGGATTATTTTCTCGCCAGATTGAGTGGCCTGGCCGGCCTCCTGACTCCAACTTGGCAGGTTCGATTCTGGCTCAGACTGGTGGTATTTGAAGGTGCTTAAATACGTCGGCCTCTTGTCAGTAGATTTACTGGCATGCAAAAGAACTCCTGTGGGACTAAATTCTGGCACCTATTATTATTATTATTATTATTATTATTATTATTATTATTATTATTATTATTATTATTATTAGATTTTTCTCCACAGCTTTTTACATATCTCTGACAATGAGGTGAATAATGCAAAACTTCCTCCCAAAATATACGAGATAAATTCAGTATTTGACCACCCGTTAGCAGAATTTTCGGAAGCTTATACCCCTGATGGCAAAATGTCAATTGATGAGAACCTCTTGCTATGGAAAGGGTGGCTAGGGTGGAAAGTTTACATAACAAGAAAACGATCGCGTTTTGGAATGGAATTACATAAATTATGCGAAGGCGAGACAGGTTATATAACATGACCTGCTTCCATGTGTATCATAATGAAAAGCTGTAAAAGACATAACACTGTGAAGACTGTAAATACTGTAAATATTACGTGTAATGTAGTGAAATATAGTCCGTTTATATCACTTATGAATTGTACTGAGGCTATATAAACTTGATCCCTCGAAAGCGCTAACAAACATAACAGAAAGTTTTGTGAGTATTATAATTTATTCCATTGCACATCTTTTAAGTACATGTAAAATTTGTAAATCTACAATTTACATATACAGAAATATTTATTTCCAGGCAGAGATTGATAGTAAACTGCCTAAAATATTCAGGTGAAAGTTACTGTATAAACAAAAACCAGAGCTTGGCTGTTGGGAAGAAGCAGTCTCGATTTCACAGTGTGGAAGCACTTAGTACGTTTTTGCACAAAGTATTGAAAAGTTAAAATAATCAAATTTTTCAACAATTAAATACATTATATTCAAGTAAATATTTCTCTTTTGGCCCTTCAGTAGTTCATTTTAGTCTAAGATTGTTTTTAATCACATAATTAAATATTTTCTTCAATCAGGGAAATCGCTCCCCACCTGAGAGTGAGCTAATGTGTAGCGAGCTCCCCGCTTAAGGAGTTAACAACAGAACATATGTCAATAAGACAGAATGGAAGAGGCTCGCCAACAGTACCCAGGAAACTGGAACTGTAAAATGATGATGATGATGATGATGATGATGATGATGATTGTAAAATGTAATGATTAAAAATAAAAATACTAAAAATGTAATAGTTGCAAGTATTTTGATTACTTTTACTCAATTAGTTTTCAATTTTGTATTTAGCCCATTCAAGTCACAAGAAATGGCCACATTGTTGACTGTAGAATCAGATTTAATTTCCCGCCTATATTGTGAATGCATGTCACACAAAAACATGCAAAATTAAAAACCAATACAGATAATTTTCTCAAATTTTGCTTGCATGCCATTGAAGGTTATGGCTTACCCAGTCCTCATTCCTTGGGTGACCGCTGACTGTGGTACAAATGTTTCATTTTAAATAATTTTAAAAAGAGTGGATCCATGTACTCTTAAAAAAAATCACAATTTCAGACTGTGGGCGGTCCATAAATTTTTAATAAATATTTCTGAAATCTTGCTGTATCCACGAAATGGATATAAATCAGGATTATTGTCTTTTTTCTCCAAATTCCAATCACTGTGGTTCATTTTTGTCACCGGCCATGTGCGGCGTGGCACTTTTACTTTCTACAATATTCTGCTCACTTCAGTAACTTTCACTGTTGCCATCGCTATCCTCAACCAAAACATCATTATTGCCATAATCGCCATCTAAAACAATGTCTACAAGCGCTTTCAATATCTCGTCGTCATTGCCGTGAAACCGGTCCTACTGCATAATGAATACTGCATACCGATGAAAATAAACTGTTATTCAACAATTGTTGCGCAGAAATACGGACAACATTAGAGTAGAAACAAATCGGGAGGTTGTGGGTTCGGATCCCACTGGTGTCCGGTTGGCCATTTTTGTTCTGTACTTAACATCTCTTCAACACGTACTATATGTATGTAACACGACCTAATATGTTGAAAGTCTGTTTCTATTACAATGCGGTCGTGAAAATTCAATATTCACAGACAGCATTGTTTACCAACAGTACATGCCTCTAGTTCCTTACAATGTGTATTGTTAAATATTATATTGCAAAGGGAATCTAATATACAAAGATAAGCGAGTCACTGTGTATTGCGAGCTGAGCTTATCATTTGATTCGTGTGCCGAAACGCCGCTCGGGACCACAGCTCATCATGACGTGAATGGGTTAATATACAACATTATGAAACTGTACCCAGATCCATTTGATTAAATGATTATCCTAAAAAAAAAAAAGGAAGCACATTCCTTTATTTTGTGTGAGATTACCAGTATTGCTGATTATACCAAACTAAAGGTTTAACTTGTAACTATCTTATATTTATTTTTCTAGGACTGATGCCTTGATCCAGAAGACAATCAGGAGAAAATTTGCCAACTGTACCGTGTTAACAATAGCACATAGACTGCATACTGTCATGGATAATGACAGATTATTGGTGATTGATGGCGGAATGGTGGTGGTAAGTTGTCTACTTAACCATTTGATTTGATTTGATTTGATTTGATTTGATTTGATTTGATTTGATTTGATTTGATTTGATTATTTATCATCAACAGAGGTATTACTTCTCCAATTACAGATGATATAATAAATTCAAATACTACTACTACTGCTACTACTACTACTAAGCAACATATACATACTTACAAAACACACATGACCGAGCTCGATAGCTGAAGTCGCTTAAGTGCTGCCAGTATCCAGTATTCGGGAGATAGTGGGTTCGAACCCCACTATCGGCAGCCCTGAAGATGGTTTTCCGTTTTCTCACCAGGCAAATGCTGAGACTGTACCTTAATAAAGACCACGGCCACTTCCTTCCCATGCCTAGCCCAGTCCTATCCCATCGTCGCCATAAGACCTATCTGTGTGACTTAGAGCAATTACCAATATACTGTTTGCTACCTCAGTGCGGAGTTTTTTCATCCATAAAGAAGTCTGCCCCCCGGACGAAACTATCTTTATACTGGTCTGTTTTCAGACCAACTTTGAAGTGCGGGAGTGAAAGCTGAGTGGTAACAATGGCATCAGGGTACTCAGAATGAGAAGAGAAAGGTTGTTAGGAATGAACTTGCACTCAACTCTCGATTAACCGGGATAATATGTTAAGGCTTCCTGGATAAGTAAAATCGCGGTTAATCCGCAAAAAGTTAAAAATAGTACAGGCGTACTGAAAGTACAGTTAAAATGATAATAAATGATACTACTGTATTGGTCTATTATTATTAACTTACCTAATACGTTGCAGTAAAAGTAACATTTAGCACAATTAATAAACAGAAAAATAAACAGCACTTTTCGTTGAGACTAATAAGACAAAGAATAATATTCAGACCACCTAACTTTATTGTTTCTGAAAATAATCAGTCATGGTTTTGTGCTTATGTGCCGTGCATTTTTAGTGTTTTTGATATCGCGATTAAGAAGCAACGCAGTCCGATTATAGTAAATCGAGAGTTGAGTATAATTGATGAAGCTGTACGTATAAACCGGTTTTGGTGGAGGGGTTGTGTGAGACAAATGGGGGAGGATAGGTTACTTAGGAGAATAATGGACTCAGTCATGGAGGGTAAGGGAGACTCAGTTTCTAATGATTTAAAGTTAAAAGGCCACAAAACTAGTTACAAATAGAGGATTGTTGATCAGTCTATAAAGAAAACGTGTGTATGGTGGTGGTTCCTTTTTTTTTTCATATATTTTTGCCTCACAGGTTCATTTCCCTTTTCATCTTTAATTTCCCCACCTTAGTACGTTGGCTGTAGTCTATTATTATCTCTGTAGGGCACTGCTCTTTTTCTTCAGAATGCATGTCCCTTCTGCATGAATCCTTAGTTACTGGATGATTATTTACAACAAAATACATTTCTATTTTCTTTTCTAGGAATATGATCACCCCTACATTCTACTGCAGAACAGGGACGGTGTCTTGCGTAGTCTCGTTGAGGAGACCGGCAGAACAATGGCAGACGAATTGTGTGCTATTGCAAAAGAGGTGAGCATGCTTGCTTTTAGAGTATAGAACATTGTAAATATTCCAGAGAGGGAGCGGAACAAACAGAGAGTTTTTCTAAAGACAGGAAGGTAGGAACATGCAGTATCAGGACATTGTAAGTAAAATTAAAGTACGCTGCCAAACAGCGCTGTATGGCACATTTTCCATTTTTAACAGTAGAGGCAAAAAATTTAAAATAATACAAATAAATAAAAATTTAGTCCTTATATCAAGAAAACAGGCATGTTACATCATCACAAGACATATTAACTCTTAATCAGCTGTCTATAACTGAACATTTCAAAATCAAAGTCGTTTTAAAGGGAAAATCAGTCGAACAATGATGTGTGTTACTTATTGGAACGATGCTCTATGTTATTTATTGATGAACATACTAAAAAGACATGGAGTTCTCAAAAATAACATAGTAGATATAACGCTTTAAGGTTTTGCTGCATGTAAGTACTGTAATTACTTGTGGTGGTGCCACATCCTTAATCAACACCAAATTTTACAAGCATATCACTTCAAAACTAATGTAACACTTTTAACATATTTTAAAGAGATAAGTTACTTGTAAGGTTCTTCTCTCTCTGATCTCAGTTCAATACGGAAACAATAGTGAAGCTTATGTCTTTGAATATTTCAAAGAATTCTCACTATTTTTTTCAGTGTCACAAACTGGTTGGCCAGTAAGGGCCAGTTCATATTAAATGTTCAGAGAACAAGGGCAACAAAGAGCATGAAAATAAAACACTCCCTAGGACTCGAGTGCTCTAATACTGTCGAGGTCAGAAAAGAACAAGGGCTGACCAAGGGAGTTGGGTAGGATAGGTGAAACTGAGGAGCCTGGCACAAGTAAGTGGAAGCAATGCCAGGACTCAGATGGAGCCAAAGGATGAGTTACCTGTACCTGTGCATGTTGTAAGAGACTACTAAAAGGGAAACAACAAAAGAATCTGTACTCGCTCTCTCGTATTCTAAGCCCAAAACCATATCCAAGCTTCTATGCTTTCCCACCTAGCAGAGAAAATGTACGAGTACTAAGTATTCCTTATGAGTCTCCTCTTGTAAATAGCTAACTAGTTTTCTATTCAATTAATGTCAGGGGAATTTGAATATTGTTCTTGTTTTTACAATTTGTTTTACGTCACAGCCTCCGTGGCTTAGGCGGCACCCCACCGGCCTCTCACCGCTGGATTCTGTGGTTCATATTCCGCGGTCACTCCATGTGAGATTTGTGCTGGACAAAGCGGAGGCGGGACAGGTTTTTCTCCGCATACTCCGGTTTTCCCTGTCATATTTCATTCCTGCAACACTCTCCAATATCATTTCATTCTATCATTCATTAATTATTGCCCAAGGGGAATGTGACAGGCTTCGGCAGCCGGCACACTTCCTATCCTCGCTGCTAGCTGGGGCTTCCTTCATTCCATTCCTGACCCAGTTGAATGACTGAAAACAGGCTGTGGATTTTCATTTTTCACTCAGATCATTCACAGTTCACTGTCGTCATCTTAAGTTTCGCCATAGGGACTTTCGTCGCTGGCATCCTTCCACAAATAGTCGTCCTCAGTACCGTCCACTGAATTTGAAATTCCACATTTCTAGATCGTTGGGAATGCATGCCCATACAGTCTTGATCCAGCTGCATATTAGTCCCACTTCAGGCCTCTTCACTCGTCCGGTTGGTGTTAACACGTGATCACCATTAGACATCCATTCAGTGTACAATTGTTTTATTGCAGTTTTGAAAGGCCGGTTCACGCACACATCCAACAGCTGTAGAATAGAAGTGAGTCCTCCGGGAATTATCGCAAGATCGGTTTTTCCTTTCCTCATCATATCTTTTATGGCGTCGGTTGTATGTCTTCGGTAACACCCCAACACAAGCATGTTTCGTTTTTGTAATAAAGCTCCCGGGTGACGTTGCCAAACGCACTTCACCCAGTCCTCAACTGACGCACTGTCCATCCAGCCGGACTCGTGTTCTAACATTAACACCGGACGGCAAGTTTCCTTTCGGAAGTGCTATCCTTT